>NC_135486.1:141460219-141815719 GCF_052094955.1 Ictidomys tridecemlineatus
TTTGTTACGCCATTATTGAATGACTTGTATTCTGTTGACAATTCACTGAAGACAGAAATCATGTTTATGTAGCTTATTGGTTGGATAATTTTTCCCCAAAAGTAATTGAGAGCTGAACTAAAAGTAGTAGCATAAACAAAAGGGACAGATATAATCTCGCTTAATCAAGTTTCAGGTGGTGAGGCAGTTCTAGGGTTGGCTAATTCAGAAAACTCAGCAAAATTCAAAAATCTCCTTAAGGTTTGGGAATTTTTCTATATTTCTGCTTCATTCTTTTTATCCTTGTAGACTGGCATTCTTTTTGGTCGTAAGATAGCTGCCATTGCTCCCGGTGTCACACAGAGAGAGCAACACCCAGACAAGGAACAGGAAATTTCCCTGTTGGACTTATCTTGTTAGGAAAAACTCCCTAGCAGCCCACTTGCTTCTCTCGGGGGCTTCTGACATCTCCTGGGACAGATTATATTATTTGTCTTCCTCACTTAGCGAAAGAAATGAGATCCCCAAGATTGACTGAATGCAGTCTTTCTTAAGCTCAAAGGATCTCCTGGAGAGATGCTTGACCACCCCTCTGATTTGGTGGGTCTGCAAGTTCCCAGATGATTCTGATGCCGCTGGAATAAGAACCGTATTACAAGACCCACGATCAGAGCAGTCGAGATTTATCTCCAGGCTCTGGGAAGATGCCCAGATCCCTTGACGGGGCAGAAGTGGGTGAAATATTTGGATTTCTGTCACCAGAAAATCACCTGTTGGCCAGTTAACTGATGAGGACCAACACAACTGGCCTCTGATGGCAGTCACATGGCATGCCACGTGGCTAGTGAGAGTGGGCAGAGGGCGAACCTCGTCTGGGAGCCTGGGTGGTATCTAACTGTGGGTCTGCTGCCCTCCGGGGACTTAGGACTCACGCTCAACGCATGATTTCTGTTTTGTTTCTTTTGCATTTTTGAGAGCAGCTTCTCCCTGGAGCCCGTAGCCTCTTTGTGGGTGGAGCAGGCATTCTTGGAAGGGGTGTGGTCTCACGTCGGGGGGTGAGAAGCCCACGGCCCACAGTGTCCTGAGTGTCCCCGGGTCCTCCTGGGTGCTGAACCTTACCTTGACCTTACCTCCCTGAATGTGCCTCCACTGGTCAGATCCAGGAACACGGGCATGGCTCAGTTTCTGGGGGTGCACACCCTCAGGACCCCCTCTCAAGTACCTCCCAGCCCCCCATTTGTTCCTCTCCCAATGATTCTCCCCTGAGGTGGCCGGTGTCATGGAGAATCAAGGCAGGAAGTGAGATCATTCTCTCCACTCACATGCCCGAGGACAGGCCACGGAGCCAGGGGCAGAACAGGCCTGTGGAGCCTTCCCTCAGGGCTCCCTCTGGGTGTTTGGCCTGAAATGGATGAGGCTGCCGTGTGCCGGGGGTCAGCGCGGGCTCCCCACGGCCCTCGGTGCTCACGAGCGGGCCTTTCTGTGTTTATGTGCCTGTGCGCTGTGTATTTGCGGCTGCTGTAACAAGTCGCCGTGAAGCTGGCTGGGAAGGCTGCACCTGTTCATCGTCTCTCCGATCCGTTGCTGGACGTCCAGGTCCAGCCTGGCTCCGCTGCTCCTCTGCCTGGAGACTCCTGAGGCTGAATGAAGTGTGCCCCCCACCCCGCGGGTTTGGGCTTCTGGAGCTCCGCCTGGCACCATCTGGAGAAACTTCTTTGCTCTCCAGGGCTCTCCTGATGAGACTGCCCTTAGATGACCCAAAACGGTCTCCCCGTCTCAAGGTCTGTGACCTGGTCACGTCCAGGAAGTTCCTGTCCCCGTCTGCTCAGGCTGCTGGAGCCATCCTGCGGACTGCGGGGCTCACAGATTCCACAGAGTGGTTTCTCATGCTCAGAAACTCAGTGTCCATCCGGGCCCACTGACGCCCACAGAGGGTGCTTTCTTATGTGCCCTTATGGGGTCCCAGGGACAAGCTAGCCCCCTGCAGTGTCTTTCATAAGGACACTGGTCCCAGTCACAAGGGCTCACCCTCATGGCCAAGGGCCCCACGTCCCCCTGCTGTCTCCTGGGGATTAGGATGTCAACATGTGAATCTAAGGAGGAGAGGACATTCCCACCACAGCAGCCCCTGGCTGCAGCCTCCGTCCTCTGCCCCGAGCCCTGAGTTCCTTGCAGTGGGACTCTACTGCCCTGCAGAACACCTTGCGGCAGGAGGCGTGTCGGTGTCAGTGGCCTGCCAACAACGTGTGTCCACCTGTGCACGTGTCTACGGTGGCAGGCAGTGTAGGTGTCAGGCTCGGGGCTCCCAGCAGGAGTCTGCACCATCCCTTGTCACGTCCCGACTCCCGTGGAGACAGTCACATGGCCACTCTGCTTTCCAAGGCAGATCACAGGAGCGAAGGTGCATCCAAGGTCAGACAGGACGTGGGCTGCTGGACGGTGGTGGCCACTTGTAACCGTCCATGCTGAGGGTTTTGAAAGTCGTGGTGCCAGGTTGCCCACCCCCAGCCATCTTGCCTCTGTGGGAAGGTGTAACTAACGTGCTGGTGGAGAAACCAAGGCGGTTTCAGGAATCCTCGTGGGACTGGGACTTCATTTCTTCTGGTATCTATGGTGTCTCCCTTAGTGTTACTCCCCAGGATGTACCGAGTCCCCTCTCTTTCCCTCTGGTACTGTTTAGGTCAGACGGATCCCTGGCAGGCTGCGGGGAGGCCCTGCCCACCCCTTTCCGCTTGGTCTTCTCAGTCTCTCAAGGACCCTGAGCTCTTGCCAACCTATGTTTACTGCTTCCTGTCCAGTGGACCTGTGCGTACCGCTCCCTGTCCAGTGGACCTGTGCGTACCGCTCCCTGTCCAGTGGACCTGGGTGTACTGCTCCCTGTCCAGTGGACCTGTGTGTGCTGCTCCCTGTCCACTGGAACGCCTCCTTTTGGACCTTCACAGACCTACCTCGGTCTTTCCAACCCTCCTTCAGCCGACAGGTCCCACGCTCAGGTAAGCCTTCTCTGCCCACCGTGATGGAAGTCCAGCTCATTTCATGTCGTGATCCTCCATTGTTTCTCCTACCTCTGGTCTGCAGCGGGGTCCTCTGTGAGCCTGTGAGCCCAGGGCCGGCTTGTCTTGTTTCCTCCCGTGTCTTAGGTCTTACCTGGGATGGGGGACATCAGCTCCACAGGTGCGTATGGGAGGACTTAGGAATAGCCCATCCCTATTCTCCTGTAAGAAGGTCTGTCTTGGCACATGTCCCCTCCCCAGCTTCATGGGACACAGGTCAGTTCAAAATAAGAAAATGACACCGTCCCAGGGCGATGAGACTAACCTGCCTGCCAGACTGCCCGGGAAGGCTCCGCCACTCTGTAAAGCCCGTTGACAGGCTGGACCCTCCGACTCTGCCTGGAGAATCACCTGCCTCTGAGTCAGTGGGGGCTTTAGTCAGCTTTGTCATCACTGCAACCAAGAGACCCCACAGAAACAAGGCGAGGAGGAGAGGTTCATGTTGGATCATGGTTTCCAAGTTCTGTCCGTGGTTGGCAGCTCCCCAGCTCTGGGTCCAAGGTGAGGCCGGTCACCATGGCGGAGGGACCTGGAGAAAGACAGAAGTCCAGGACATGACACCCAGGAAGCCGAGGGAGCTCTCCTCACCAGGAACAAAACATAACCCAAAGACACGCGTCCAGGGACCTAGCTCCGTCAGCCACATACTTCTCGTCTATGGTCACCACCCAGTCAATCCGGATCAGTGGATTAATCCACCGATCAGGTTACACGTCTAGTAACCTGATCATTTCAGTTGCCAATGTCCTCAAGTTGTCCCACACATGAGCTTTAGGGGGTGCCTCTGAACCCCAACAGGGGATACTTGTTAAGTACAGATTTCTGGGTCCTCTTCGGGCTGGTGAGGCAGAGATGCTGATGCAGACCCCAGGGGGCGGGCACTGGCAGCAGGTAGCCCTGCCAGGGCTTGTCGATGTGGAGGCTTTGGGATAACTGGTGCAGTGTGACTAATGTCAACGGTCGCCTGTCCACGAGGATACCCTCTTGCCCAGCAAAAGCATCTGCTGTGGTCACCAAGCAGTTTTGTTAGTGAACACAACGATGGTGTGGATAACTGGAAGCCCATGTCTTCCACAAAACCTCGTGGTGCCCATTTTAGGTAGAAAAAATGTATCCACGCTGGCTTCTCATCCCAGGCTCAGGTGGGAGGAAGCCTGCTCGAGACTTTCTCCGGGCTCGGAGGGCTCAGGGGCTGGCAGAGGGGAGGAGATGCCCGGTTTTACTCACCGTGAACAGTGTCTGGGACAGCAATTGGATTCAATTGCCAAAAAGTCGCCACGGTTGTGATTTGTGCCTAATGAAAGTAGAATTTATGGAGCAAGAGTCCTAACAGCTCCACTGTGTGGTGTGGCACCTGGAAAGGACGCCGTCTGTTTTTGTGGCCCTGTCCTACCTAGCAATGACAGCAAGGGTTAAGGGGAGTGAGTGCTCACTTGCCCTTCCAACTGCATCATCTCACTTAAGTCACCCCGCAACCCTTGTGAGGCAGGTACTCATGTTCCCGATTTGTGAATAGTAAAGAGAGGCTTAATGTTAGGATGTCACTTCAGGTCATGGGCTGGCTGGGAACCTTCTATGAAGTTTGCTTCCACTCCAGCCTTTCCCATAAAACAGGGCGTGGATGGGTGGTGAAGGATTACGGGCATAATAATAATAACAGCCCTGCTCTCTGGGGGGCATGCTACCTTCCAGACCCCTGTTTACAGCTCTCCACAATGAAGCCCCCATGCTCTTCCTTCATGACGAGGTCCACATGCACTCAATGCATGGGCAGAGGTGCCTGTCTAGGGAGCTGTGTCCTTGTTCCAAGATGGGCTGAACCTGCGTGGAGTGTGAAGGTGGGGACACCATGCTGTCGGGCGCACGGGAACAACTTGGACCCAAGACGGTAAAATGGCCAGAAATGATGTCCACCAGCAAAGGACGGGAAATCTGAGGCTCTCCAGCTGCAGAAGACGCACATCTAGTCGACACAGGTCTACGAAGCAGCCACCATGCTCTGGGGAGCTTGGAAAGCAGACGTGGACGAAGCAGATGCGGCCATCGTCCCTGTGGTCTCAGCACATTGAATGAGCAACGCCAATACACAGATCCATGATTTTTTTTTTTTTTTTTGGTACTGGGAATTGAACTCAGGGACACTCAACCACTGAGCCACATCCCCAGCCCTATTTTGTATTTTATTCAGAGACAGGGTCTCACTGAGCTGCTTAGCACCTCACTTTTGCTGAGGCTGGCTTTGAACTCGCCATCCTCCTGCCTCATCTTTCCAAGCCACTGGGAGTACAGGCATGTGCCACCGCACCTGGCCATATATATACATGATTTTAACGTGTGATTGAAGAATGAGGAACACAGGTGTCTATCAGAGACCATGGGCAGATTGTCTGCTAGAGAGGAGTGGCCGTCTTCAAGTCCCTAAGTGCTAGAATACGAATTCTCACTTAGGTACAAGGAGAACTTCCCCTGTGATGGATTCTCCTGTGATCCGCAAGGCTTCCTTGGAGTAGGGAACAGATAACTGGGGGCACAGTTGTTGTAGGGGCCTCAGACGGCCAGTCTCACGGATTTGACGATCTCTGTGGTCAGCCCCTGACCCTGGAGATTTTGTGTATCTGTCTTCTGGAGCTTTCTTAAAGACGTGCCATTGGAACAAAGGGGACAATGGATATCACAACCACCAGGGTTGAAAAACCCCAAATGCTAAGAGAAGACATTCCATCTACCCCAAGGATGTCAGAGAAGGAAGTAGAGTATCAAGGGTTGAGAATGTGGATTTTGGAATCAAATAAATGTTGGTTCAAATCCCAGCTCTCTCATTTACTAGCTGTGGGACCTTGGGCAAGATAATTCAACTGTGAAAATTCAGTCTCATAATCAGAGTGACCTTGCTCAGGTGCTCCAGGGTTAAAGGAGACTGGGCACCCACAGCAGTGTGGCGGCGGCAATGAGCCTCCGTCCGGCTGCAGGAACACTCCCTCTCTTTGCATGGTGCATGCACGGTGTCCTTCCAACTCCCTCTCCATCTCTTTGGAAGCCACTGCTGTCCGAACTGACTTCAGCCCCCAGAGAAATTTCCTTTGTTTCCAGAGAGCTCCATCTATCGCCACAGCACCGAGCCTGATCTGATTCAGCCCAAGAACTGCGGTCATTGAACTTGAGTTGGTGTGTCCGTAATTTGTGCACTTTAGATAACAGGTTATTGCTCAGAGAGAGAACCTCGGCTGATTTCAGCACAACTCACAGCAAGCGAAGCAGGAGGAAAAGGCCTAATTCTGGCTTGTTAGCCGCTGAGCTTCTGAGAGCAGAATCAGCTTAGCCGCTTGCAAATAAGTGAGCGCCACGGAACTTGGTTGAGCTGGCAGGAAGGTAACAAGCTGTGTACGAAAACCCTGGGATTAAATCTCCACAGCAAAATTGCTTGGTGCCCAGGATCAAAAGAGCCACAAGGGGAGAGAGACAATGAGCGGGCTCCCTTGGGCACGCCCGCCCGACCCCTACCATTGGGAGCAACGAAGAGGGGACGTCTGGCATCTTATCAAGGAAGAAGGCTGCGCTTTAGATTATAATTAAAACAATAAATTCTTGTCCCCTGCCTGGGTCCCGATTAGATGGTTGACACTGTGTCAGGCTGTTAGGGAGATCGATTCACACCGCTCCTTTTGGAGTAACTTGGATGGTGGATGTTTTTTTTCCCTTCTTTTTTTAACATGACAAGTTGCAGATAACACATTGGGATTTCTTTCCTCCCGTTTGTCTACTGAGTTATTAACGCGGATATACAGGGACGTTTGGGGGCCTGAGAGCTTTCCTCCTGGTGCCTGAGTGGGTCCCAGAGAAAGCCCTTTAACAATCCCCGGGACTTGGGTGTTGGGGACACTGCAGATGATGTCTGCACACACAGGGTGTGTTGAAGTCCCCCAGAGATAAGTGCTCATAGACTGTGGCCAGTCCCAGAGCAGGAATTTAAGAGGCGGGCTCTTCACTCCCACTCCTGACAGTGTCACGAGCAAACGCTTTTGGTGGTGGCATCCGGGGCCTTGGGAACACGGGCCTCCAGCTGAGTCGGCGTCACCTTGGGCCTTTGCCTGTGGGGTTCCTTGGGGCCTGAAATGTGATCACCATTATCTTCCTCCTGTCTCAGCCTACATGGGATACCCTTCCTGAAGCCTGTTTTCCTGTGACAAACACTTTGTTTTGAAACAGGTTTAGATCAATAGACAAAACTTGTGACTATAGTGTTGACTTCCCCTGTACGCACACGGGTGTCCCCTGTGGTTGACATCCTGCTCAGGACGGAACATCCCTGTCACCATGTGTGGAGTGTTTAAACTCACCATGTCTGCCGTGCTTTTAGGGCACTGGTCGGTGGCGTTCGGTACAGTCAGCCCGCTGCTGGGCAGCCGTCACCCTGTGAGTCTCCAGAACTTCTTCTGGGGCACAACTGAAACTCATACCCGGGTCACGGTCACTCTCCATTCTCCCCACCCCCAGCCCTTGGCAGCACTACCCCATTTCTGTGTCTCTGGACCTGGCCACTGTGTGCACCCCATGAGCAAGGACTCGTGTGTCAATTTTATTTGGTGGTTGTTTTGTGTCACTTTATGTCACTGACTACAACATCCTCATATGATCAAAATCTCCTTCCCTTTCAAGACTAAATAATACTCCTGTGTGAGTGTGTGTGTGTGTGTGAGTGTGTGTGTGTGTTTATCTGCTCGTCTACGGGTGAGCATCTGGGTTATCTCTGCCTTTTGGTTATTATGAATGATAATGCTGCTCATGCAGCCTTTGCCAACCCAGCTATATAAGCCAGAGGTTCCCTGGGGTCCCTCAGCATGGCAAGAGCTTCTCTCCCACTCTGTCGCAGGAGGGGAAGAGAACTTAAGAGACGTCACTATCTCCCTGTGAGGTGGAAGAGTGCCGGGCTGATGTGGGACTTGAGGGACTGGTAGGCTGGATGGATAGAAGGAAGGAAGGATGGATGGGTGGATAGAAGGAAGGAAGGATGGATGGATGGATGGAGGGAGGGAGGGAAGAACAGATGGATGGACGGATGGAAGGATGGATAGTTGCTTGAGTGGCTAGAGAAGTGAGGATATACCTGGGGGATAAGCTGAAGCACATCCCTCAGAAATAGAATTTGACTCCTGCTGTGGTCCCCAGTGGGCAAACATTTGGTGATAAATAAGAGTCCAGGGTAAAGAGAACACTCGGGGCTGAGCTAACAGAGCCAGTGTGGAGCCCGTGGTGGAGTGAGGGAGTAGGTTTCGCTTTACGTATTTTTTTTTTTTTTTTGCTTAAAATAATTTTGGCTCCATGTTTTCATAAAACAAAACAAATCAGTGAAAATTCTCTCCCTGATGCTGCTGACAAGGTGCCTCCCATCAAACTTTTAAATATAAACAGACAATTCACAGGAAAATGAAGGAATAAAATGAAAATAAAAATGTCATCCCAACCAGTCTCTTATACTGAGATAGCCCCCGTGACTACAGCTTGCGTATTTATAATCATTACTCAGGGACTTCTCTGTAACTAGTGAGTATTACCTATTGTGTTTTGTTTTGTTTTTCAGGGGGGAGGGGATCTGGGGATACTTGGTACCAGGGACACTTGGACACTTTACCACTTTTGATCCAGCCCTTTTGATTTTTTATTTGGAGACAGGGTCTCTCTGAGTTGCTGAGGCTGGCCTAGGACTTGTGATCCTCCTGCCTCAGCCTCCAGAGTCGCTGGGATTACAGGAGTGCACCACCAAACCTGGTTTGACACACTTTTCCAAATAGGTGCCTATTCATCCATCGCATGGAGAACATCACTGAACTTTTCCTCCATGAGGGGGACATTTAGATTTGGACTATGACTGACGGACTTGTGGTCTCTTGGAGTCCCTGGTGACTTTATCCATGAGGTCCATGATTTTAAAGAGAAATAAACCGTGGGGCTGAAATGTTAGGAATACATTCCCTTTTTCACTTTAGTAGATATTGCCAGATGCCCCTGGCAAAAGTTTGAACCAGTGTATGTTCCCATCACCCGTCTCCTTATCCATCTCTGTCCTGTCCCTCTGTGGTTAGAAGACACAAGGTCGCAGTCTGCCACCCAGTCTCTTATGAACGTTGCTAGGGCATTTCAAGAAACCAGTCTCGGTATTTCTGAAACAGGGTAAAGATGGCTCCTTCGCTCACGAGCTCTGCGTGGTAGATCAGAATGGGGGAGAAGGCAGAGATGGGGAACTCAAATATGACTTGAAGTTCCGTCCGTTCCCTCGCCCTCAGTGGACGTGTTTAAAGTGGAAGAGACAGGAGAGGTTGTGACCTTCTGTCTCCTTCCCTTAAGACTGACATGTGCTCCTGCTGTCTGGGAGCTCCAGGGTCTGACCTGCAGCTTGGCTGTCACTAGTGCTGGGAAGACGTGTCACCGGTCTGGCATGCCCTCATTCCATGCCATTTCCTGCTTCCCTGGGTCAAATGCCAGCCCCATTCAGCTCAGGCTGCAGACGCTGACGGAAGGGAATCGGGCTGCATCTTCCTTAGCGCCCAGATGAGGTAGGAGTAGAGAAACTGGTGGGAACAGCGGAGCCTGTGTTTAACCCAGTGACTGGTCTTCCACACGTCCCGCCCGATCCTGACCATAAAAACATTCACAGAGCGAGCAGCGTGTTTATAACTTCTTGGTTTCTCTTCCCAGCAGTTCAGCCCTCCCCCCCAGAGACCCTGCTGTTACCCGGGTGGAGCCTGAGTCAAGAGAGAGTGCGTTCATGCCTAAGCAGATTCACAAAAATAGTCGCAGGCGGTCACATGGCATTAAAACCCGGAGCAGGTCCACGGCAAAATGGTTTCATGAAACGTAAAACGCACAGAAAGGAACGCTTGCTTCACAGAGTTCATGAGATAAAAAATCAGAATGTTAGGATGGACCCAGGAAAACGGTGGCGCTTCTCTTGAGTCTGTGTGGCTTTATTCTGAACCCGTGTGAGGCTGATAGCACAGGCTTAGGGGGCTGGAGAAGATGTCCGTGTTTGGCCCTGACTTTGGGAGCTGTGTGACTTCGGAAAGATTTGAACTCCATCCATTCTGCAGTTCTGTCCTTCATTGGCCCCACACTCTTTATCTTCCATGGGAAGAAAGGTGTCCTTGTTCAAGGGCTGATGAAAAATATAAAGGAGATCTTTAAAGAAAGGACCTGAAACATAGTAATGCCAATGAATGTGAATTGCTTTTTGTGTTTATTATTATTATAATCATTATTATTAGTAGTAGTGGTACCAGGCATTGAACCGGGGATGCTTAACTACTGAGCCACATCCCAGCCCTTTTTATTTTTTTATTTTGAGACAGGGCCTCGCTAAGTTGCTAAGGCTGGCCTCAATTGCAATCCTCCTGCCTGGGTCTCCCAAATCCCCATGATTACAGGAGTGCACTACCACACTTGGCGCTTCCCCGTATTATGATTGACTGAAACAACTCCATTAGTGATGATGTGTGTTTGCACCTGACTTGGCTAAAAGGGAGAGGGAAAGAGGGAGGGAGGTCGTTGTTTGGTCCAGGAGTAGTATCTTCTGGTTGATTAGGATGCCTCTTCCCCTCCCTCACTCCCCTTCTGGGCTCATACATGACCAGAGCAACCTGTCTCACAGTTGCTTTTTCTCTAGATGATTCTTCAGGGATTAAGTGATAGTGATTCTAGGGGGTGGGCTAAGTGCCTTAGCGTCATCCATCTATCAAACTCCTTCTAAACCCCTGTGTCAGTCAGTTTTTTGAAACTGTGACAAAATAACTGAGATAATCAACTTAAAGGAGGAAAGGTTTATTTTGGCTCATGGTTTCAGTCCATGGTTACTTGAAGCCATCACTTTGGGAGAGCCCATGTTGGAGCAAAACGGCTCACAGTGGCAAGGAAAAAGAAAGACAGAGACAGGAAGAGAGAGAAGAAGATACCCTCTTCAAGGACATTCCTCTAATGACCTGCTTCCTGCAATTAGATCCCACCTCCCAGTTTCCACCAGCTCTCATTTGCACCACTGGCTGGGGACCAAGCCTTCAAAACATAAGCCTTTGGGGGTCATCCCAGATCCAGCCATAACCCTGGCATGAAGCACCTTTTGAAGTATCTATTAACTAGCAAGCCACTGGGATGCCAATTAGAGATCGATGCTTTTCCATTCAGAGCAGACTCCTGGTCTCTCCAGTGGCCACGCTGGAGAATGGATGGCCTTTCTCACCTCTTGGGATTCCCTAGAGCCCTCCAGCTTGGCTGGGAAGCTGAGCTGTTCATGCTGGAATGTCTAATTCAGGGTGGGTTTTCCCGGGCCCCCACTGACCTCTGGAAGAGCCCACCAGGAAGCAGCCTGGCTCCAGAGCCACGGTGGCTCCGTCCCTCATTACCTGTGTGGCTGTGGCCCTTGGTTCTGACTTCTGTAAAACGGGTGGAGGTGTAGCCACGGCTCCTAGGAGGTCTGAGGAGGGCAAGATGAGGTTAGATGGGATCTTGGCCTGAGGGGGCTCGTGGTCTGACTTCTTCCTGTGGCAGCTATTGCTGTCCATGCCCCCCGGTTACTGGAATGCATTCCCCTGCTTCCTCGCACACATTCACTCCGTCTTCATGCAACATCTGTTCTAAGCAGTGCATAGCTGCCACCCAAGTCCCCTGTAATCCTGTGTGTCCTAAGATTGCATTCCAGGTATTTCCATGAGCTCCAGCTGTTTCTAGCCGGGAGAGGTTGTCCATGCCATTCTGTGAATTTAGAAGAGCTCAGAAAAGAAAGACGGTGCCTCTCTAAGGGGCTGGCTTCTCTCTAGAGGTCGTGTTCCATAGGGAGACTCGGGAGGGGTCTCTGCTCCTTGCTGACATTTGCTGTTGACTCAGAAACTTGGAGAAAAGATTGCTCAAGATAAAAAGGAGAAGAGCATGCAGTTAGATTCCAAATGCTGGGCTGTTGGTTAATAGATTGGGAGGCATTTGGGTATTGATGGGCAAAAATTGTGTTTATGGACTCAGAGGTCTTGCTTATAATCGGGGTTTTGCTGCTTCCCTTGAGCAACTATGGATCAGGCATTCAGTCTATTTGGGTCTCAGTTTCCTCCTATGGAAAGGAGATTCAGCTTACTCTAAAGCATTACAGCTGCTCCCGGAGCACCTGGGACGATTGTGTCAGCACAGGTGAGCAGTGCCTCATCCAGTTGTGAGCCAGCATGTATCGAGTGCTTGGTGTATTCTAAGAGCTGGGTGGAGCCCTTGGTGCCGGAGAGAGAGCTGCAGTATGGTAATACGGAAAAGAAGTGCTGCAGTCAGAACATTCGAGTGTGAGTCTTTACTCCTACAATTATAAGCTGTGATCTTAATCAAATTCCAGGATCATTTTTTTTTTAAATTCAGACCTTGGTGTGTGGAACATTTTGAAACCGCCTGATACATGTAGATCTCTTAATAAATGTTGGCTACTCTTACCATATTAGACGTCGGAACTGTTGGACGCTTAACTCTCCCAGGATCCCATGACTCGTCGTGTGAGATGCAAGAATCTAATTTGAGCAGGTTTCGTCGATTCCTCTGCAGGAGTAGGGGCTCAGTGAGCAACATTCTGCAAATGAAGTCTTCTTCATCCCCGAGGGATAAGGATACCCCCTTGTCCCCAGAAGTGTCACCTTTAGGGCACATTCTATAAACTCGACAAAATTAAATCCCTCACTTCATTTCCCCAGAAAGACCCCTCTGAAACATGGCTCTGTCCCCCCACAAATCTGTAGCACGGAGGCAAGGGGATGTGAGCGGGATTTGGTTTCCCCCACGAAATCCCTGCAAAGATGTATGAGGCTGCATATAAATTGCATTGAATTTGGCCGGCCACGGGCTAGCATTGCTTTTATGCTGAATATCAGCGAAAAGTATGAAATGGAGATTACATTTTCAATTCTGGCTTTTTTCCCAAAGCTCTGCAGAGATGCCCTCATCCCCACCCCCCCATCCATCACAGCAGAATGGCAGGGGTGCGGGGTCCCAGGCTGTCCGCTCCTAGCAGGGAAGTCTATCCGACACTCACTGTCGGACTGCAGGAGTGGCCAACGGGCTCCTTCACAGCTTGCTCCTTCTCTCCCCTCCCACATCTCTGCCTTCTCCACGCTACTTTTTGTTCTTAAGATCGATCGCACACGAGGATCCTAAAACCAGCCACATAACGATGCCATTCTGGGGGGTGATTCAATCGGGATGTCTGTCGCTAGGGTGGGGTGGTCGTTAAGACATTGGGGCCAAGGGGTTCCGGGTTCACTGGTGGAGGGCGGGCGGGTGGCTGTGCATCTTGGCCTCCCAGCAGCATTAGCTTCAATATTTCAGCAGCCCTTTCCTGCCCACATTCCTCGCCTCTCCCTCCTGCCCCTGAACGTGATTGCCTGGCTGGTTCCCCAAAGAGAAGAAGTGCTAAGTGAACCTGACAGATTCCAGGCTGGCTCCATATGGCAAGGCCTGAGCTACATGTTCCTGGGGTCCCCAGGCTGCTCTCACCTTATTAAGATGGCAGTAACTCCATGCAAGTCAAGTTCGCTGCGTTGGTTTTAATTTTTCGGGCCCTGGAGACCGACCTCAGACTTCAAGGTGGAATTGGAGGCAGCGGCTTTTCCGCTGGAAAAATGTGACCTTTTCTTTCCTTCCTAGAACCACCCCTCTGGGAGGGAGGGAGGGAGGGAGGTGAAGAATGGACCCAGAGCTGGGAGAGATCTCTGGGCAATGCAGAGGTGAGGTTAGCGGGCTGGGAGGATCGGGCAGAGTCTGACGGCGGAGTCCGAGCTCCCTGTGGCTGCTGCTGCTTATGGCTCAAGTGCAACGTCGGAACACGGCCGGCACCTTTGGAAGCCCACACATAATTGAGACTTTGACTTTGATTTGTAAGTGTATAATTTGAACTCCTCCTTCTCCCTCCACTGTTTGAAAGCCATGGGGAAAATTAACTCCAAATCAAATAAATGCATTTCAAATGGATGAGCCCGTGCAACCCAATGAGGACCCAACTGGGCTCCCGTTGAATCTCAGTGTTTTTGTTTGTTTGTTTGTTTGTTTGTTTGTAATAATAGGAATCTGTGAGAACCAGTCTATGAAAGAGAGTTATTTGAAACCTTCTCACTTTACCCAAGATGTTGAGAAGTTTCTTCAACCTTGTAGCAGAACTAGTTAAGCCGAATGGAGAACTAAAAGGGAGAGACTCACGGTATCTGGTGACTTATTGGGGAGATGGCAACAGGAAGAGGCGCGGAATCCACTCCAGGTGGCCCAAGGGGAAAACACATCCAAAGGAGAGGGACTTTTAAGGGGGTGGGGAATGGAAAAGAGAAACTGGGGCAGGCAGCCGTCAGTGCTGTCAAGTAGAGAAGGTGCCCGGGCATTCACGATGGGACGGGCTTGCCGAGAGCGGGGAGGGGAGTCCTTGCAGGATGTCTAAGCTCCTGCCCATCCTGAGATCCCCCGGCTTGGGGCACTGGTTCACCCCACTGAGAGGTTCCCCATGCAAGCTGCATTGATGAGAGTCATAAGTGACTCAGGTGATTGCAAAAGCCTTTCCCCCTCACCTTCTCACAAACTGCCACAAAACTGAGCCTCTGACCGCAGCCAGCTGAACCCATTTGTGTTCCTCTTAGCTGCCAGTAACCAACAACCCCCCGCAGGTATTGCTTAAATAAATACGTCCCATGGACATGCCAAAGACATCTGGGGGTTTTGATAAGCTCCATGATAACGTGGACCCCAGGAGGTGCCTCTTCAGGCATGATGTCTCCTTTAAACCTGAGCCTCCATAGAGAGGAGGGTTGACACACCCCCACACACACAGGGAGGGAAAGTCATGCACAGATGCACTCGGGCTGAATCAGACATGTGACTCCACAGTGCCCCCACTTCCTGCCCACCCTGCCCAGGACCTCTCAGCAGCCTTTGAGTCAGTGTCTCTGGGAAGGGACTCCACAGCCCTGTGCCACCTGGGTGACAGTGGGCAGGGAGGCCTGGCCTGAGAGGAACAAAACCGGCTCTGTGCATCTGACCCCAGTGGACAGGTGAGAGGTCCCAGGTCCAGCCTGTGTAGATGACTACAGCCCGGTTACTTCCATTACAGTGGCCACAGCTCCATATTCTCCCGGGAGGCTGTGTTTTTAACAGACCTCTGTGTAGAGCATATTCCCATAATTCACTTTCATGCTAGACATCTCCAGTGTAGATGGGGAGTTTCCTGCCCCCATTTGTGTGAGCAATGGCTGTTATACTCCCAAGGAGGATTTAAGATGCGGGGGCTGGTCAGCAGGGTGCCTGGCATGTAGGTACCAGCCCCATCCCAAAGTCCTTCCCCTGTGACCAGGAGTCGGCTCAGTGAACGTCTGCTTTGGCTTGAACAGATTCTCCAAGCTCTTTATCAGCATGTTCTTGGAGAAAGGTGGAATATCTTCTGTCCAACTGTGTGCTCCAGCTGCATCTTGGAAAACTCAAAGGATTCCTCCAAGTTCTGGTTTTCTGAGCTTCAAGTGTGGGCACTCATTTATCTCAACTGAGACTGGAGCAAGGTATTTGGAGCAGGACAGACCTGGAGTCCAGTCCTTCCGTGTCTGCTGGCTCATGTTTTCCCATCTGTAACCTGGGGCTGGTGATACTAACCTTGTGCTCTGCCGAGGATGAAGAGAGCATGCCTGGTACCTACTAGTGTTCACCAAATATTTCTTCCATTTCTGCACACAGCCAAGTGAAGGCAGTCATACGCTGGGAAAAATTATTGTGATAGGAATATTGGTTCTTTGTTCTAATTTGCTGGGTTTTTTTTTTTTTTCCTTTCTCCTGTGCTATTTATGCATTGAAAGCTGCCAGCCTGGTTCCCATCACCCTCCTGGTTTCAAACACAGACTCATTTTCCGTTGCGGATTCCCTCTTGCCTGAAGGCCTTGGTGCCGCATGAGCAGGTTCGGCGTTGAGAGCTGTGTGTGGAGCCGGAGCGCAGGCCACTCTCAGCTGCTGAGAAATCCTCTTCCCTCCGAGGGCACGGGCGTGCCTGCGAGGGATGTGCAGACCATTTGCGGGGAGTTGTAATTAAGGATCTGCTGGGCCTTGGCACTTACTGAGGAAGCAGAAAGCCGCCAGGAATTAGAGCCGCCTCCTGGATAAAAGTTGTCCTCCGGGGCTGTGGGGCCGCGTCTCTCCTCCGAGGGCAAGTGGGAGCTCCGGGAAGGAGCTGGAGGAGACTCGGCAGGCCCCCCCCTTCTCTGCAGGCTCCGGGGCTGGCACCACTTGCCTCTCTCCTGGTGTCAGAGTGATGTGGCCCAAGAACCCGGCTCTGGGGAAAGAAAGATCTTAAGATTGAGTTCCAGCTCTGCCCCTCCTTGTTGAGGACCTCTGGACAAACTACCCTGCTCTGACCTCAGTTATGCACCTTTTTTAAAATTGGGATAGCGTCTCACACTCTGCAAGGCAGCATTAGAAATTGAATAGTATAAATGAACACAGCAGAGACTCAGAATTGCAAGGGATAAAGTGGAAATGGAGCTCCGTCTTCAGGGTACTTAGAATCTGGTGGATAATGTCAATCACGTTATCTAACGAACGTGTCCACCTGTGGATATTTCTGTAGGCTGTGTGCATATATTACCTGTGATATTAGCTATGCCTTGCTGCTAAATTATCCAGAGTTTTCTTTTTTAAATAATATCAATATTTCCTAGGTGGGATATTGAGATGGCTCTGTAATGCAACTGACTGTCTTTGGTTGAGCTGGCAAGAATCTGTCCTCTCTTTAACTGCCCTGCAAGCCCACCTGTCCTAAAAAGAGGAGGGGCTGCGAAATTTCTGACCAAATCCTGCACAGAACATCAACCGCATCTTTGGTTGAAAAATGACTTGAGACTTCTCCTATGAGACTTACAATACGCCTTTGAGGGTCACACACACCAACCCCTGCAGCTTTGAAGACGGGTGTCTACACAGCAAGGGCTGGGGATGGCCAGCCTGGCAGCAAGCTCTCCTGGGTCATGGGAATGGCAGTGAGATTCTCTAGTGTCCGCCCACTGCGTTGCAGGGAAGTTCGTGTGGCCTGACAGAGGCAGAGTGCCAGGCAGAGTCACCACCTGAGTCCTCTGAGCACAGCCTTGCCAGCTCCCGTTTCCCTGGTTCCCAGGAAGCAGGCTCTGCAGGGGTCACAGCTCCCCCTACAGAGGAGTCTGCAGGGCTCCAGGCAGCTTGTCCCATCTGCTGCACCTGTGGTGATCTTGGCTGCAGGGCCACCAGGGCCAGCAGGAGCCTTGCACCTTGCTACCTCTCCTGGAGGTCCCTTCCGACTCCTCTTCTTCCTTTGGAAAATGTAGACCCAACTTTTAGCATTGCTGTCCCTGGGGCCCGGGTCGGGAGGCGGTCACGGAAGACGATACTCAGTCCCGGGGACATGAATTCCTGATGTCTTTCTAGAAGATTCCTCAGTGGCCTCTCCGGCAGAGGCTCCCAACTTGGGTTTAGACCGCTGAGTACTGGGGAAGGTTCTTTCCTGAGTGTTTCCAGATGCTCTTGGGTGTGCTGGTGGGCACCTGCCTGTCCCCCTCTATGGAGGTGAGTCCTCCCACCATCTTGGGATGTTCTGTCCCCAAATCCTGAGTGCTGTGTCTACGAGGTGGGCTTGGCTGTTGCTAGAACAACCCAGAGGGAAACCGCTTTGGCCTGCAAGGATTTCCTTGTAGACTTCTTCCTGGTTACAGAAGGCCTTCGCCTGGATATGGGATCTGACACTGTGCTTGCTGCCTTACTTGGTTTCCCCAGGCCAGGACCCTGGACGCTCAGCCAGAAACAGGGCGGGAGGGAAGGGAGCCACCCGGTACTGAAAGGCGCAGCCTGCATGGCGTGTGTCCCACGGGGGCAGAACCGAGTCTGTCCAACTGTGACAGGGCTGTGACCTGACTCCAGGAGCAGCAGACACGGTTTATCCATCATCCCTTCCTATCTGTGGGAGTGGGCTCATCCTGCTGTCTTGGTCCTCCTGGGCCCTGTGAGAGCTAGAGGAAAACAGCGCCATACTCAGGTTGGCGACTAAGAGCCTGGCTGCAGAGTCTGGCGCACCTGACGTTGTGCCCAGCCCGACATCACTAAACATGCCTACGTGGGAAGTCCCTTCCCTTCCGGTAGCCCTGCTTCCCTCATTTGTAAAGGGAGCCCAGGAGTGTTGTCCTCTGAGGAGAGCAGACAGGAGAAGGACTGAGAGCCAAGTCTGGCACTGGTGAGCCCTCGGGAGATGGTAGAGGGTTCTGTGGCAGTGACATTCAGATCCTGCCTGCCATGCCCACCTTGTCATCGACAAATGACCTTCCTGGGCTGAGGTGTGGGCTGAGGAACGGACAGTGGTCTTATTGAGATGACTGACATTAGACTGTTCACTGTCCCATCGGATGGGAAACATGGGTATTGTAGAGATGGGGAAAACAGGTCCCTGCGGCCACATGGGTGTGTATCCAGGCTGAAGGAACAGGCATGAGCACAGTTAAAATGCTTTTCATTCTGAGAAATCACCCTCTAGATGGCTTGCAGTGAAGACTCCACAGGATATCTTTACATTGTTGCTCTTTATGTGTAACATAAGCCATCCCCTGGAGGGTACCGCTTACATTTTGGTAGCTGAGAACGATCTAGAACTTCCAGCACAGCTCCTTCATTCTCTAGTGATGCCTCTCACTCATCTCCAGATTATTCTGCACCCCCCCAAGCCCGCCTCCCCCCCCCCCATCATCTGCTTTCTGTCTGTCGTATTGCATTTGCTCTCAGTGGGAGCGAGAGTCTGTGCGGTCTCTTGTGCTGGAAGCCTTGCTCTTAGCATCCTGTTTGGAGATGCCTCTGCGATGCAGCATGTGCGAACGTTTTGCTCTTTTTACTGCTGGGTTGTGTTCCACGGTGGAGCCTACTCCTCTCTGCACCAGTTAATGGACGTTTGTTTTCAGTTTGGGTTATTATGAATTCTGTGGAATCGGGCATGTCTGCAGGTGGACGTACTTTTAGTTTTCATGGGTAAATCCTTCACGCTGGAATTGCTGGGTGGCATGGCAGTCCCGGCTTCACACAGTCAGCTGCTGTAGTCTTCGCCAAGGTGGCTGGATGCTCTGCCTTTTCTCCAGCAGAGCCACGTTGGGTGTGTTTTTAATAGCTCCCAGGTGCCCCTGCTACATCTGTCCAGCTTGGAGACCCTCTGGCCCCTGCCTTTTCTGTCTTAATGGCTACCTTTGGGCTCTCAGATGAATGAGGATATTCTAAAGAAGAGACCTGTCTCAAGCTCTGTGTCCCAACCCAAAGGAACGTAGCCCGTGGGTTTCTGTCACGGGGTTACCTTTTGTATCTTGCATATCAAAATTTGTGTGAGGGCTGAAGTCCTCTCCTGTGAATTCACCCTTTTGCAATAACAGACCAGGTGCATGAAGCGACGTCGGGTTCACTCCTGCAGGCCGGTGTGTCCACCTGCTGTATGCACCTTGGTTGTTGAACACAGGACTCGCATGTCCACCGAGCTCCGTATGATTTTGATCTACAACTGCAATGGCTAGTTGTATCCACACGTGCACACAGCTCACAAACGCACCCTCTTTGTGTGTGTGTGTGTGTGTGTGTGTGTGTGGCCTCACCTTGTTCTAGGGCCTCACAGTGATTCCTGAACGTGGGTCCAGCTGGGGTTCCTGCCCTTCTGCAAGACACCGCACTGGCTTCTGGGTCTTCCTGGTACCCCATTTTCTTCTGGTAGAATTACAAACGGATTAACAGGCTTCATAGGTCTTCCTGGAATCCAGCTGGAGGCTCTTACCTCCCCCATGAGCTTTCTTGGTTTTAAAAACGGACAGGGAAGGAAGTACATGAACTGAGGATGTGGCCTTTGTCCTGGGGTGGAGCAGCTCTGGACCCCCTAATAGGAGTTCCCACTGCCACCCCCAGGCAAGGGCCGCCGCCTCAGGATCACAAGGAGAGGCTTTCAGTAGGAGGCTGCTCCATGTGGGCGTGTATCCAACTGATGTCCGCTATGGGAATTTCAGATATTTACATCATATTCCTGTGTAATCACTGTCCCACCAGCTCCCCCATGTCTGAACGTGGCATCCCTTGGCCATCCCCTGTGCCTCCTCAGACCACTTGATTTTTGACTTGTGGAGACTCAAGAGCAAGGGCTAGCCTTGGGACACGTGGGGCCCACCACCTGTTTCTGAGGTCAAGTGTGGTGGCGCCCAGCCACACCCTCTCCCTCACAGACCGTGCAGGGATGGATGTTTGTCCTGGAAGGCACAGTGAGTCACGGCCTCAGAGATACGTGCCCCAGGGAGCCCGAGGCTCTCCTCATTTGGCTTTCTATACAAAAAAAACAGACTGCAGGCCCCAGCTCCACGGCAGGCGTGGCCGGAGGTGTCTATCCGCAGCTTCGCGGTTCTCTCTGTGGGTTCGCGCGGGAGTCTCTTCCCTGTGTGGCACTTGGGTGGGTCTCATCAATCTTAGCTCGGGCCATTTCCTTGGCTTCTCATCCATGCTTTGGGCATAATAATAGCATTTCTCCTCGAGGGTAGGATTTGAAGAAAAGGAAGGGGAAGTGCCTGGCACGCAGTGTCCAGTCCATGAATGAGCACCCCCTGAAAGGCGGCCAGCATCACGTAAGGCATCCATCACGTCCTGAGTGGCATCTCCTGAGATTACAGAGTGGAGCTAAGGAACGAGCCACTGAGCTGCGACCCAGGGAGCAGGACAGAGACCGGGGTCTATTTATGAGGAGAAGCCGTGCAAGAGGCACAGTTCCAACACCGAGGCCCAAGGCCACCCCTGAGCCCAGCCGCCCCTCTCTCTGTCTCCTCGCTGTTCCACAGTCACTGCAAACACAATCCCACTGCAAGGCTCTGGGCTCCGCCATTCCCTGGGCCTGAAATTATTTTCCCCCAGACCCCACAGGGCTCTCTCCTCCCTGCCTGCTTTGTTTCCTACAGCAGCCCTGTCACCCTCTAGTTCCACGTCCTTGTCCTTGTCACATTTATATGTTGCTGTATTTTTTATTCACGGACTTATGTATCCATCTCCTGCAGTAGGAGGCACTGCCCCTGCAGTTGACGAATTCATCTTGTGATGTGCCCAGCACAGAGAACCTTGCCTGGCACCCAACAGAGGGACCATCACAAAACAGAGGGACCATCGAGAGCGTGGAGTAAGGGAATGACGGGCCACACGTTCTCCCAAGTGGGAAATCCGTTCAGTGCTTCCAGATTCTCACTCACCACCTCTCTCTCTCTCTCCCGCTTCCCTACCTGTGCCCAAAGAGGAGCAGTGACAAGGAATCGTTCCCGGTCCACCACATACATGTGCGTGCGGTCACACCCCCAGGCCAGACACCATGCACACAAGTGCTGTCACACCCCTGTGAACCCTCGACCTGACTACGCAGACACACCCTCCCCAGCAATCCCCCCGCAGCTTATCCAAGTGCCTTCTCATTCATCACTGAGAACCCAGCAACCTCTTCAGGGAGGCCCCAGATAACGTTATTGGTGAGGTCCTGGCTGGGCGGAACCTGCGGCTGATGATGGCCATTTAACAGACAATCTCAATTCCAGGGAAAAGCAAATCTTTATCACCAGCGTCCAATCATTTCTGTCCGGGGAATCCCACCCTCGGATGCTTTCTTTTTCTTTTATTTTTTCCTTCTTCTTTTCTTTTTCCTGGGCCTCTTTTCTAATTAACTCGGAGCCTAGATTACAAGAAGCCAACCTTGTGAATGCAGGGGACACCCTGTGGAAGCAGGCTCGGGAGGTGATGTTCAATTAAAGGGGAGCTATTAGAGGGAAGAGACCCGAGCAGGCAGAGTGCTAATCCTCTTGCCTTGCTCCCGTGTCCCCATGTGATATTGATTGAGGAGCTGGTCCCCTGGACATCTTCATCTGCAGCACGCCCGTCCTCCCCAGCAGAGGGGCCCCAGCTCTCCTCTCGACTCTCAGCCTCTGCCACTCTGGGCTGGCTAATGGCATAGCTGTGCGGTTCCTTTCTCTTTCCCTGTCTCTTCCTCCTCTTCCTCTCTCTCCTGTAGCAGGTAGGGGATGGGTAGACCTAGAGAGAGCCAAATGTATCCGTATGTAGTTGTATAGATTAAAATGTATCTGTCTACTACCCGCCTGTCTACCTACCTGCCTATCTGTGTGTCTGTGGCTGCCTGTGAATCTGTGTGTGTATCTGTGCAGGTGTATGCGAGCACCTGTCTGTCTGCTTATCTTTTTAAAACCTTCTGCAAATTTCAGTGTCCCTGTCCTTCCATGCCTGGGTCAGTCTCCGTCCACTCTGTCCAGATTTCAGGGATTCTGCTTCTTGACCTCTGTCTTGCTGTTTGCTCTTTTATCTTTCCCAGACCCGCCCTGCAAGGTGAAACTAACCAGCCTCCACATGAAATCTTTCCTTTTTCATTCAGCAGTAGAATTATTTCAGCAATGCAGAGGCTACCTTTGCGAAGTATCTACTTAATCCCAGCAACCATCTGAGATACCTTTTGATAGTTTTTGATGGACATTTATTAATGTCTTACATGTGCCAGGTCCTAATACTCAGCATGATATGCACATAGTTCCGTTTATTCTTCAGAATTACCGTTCATAGTGACGACTTTCACCATTCCTGTTTTAGAGATGAAAACATTGAGACTTAGAGAAGGAACTCTGCATATTATCTAACCACCCGCACTGTAGTGCACCAAGGTAACACTGTACTTCCACCTTTCGGTGAAGCAATACTGTCGTTGTAAAAATAGAAACCAATTGTCCCAGGTCAGAGTTTCCAGAGAAGTAATGGAGGAGCTCTCTCCACATGCATCTCTCTCCTCAACGCTTCTTTTATAAGGATGCAAAAGTAGGTCTGTGGCTCCTGGCTCTTCTCTGTGTTCTCTCCCCCTCTAACTCTGTGTCCTGTTCGTGTGGAGTGAGCATGCCTTCCACGTGGCCATGGGGCCGGCCTCTGAAAGCAGAAGGCTGCAAAACTCACGTCAGTCTTCTGAGCCAAAATAAATTGGCAGAAACGTCTGATTTGACTTTTTCTCCTCCTTCAAGGCCGATGCTTTTCTCATTACGGAGAGAAGAATGACACTTTGTCTCACCCAGAGCTCCCGCGTCCCTCGTAATTGCTGAGCGGTTTCTGGTTGGGAGCCGCTCACTCTGCCGGCTCCCAACTCTGCTGGCCTGCATCCCCGGTGAGATTAGGTTTCTAGTCTGTGTTGGATCCCACAGCCACTCCCCTGAGTGGACTGGCCCCTGGCTTCACTGTGCGTCATTCAGACTCCCTTTTGTGACATGGAATAGGTAGCACGCTCGTGCTCTCCACGTCTGGATCTATCAATTGGCAAGAATTAACACAAGTCCAACAAGGACCTCTTCAACTCTCAAATTAATGTGAGTTAACAAACTCAGAAATGGTCTGAAAGAACTGTCTGTACCAGTCCCTAGGTCCAGCTCTGGTGGAGGGTGAGCCTTGGCAGCCTTGGGTGAACTGAAGGCTTCCAACCTTGGTGAATGAACTCTCCTGTATCTAAAAAAAGACGGGAGCTACAGGAAATACAACCCAATACCAGCTCCCTGCAGGCAGCTTCTCCTTTAATTCTTGGGTCACTTTATTCTGTCCCGAGGACATCTCTACTGTCCTAAGGACCCAGGGAAACCTGGACTGTATCTCAGTTTTTTGCAGAACCCCAAAATTAATACTGAAAAATCTCTTGAGCATCACACAATTGGAAAAATCTAAAAGCTGTGATTGTTCTAGTGACAGGTCAAGTGGGGATTCAGAGGAGATGACAACATGGATCACATGCCTGTCACCCCCCACCCCAACCTCTGCACACACCACTTCAGCCTTGAAGCAGAGTTTCAGCCTCTAACCGGGCTGAGAGATCTGGATCATGCAGTTTTTTTTTTCTGAAGTCAGTTTCTAAGTCACCTGCCCACCCTTGTAGCCAGGTGATGCCATGTTCGTCCTCTAGGTCTCCTGCACCCCGGCACTCCCCATCCACCACCTGCACTTGGCCCCGGTGCTTTGCTTCTGTCTCTTGCCGTGTGTCTTCTTGGCCTAGGCCCCAGCTCCATGTCCTAGGAGGGGCCTCACCTTAGGTCTTGCTTTAAGACTTGGTCTGCAGAGGATGTGCCTCCATCGTAAGCAGATGCAGCTGTTGAGGGCTAGACCAGACGCTGCACACCAGCCAGGCCGTGATGTGGCCGAGGTCCCGCTAATGCTCAGAATCCCTTTGAGAGATCACTTTACTATTCCTTCCTGATCTTTGGGCTAAAGTCAAGGTGAGGTTTTGAATGATATTTTCTAAGTTCTTTGCTTTATGAAACTTTTGGACTTTTTCTTCTTTTGGTGGGCGTGAACCAGGGATGGAACTCAGGGGCACTGGGCCATCAAACCACATCCCCAGCCCTATTTTGTATTTTATTTAGAGACAGGGTCTCACTGAGTTGCTTAGCGCCTCGCTTTTGCTGAGGCTGGCTTTGAACTGGTGATCCTCCTGTCTCAGCCTCTCCAGCTGCTGAGATGACAGGTGTGCACCACGGGGCCGTGCTTTTTATTCTTAATAACGTAACAACTGGGTCTGTAGTCCTCTAAAGTGTTCTTCCTCCTCTGCCCCCAAAGTGACACATCCTAACAGTTCTTCTAGTGGTATGTTCACTTCCACTCAGTTTTTAAATAACAAATGGAATATCATTGTTTCTTCTTATAAAAATTCCAGGAAGCCAAGCCTGGTGGCCCTTGCCTGTTTTCCCAGCAACCTGAGAGGCTGAGGTAGAAGGACTGAAAATTTGAGGCCAGCCTCAGCACTTTAGCAAAACTCTGTCTCAAAAATAAAAAGGATGCGGGGGCGGGGGGTGGGGGTGGACTCAGTGCTAGCACATTTGAATCCCTAGTACCAAACAAATGGAGAACAAAAAAATTAGGAAGAATTTGAATTTTAGTAACTCACAACTTCTCTGGCCGTATTTCCAGGTCTTATAAATTTTCATCCCACCACTCATGCGTCTCCCCCTTGTCACCCTGAACGTTGATTAATACAGTTGATGTTTCTCATGCCCAGGCTAAAAAAACTCTGCTGAGTTTGCTGCTATCAGTTTCCCAGCATCTGAACCGTGTTCTCTCTGCCCAAGGAACCGGCTCAACTTGCAGCGCTGAACTTACCCAGCCAAAGGGCAGGAAAGGCTCTGGTGTAAGCCACCTGCTCCTGAGCATGACTTGGCCTCTGTCCTGCCTTCGCCACCCCACGATCTGTCTAAGCTATAAGACGCGGTTCTCTGAGGTTCATCCACCCACCAGAACCCGCCAGCATCCCAGATAGAGAACTGCAGAGCCAGAGGAGTCCCTGCAGTTGGTCTCTGTGTTTCTGTCCGTGGTGCTGAAAACATCCTGGGTTCTGGAATCAACTTTCCCACCCAGTAAATGTGATGACGCCACGATACTTAAGTCTGTGTGGTGAGGGGTCAGGTGTTTTGCTATAATCATCCTTTGGCCTCCGTTGCTGGGACGGCATGCAGATGCTCTTGGTAGCACAGTGGAATGCGACTGTCCCCAATTATAGAAGTAGCCCTGCTCAGACAATACCACTGACCACACGCGGCTTTTTGCACGGGTGAAAATGAAATGAGATCAGACGTCACGTCCTCAGTTTTATCATCCGCTTTTCAGGTGCTCGGTAGCTACGAGAAACTCGTGGTCACTGTGTGTGACGGTGTGGACATGGACTGTTGGCACCATCTCGGAAAGTTCCGTTTGCCTGGCATTTTCCCCCAGGTGGTCATCACCATGATAGACCCAGGCGTGACCCCAGTACACCCACATCTTAATCACTGGAACCTGAGAGCATTACCGTAGCTGGCAACAGGGACTTTGCCGAGGTGATCGGGATGAGGACGTGGACAGGGAGCGATGGTCTGACATTCCTCTGTTGGGCCCAGGGTCATCACAGGTCCTGGTAAGAGGGAGGCAGAGGTGCCAGGGTGAGACCCGATGGCAGGACAGCCATGGCAGGCGCTTTGTGGAGTGGGAGGGAGCAACCACAAGGCGAGGAATTCCGGAAGCCACTAGAAGCCGATAAAAGCCAAGAAAAGAGATGACCCTGTGAGGACCTCTGGGAGGAGTGAAGAAGCAACCAGTCAAAGACACAAACAGAAAGCAGCCCCAGGGACATTTTGACTTCACGTCACAAACAGATTCTGGACTCTGACCTCCAGAGCTTTAAGAAAATAAATCTGCGTTGTGTTGAAGCACCCAGGTTGGTGGCAATTTGCTATAGCAACAGCGGGGAAAAAAATGATCTCATCACCGTCACCCTCTCATTAAGTCCTGGCTTCCAGTTTGGTTCTCGTAATTTTGCCTTCTCCTTAATTAGACTGTCCAAGTGACCCCACTTGCAGAACCGAGCTCGTAAGCAATGCCACCTTGCTCATTTGAGATGCGCACCCGGGGGGGCTCATGAACCACCTCTTCTCTGAGCGGGGCTGAGGGAGCCTTCAACAGTGTGTCCAGAGTTAGTGCTGGAGGGAGGACATGTGGGGGCAGGACAAGGGCGTGTGCACAGCCTGGCTTTCTGGCTCTGGGGGACGGGGTGTCCAGATGAGAATGGCATGGCTAAAGACCCCAGTGGACATCAGAACCAGCTGTCATTCCAAGACCCCAAGGCACAGTTCAGAGAAAGCAAGCGCTTCAGCCCCTCCTGCCCCGGGGCCGAGTGTGGTGCTCCCAGCCCATGGTGAGGTCGTGGGTGTGATGACTCAAACCTCGTCTCTGCTCCTCCACCTGCTCCTTTCCTCCCAGGCTGACTTTTGATGGATTTTTTTTTTCTGGAAAATTTTCCTTTACCCAGTACACACTGTCATCCGAGTCAGTCACTTGTCTTTTCAGTAACAGTAGCAACCATAACCGCACAGATACTGTGATTATTACTGCAAATGTGAGTTGGGTGTTTCTTCCCTGTTAGGCACAGGGATGGGAAATGCCGGTGTGTTCCCCGACTTATTTTAGGAGTGATCCAGTGAAGGCCACGCTGTGGGTGTCTCAGTGCACAGAGGTCCGCTGTCGACTCCAGCCACGCTCCTACTTAGAGGAGGCCTGAAATTGAACAGCCAGCCATGGCTCTGGAGATGGCCTGCATAACGGCACTAAGTTCCCTTCCTGACTCTGCGTCCCGAATGCCAAAAACTACGTTATCTTCTTCTATTTTCTCCCCCTTGTTCCCTCAAAGGTCCTAAAGCATTTCTTGGAAAACCAACGGAATCTCTTTGAAGTGTCTCATGTAAATTTCCTTCTGAATTTTTTCAGTTCCTGGTGAGGGCTCTCACCCAGAGGGAAAGTCAGTAAGAAGAACAGCCCCCAGATTCCCAGGGGGCGGGATGTGGTGGGAACACACCAGGCGGGGCTGGTGTTCCCATCTGGTACTTGTTGGTACACTCTTTTCCTGAGCCTCAGTTTCCTCACCTTGTAGCAGGGGGATAATCATGTCCAACCCAGAGTCCCCGTGAGCATGGGGTGAGTTGGGGTGCAAGCCACGTCGGGTATAAGGTTTATAAATGATCATCACTAGCAGCCACGGCACATTACTTCTGTCCCCCAGCACTGTATATATTCAAGTGCTCATCGACACTTAGTGTTCAGAGTAGGCTTTGAGTTGTTGGAAGGCATGTGTATTCTAACAGCGTGATTCTTAACAGTGCGTGGTTATTTTTTTTTTTTTAAATCTGACCTCTTTAGTGATGTCATCAGAAAAGACTACCAGTGGGACACAGCGGCATGCTCTTGTGGTCTCAGACACTCAGGAGGCTGAGGCAGGAGGACAGCTTCCACCCAGCAGTTCCAGGGTAGCCTGGGAAATCGAGGAAGGCCGCAGGGATCCCGTCTCCAAAAGCAAACCAACTACAACACCCAAAACAACAACAACAACAAAATGATTACAGAACACAAAGCAGTTTCCTCATTTCATGTTGTTGCTTTAAATTGCAAACTCTTTAAGGAACAGCAGCGACCCCCAAATCACCAGAATCCTATTGAAATTAAATTTTAAAAATCCATGAGTCTCCCTTGCAGAAAGTATTGACAACGTCAGGATCAGAGCTCACGGTGTCCCTGTGGCTGTAGATGAATCCTCCTGAGCGTGACCTCTGCTTCCCGGGGCCCTCCTCCCTCTCTCGGGGAGGAGCACTGCCATCTTGACTTCCCTTCCCCCGGCGCCTTCCTGGGCCCACCCACAAGACCTTGGGAGGCAGGAGGGTCTTTCTAAAACGCAAATCTGACCATGTCACTTCCACGGCTGCCTCTCTTCTGTGGCTACCCGTTGTTGAAAGAATCCGATTCAAACGACTTTCTGTGATTGCCTGGATTCTCTTCATAGGCCCTCAGTCTTACTTCCTGCTCCTGCTTCTTGGGGACCCACTTCTTCCCCCCGTATCACCCCACTCTCTGTGCTCTTTCCTTGCCCTGGTGAGGCTGTGCACACTTTCCCTCGGATTTCCACCTCTCTCTCTCAAACCCTCCTTGAGAGTCATCTCGTGCCTCTGGGTTGGGACCCTTCCTGCTCTAATCCTGGTTTTCCTGCATCTCTCTGCATCCCAATTTTAATCTCCACTTGAAGATGGGCTGTTTTCTCATCTGGAATTATATGTTATATTAGTGCAAAAAACCAGTGCTGATTCTGAGCCAACCAGCAGCTAGCAGAGTAGACAAAAAGTATTCCTCCTGTAACTCACACGCCCTAAAACATTGTCAGGAAATACACAGAAGATGGAGGGATGCAAGACATCCCTTCTAGGTGGCTGTGAGACTTAGGAACTTGTTTCTTTCTGATCCGATCCAGGGGATAACCTTGCAGAACCAGATGTAACTCAGGATGTCTGTGGATGCCTTCAGCGTCCTGCATACTGGAGTGTGTTCAAGGGCTCTTCTCTGACCTCACACAGTGGATGTCTGAGCTCTGGAGGCTATTTGTAGAGAGTTTATTTCATCTTTGCAGAAAGCTGCCCCATATAAATATTAGTCAGTTGATTTCACACAGAGTTAAAACAAGCTTTTAAAAGCCTTTTACCTCTCTTGTCCCCAAATAGGTACTCTAGACAGATTCTCAGAGCCCGGGGAGCTTTGTGGGATTTGGTAAAGTGGAAGTTACATTCTGTTCAGAGGCGGCCTTCGGCGAAGCTGTCTTGGGATTGATGGTGCACTTACGTAGACAGGGTCGGGTACGGCGAGCGGTTTTAGGATGGCAGAGGTGTAGGGGATGATCAACCTTCACTGCGTATTTGCAGGAGAACATTTGGAGATGCTCACCTCAGTTCCAGGGGACAGGATGGTGGCCAGGTGCTTAGGGAGCCAGGGCTTCAGATTCAAATGATCTGAGTTCGGTTCCAGCTTTGCCCATTAGCCCAACACTGGTGATCCTAGACCCAACTCCAGGCTACGTGACATCCACGCAGGTCGGTGAATCAGCACTGTCCAACAGAAATACACCCTGGGGACAAGGGTGTGGCCCAGCGGTAGAGACCTTGCCTGGCACGAGTGGATTCCTGGGTTCAAGCCCAGCCCTGGGGGTAGGGGGGAACAAATAGGAAAACAAATTGTGGGCCTCATGTATAGATTTTTAAATTTTTTTTCCTAATAGCCACATTAAACAAAGTAAAAATAAATAGGCAAATTTAATTTCAGCATTCTGTTTGACCTACTCTCTGCCAATTTATAACCAAGAATGTTTTGTTCGGCTCTATAACTCTGTAGACCTAAACCAGTGCCATTACAACATTGTTTAAAGGATCAATCAAACTAAACCGTTGAAGGGCTGGCTTTCATCTTTCTCCTTGCACCTTACACCTGCAGGCCTCCCAGTTCAGCTCCCTGCATTTCAGATGCTCAGGGACCATGCAGGGTTGGTGCTCACGACCTCAGGACAGCGAGTGAGGCTGCAGGCATGAACAGATCACCCAAGTTCCAAGCTTCTCCCACTGGAATCGCAACCCCTGCTTCACAGAGAGCAAAGAGGGTGACATTGGAGTTGCCATGTGCCCTGTGGTTCCCCTTTTAGAGTAAGGAGAGATGAAAGGTCAAGGTCACAGCACCCTGACCTGAGCAACTAGGCTGTTTCATGTCCACCGTGGGCCTGACACTCGTGGGTTAGGAGTGCTTCTGCCGGGCACTGCCTCCAGCAAATCCCACATAGAAGGTGGATTATTTTGCAAGAGCCACCCTAATGAAGAACCACCAATTGAGTGGTTTCAGCCACAGAAACCTACTGGTCCACACACAGTTCTGGTGACTGCCAGTCCAAGATCAAGGTCTTGGCCAGAGTGGTTCTTGGTGGCGTTTGAGAGGGAGCTCCCACCCCTTGTCTCTGACCTCATCTCGGGTGGCTGCTGGCCGTCCTTGGCACACCATGGCTTGAAGGTGCACCGCGCCCCCCCAGGCTCTGCTTCACCCCCACATGACCTTCCGGGAAGCCTTCAAAACCCCTTCTGCTAGGAGAGGCACTTGCATCTCATCAGCTCCCTGCCCAGTCTGACCTCATCTTCACTAGTGACGTCTTGAGCTACTCTCTCCCCAAATAAGGTCCCATTCCAAGATCCTGGAGGCTAGAATCCGAACATTCGAATTTGGGTGAAAAACATTTCAACAGGTAATTACAAGCATTCGATGAATCTGAATCAGATATAGGAATTAACAATAATGGAGTATAAAGGTGATTTGTTGGCTACACTGAGTAGGTTCCAGTATTCCTTGTGACCTGAAGAAGAGACATTTAAAAATTGAATAAGGAAAACCAGCTAGTGAAGAGAATGGAGTCTGCCCGCAGGCAGTTACGCTGTGGAGAGAGGCAGCGAGTCCCAGGGGAGGATGTACTAAGGTTGCTCTTTCGTAACTTTAAAACTATGTTTATTGGTGCATTACGACTCTCCGTGGTAGTGGGATTCATTGTGATATATTTGCACCTGCATCTGGCATACTTTGTTCCATTTCATTCCCCTGTATCTCCCCTTCCCCTGTTCTCCTCCCTCCCCCCAATTCTCCTCCTCTACTCTACTGATCTCCCTTCTATTTTTATGAGATTCACCCACACACACCATTTTTTTTCTCTTTAGCTTTTGCATATCAGAGAAAACGTAGGACCCTTGACTTCCAGAATCTGGCTTATTTACCTTAGCACGATCTTCTCCAGTTTAATCCATTTTTTTCTGCAAATGGCATAGTTTTGTTTCTTATATCTGAGCGAATCCCCCTTGTCTCTATTCTTGAATTCAATGGATTTAGCTTCATCAGTCTCAGTTTTCTTAGCCAGAGCTGCCTCAGACTTCTTAGGTCAACTAGCTACACCGTCTTAAGTTGCCCACAATTATTTGGCCGAATGTCTGCCCTGAGAGCATCTGAACAAAATCACTCATTGCTCTATCAGTTCCCTCTTTCCCGCTAATAAGGCATTTTTAAAATATATTTCCAAAAATGCATGACATTCCTTGCCTCCACCTTGACATTATGCAAAACTCTTTCTTCTACCTGGAGTCAACAGAGCTCTGCTCTCCTCCAAATCCTGCAGCCTCCTCATCTCTGCATTTCAACAGGCAGGTGACCTTACAAAGCCACACAGCTTAGCTACAGAAATGAGTACTTATGCACTGATCAAACCTACACCCAAGATTTGAGGCTCTCGGCCTCCAGTGGTGTGTTGGTTGCTGTGTGGGCTTAGAGACCCTCATACTGGAGCAGAGCCAGTTCCAGAACAGATTTGGTCTAAAACACACTTAAGAAAACAGTTAGGTCTCAATACTGTCGTGCTTAGGCTTCGTGGGTTGTGTTGAATATGCAAAGTCCATAATGTTTGGTTTCTCTTTTGTTCGGATGAGAGGTCTAGCCATGTTGTGTTTGAACCATCAGAAGGTCCCTGTTCCATTTTCTGACTCTCCACATAAAAGCTGCATCATGCAGCTGAGCCTGGTGACACTGCAAGACTTTTAAGGTGGATGCAGATTTTAGGAAGAAGTTTGGTGCAATAGGAATGTGTGGGGAATTCCTATCTCAGCCAGAACTTCCATAAACCGTCTGAATTTGAGGATGTAAGAGAATTACCTGGGCTCGGCTTCCTCGCCTGTTAAATGTGCATGGAGGATACCCATCCTCTCCACCTTCTGATATGATGTGCGAGGCTCCAGAGGAGGATATCAAACACTCCCAGTAACCTTTACCTCCATCTCTGGCTGAGTTACTCTGATGCTGGTGGTGGAGAAGATGATGGCCCTCGGTTTCCTACATCTATTTCTGCTATCCCAAGCATTTGAGTTGAGAAGGAAGTGCCATTTAAACCCTCAGCTCCCCTTCCCCTGAGTGGCTGCATCCTGGCCTGTGCCATTGTCACGTTGACCCTCAGCTGGCCGGCAGGTGTTAGGTCATCCACCCCGTGTGCGTCTATACATGCTGCAGCGTCCGCTGCCTACACTTCTGTAGCTCAGCCCCAGAGTCGGCAGGTTCTGTGACTCAGAAAATATCCTCACGGATTTCTTTTTTCATTTTTGTCACTGATTCTGACACTCTAGGTGTGAGGTTTTCCCCCTCCTTCCACATGGCATCTGGCACACATTTTCTGCCACCTTACCATCCATCCCACCTGGCCCTCTCTGGTCACCCTTCAACTTGGTGGAGATGTCACTTCTCCAGGAAAGCAGCTCTTGATCAACCTCTAGTTCTTCATCTTTCTCCTCTGGTGGCACGTGCCATTGCACCTGTGGCCTCTTGGCTCCTGCCTGGCTGCAGCTGTGGGATGCCTGGGCTGCTTCCATCTTGCTCCCCCTGGAGCCCCAGAGCCATGCACAGTCCCTCTTTCCAAAGGGTGCTCCGTACTTCGCTGCTGAAACAATTGCATGAATATCATTTTTTCTTGCCTATTTCAATAGTTCACGGCCCTTGCTTTCTGGCAGTCTCTCCTAATTTCACTTCTTCCAAATCCAACTATAATTCATTTTACGACAGACTTTTTTTTTTTTCTTTTCCAGTTGGCCAACTATTAGAGCCTAGAACTTAAGCAACACACAGTGAAAGACAAGGTTATATTTTGTCATCTTTGCCTCTTACAATAACCAGATTAGACACCTTTCTACAGAGAGGTGAGTGCAAGCCAACCGATATTTATCACGTCAAACACCCGATTACAAAACCCAGGAGCAGCGAGGGAAATGCAAAAGATGATGCAGAGACCTGCCCAAAAGGAGCGTAGGGTCCTGTGAGAGGTCTGGGATTTCCAGGGGAAGGAACTGAATGATTAAAAATACACTCCGATTTTTTGGTTTTATAAATCCATTCTGCACAACGTAGGGGTGCTAAGTATTTCCCGAGTCGTAACCGTGGCGGGTCTCCTCAAAGCCGTGTGATTGTTTGAGCCGTGTTGTGTATCCAGGTGAGAGCAGGGCTGGAGTTGAAGAAGGCAGCTTGGTGAGTGGCTGAGGGACGTGAACTCTCTGGCCCCCTGGAGGACATGGCAAGGGGGTGTGTGTGAGAAGACGTGGTTCTGAATTACGGACATGGAGGATGTGGTGCCCGCGCGAGGCCCTGATTTGTGTGAATGCCAACCTTCCCCTTGGGCGGGGTTTTTCAGCATCTGTAACCTGATCCCAGTGGAGGGAGATGATGAGCATCTGTTTAGCATTGAGCTTTCCTCCATATCTCCAAGTCCCAGAACCCTCACTGGAGTAGGATTTAAAATGCACTTTCTGTCTCTGCCCTTAGGAAAAGGGTTTTTGCCAATGTGTAACAGCAAAGGTTCTATTCTCCACTTGTTCATCTGCCCTTCCGTCTCTACAACTCATTTGTGACTGTGGTTGGCAGCTGGTGAAGGGATGGCATTGGTGGCAGGCACCCACAGTGACCTAGTCTCTGCTGCTGTCACTCTTGTGTTATTTAGAGCCATTTAAAGTAGTAGATGGAGCCAGGCATGGTGGTATATGTCTGTGATCCTAGTGGCTTGGGAGGCTGAGGAAGGAGGATCATAAAGTTGAGAGCCAACCTCAGCCTCTTAGTGAGGCCCTAAGCAACTTAGGGAGATCCTGTTTCAAAAAAAGAAGAAGATGTCGAAGGGCTGGGGATGTGGCTCAGTGGATAAGCACCCCTGTGTTCCATCCCTGATTTAAAAAAAAAAAAAAAAGAATAGATGGAGTCCTTTTCCTGCTCTTGACACTGAATTGTGGTTACATAAGAGATTCTGTTGGGTAAAGAAGATAAAGGCCACAGAGACCTTCCTCCGTGTTTGTTTTGAAACCGACTACGATGTGTAATTATTTAAAGATTAGAAAGTTAAAAGTCCTAGTGGTTGTAAAGTCTGGCTTCAGCGTCAGATTTAGATTGGTACAAGTTTCATTGCCCTTGGACAGGGGAAGTCGGGGGAAGGGAGGATGGGAATAGGAAAGACAGTGGAATGAATTGGACATCACTTTCCCATGTTCATACGTGAACACACGACCAGTGTAACTGCACATCATGCGCAACCACAAGAAGGGGAAGTGATACCCCATGTAGGTATGACATGTCAAAAAACAGTCTACTGTCACGTTTAACTAAAAAGAACAACAACAAAAAACAAGTTTCCCCGTGCATCCTTGGGTGACCTCTAATCATGTGCTTAGCCTCTTTGCCTTTCAAAGCCTTTGGCCTCTGAGATGAAGACAGTCTTTGTGCACACATGGATCAGGGAGCTGGGCTGCTCACGGGAGTGACAGTTTTAGGACGTTTAGGGCATCCACATGGATATGGTGAAACCCTGCTGATTATATTGTTGCCATTTTCAACAGTGGCATCACTGTCGTCAAGGGCCCGGTTGACCCACCTGGTGTCCTGGGTCTCAGCAGAGGAGGAACTCCATCCCCTGCTCTCCTGCTGTTCTCCAACTTGGCCTCAGATCCTTCAGGAACTTGTCAGAATATCTCAAAAAAAAAATATTTGGGGGCTAAATTGTCCCACCCTCACCCTGATAGATATCAGCCCTTGTCTTGGCGTGGAGAGGTCCATCACAGATCATGGAAGGACCTCGGATGGGGAGGAAGACCTCCATTTGAGTCTGGATCTGCTGTTGAGGAGCAAATCCTTTAGCTCTAACCTTATGCTTTCTTGTCTGTAAAGTGGGGGGAGCTAAAAATCAGCTTAAAACAGCTCCTGAGCAGGTGAAGTCAGGGAACGTCCCTGAACCATACCGAGTGGCCAACACCCACCGTCTGGTACTTCGAAGGTGCTCAGTCATTCCTGGCTGCTCTGGCTGGCCGCTCCTTTGTATTCGAGAAAGGTCATAACAGGGCACTCTGGGCTGTGTCACAGACAGATGGGTGAGGCCTGTGCCCTGTGACTTTCGGCAGGAAATCCTGCAGGACAGATTCGGGCTGCTGCAGTGGGGACGAGTCTTCCCAAGAGGAAGAGCAAGAGCTAATGGCTTTGACCTTGTTCTCTGTGCCCCGGGTGCCAAGCCAGTCAGAGTGAATCTCGGTAAGAGTAGGGCTGAGGGGAGGAGCTCAAGATCCCTCTTTCCATCCACAAAACATTTTGAGAGAGAGAGAGAGTGTGTGTGTGTGTGTGTGTGTGTGTGTGTGTGTGTGTGTGTGTGTGTGTGTGTGTGAGATTCAAGAGGCAGGAAGGGAAGCGAGAGACAGGGGCTCCTGTACTCAGGGAGCTTACCTCTAGTTCAAACCAGACAGGAAATGCGTAGACCAGGCCCACCTGGGACAAGGCTTTTAAAGCACAATCCAGGGTCCCCTGAGCCCCTGGGATAGGGATGAACAAGATGGGAAACTGATTTTCCTAAATACCTGCTGCTGTTGGCTGGGAGCCTCCCTGACCCCAGAGGCTGCTAAGTCTGTAAGAGTGTGAAGCTCAGCCTATTTCCCTCTGGAAACATCACCTCAGAAGTGCCCCTATCGACGTTCCCGACTTGTACAAAGCACCATAAATATTTGATTGTCACTAACTTTCGAGGAGTTGTGAAAAAAAAAAAACAACCCTACATTGTCTTCTGTACCTCCAAATGGAAAATCAGGACGGAACACTTTGCAAACATGACACCTCGTCATCGCAAGTCTGCCACCCACTGAGTCGGTGTGTGTTTCTGGGGCTGGTGTTTGTCAGATGCAGCAAGATGTCTTCTGTCCTCTGAGCTTTTCCCTGGCAAGGCCAGGAAGTGAAGTGAAGCAAATTGCTTCCGCTGGAATCTGTGATGTGGATCCTTGTTGTTATCTTTTTTGCACGTTCCTCTTTGTGAGTTATGGCCTCAGGGCGACTGCAGAGTTCTTTATCCAAGAAGTGCTTTTCCATAAGCCAGCCCAGTTAGGGACGGAGGTTTGTGTGCTTCTCAGAATGAGGTGGCCTTCGAAACCATCTCCCAGAGTTGAAGGATCCAGAGTTGAAGAGTCGACAGATTTGGATGAAGAGCACAGAGTGCTTGTGTGCGTATGAGCAAGGGGCACAGTCCGCTCTACCTCCAGTTCTTGTTAACTGAGGTGACAAAGTTGGTATTTAGTTGGTGCCCAAGGAGTGGTTCTTTCCGCCATCATTATCATCTTTATCACTGACACCACCATCTTCTCCATCCCCAAGCTTCTCCACCATCTTCACTATCCCCAGAATCATCTTCACCTTCTTCCCCATCAACACCATGGCCATCAACATCCCCAGCATCAGCACCATCTTCATCACTACCACCACCACCACCATCATCTGCACCACCATCATCACCACCATCATCCACACCATCATCATCATCTTCCCTGTCATCATCGTCATCTTCATCCTGCCACCATCTTCATCTGAGTATGGATTCAGTAGCAGGAATTCCTCAGTAAGACCAGGTTAGGTTACGACTGAGGTTCCTCCACTTGCTACTCCACTAGTTCCCATAGGTTGGAAGGTATTTTTCTGCTAGGTGAGCATCTCAGTTTTCTCATCTGTAAAGGAGACTGTGATGTCATCCTCGTAGGGTGTGTGAGGATTAAAGCGTCTGAATCACAGTAGTTGACCATTCCGTCCACTGCCCTCACCTCTTTGTGTTCTTTAGAGGCGGAACTTTGCTGGACCAGAAGGGACAAGTTTCATTCCCACAATGGGACATATGTGCTTAAGTATTTTTAGATGACAAAACCTATTCCTACAGATCCCCCCCCCCCCAAGCTTCATAAGACGCTCCTCGGGAAGAATATCTCACACTGTGGGTAGTTTATGAATAAGGAAACCGGGGCACACGAGGGTTAGGTGACATGCCGGCAGCTCCACCCGTGTGCACTTGACTTCCTGGTGTTTGACTGGGATCCCGTGTGGCAGCCTTGGTAGAAGGTTGGAGGGTAGCAAACCCTGGAAATCATAGCATAGGGGCTTTTCTTTTTCATTTATTTTACACTGAAATCCAATTCCCTTCCATGAAGGTTTCGTGACAGATGTGAACTCTGACTACCCTGTGCCTCTCCCATGTGGTGCAGTTTATTTAAAGATGATCAGGGTGGGACCCTACTTGGATTTTGGAACCTGGAGGCACGCCCTGCAGGATGCCTTTCCCTGGGGTTGTGTGTCAGAACGCTTCAGAGGGCCTTGGGCAGTGCTGACGGCAGGTCCCAGGTGGAGTCCTGGCGCCTGACTCTTAACAAGGATCCCCCAGTTACTAGGGGGGTGAGGGCCCTGTCGTGTTGTGTCTCCCAGGTTGTTTTTACTGAAACCCTCCTCTCTGTTTAGGTTGTTCTGCTTCTTTCCAGTTGTTTTCTAGCCTTTCCACCATCTTTCTCCAGAACTTTGGTGGTTTCATCCCCTGGTCCCCTCTTTCTCCCGGGTCAGCGGACAGGAGTTTGGCTCTGTAGTTACCAGCAAGGACAGGGGGTCCTTGGCTCTGGAGGATGGCCGCTCTCCACGTGTGCTGAGCTTCCATCTTGCAAGGAAGGCCAGGGCTCCTAGGCTGGGCAGTGCCGAGGGGGAGCCGGCAAATCCCATTGAGGAACCCCAGGGCACTGGCTTCACCCCCACCTGGTGCACCGGACAACTTCCAGGGTGGGACTGGAACCAGGAGTGTGAGGGTGCTGCACGTGCTGTTGACCCGGATTTTCTTTCTGACTTTAGGGAGCTGGAATTTAAGAAACAATAAATTTCCCCAGGGGCTCTCTGAACTAGTACCTGTTCCCGGCGGCCTCTCCTACCTGGACCTCCTCCTGCTCTGCGTGCTTTAATTACAAGTGTGATCACCTGAGCAGACCTGGCCAGCACCCCACCCCCACCCCTCTTCTCCTAGCACAGAGGCTCTGCCCTAAGCAGCTTCCGCCAGGAGGGCAGATGGGACCCTTGGAACCTTTCCCTCACTGAGCAAGAGGGACATGACCAAATAAAACTGAAATGGTCTTGACGTTTCCCTCTTGTTGTTGCAATTTTAACAATAAAGGAAGAACAACGTATTTGCAGCTTTAAATAAAGGGGCTGTTTGTAGAGCTTCAGTCGGGATTATTATTATTATTATTATTTTGGTACAAGCTTTTATTTTTTCCTTTTGAGAGAAAAGGAAATAACATTGAGCTTGGAAAAAAACTAAAGTTGAAGAGAGTGAGAAAGCAGATGCCCATTCTTTTTCCTCAAAGCACGTACCGGCCCTGGGATTCTGCGGGCACTGGTGTGAGACTTTATGATCTACCTCTCGCCACCTTCGACTATAAAGCCTGGGGACAAAGATGGTTTGGGATGTCACTTCCCATTTCACTGGATGTGAATTAACCATTCTGTTCATTTGATGCTGACTTCAAGCCAGGCCCGGTGTGTGTTTTGTGGGTTGCAATTTGATTTTTAATTTGATCCTCCCAATAATGCTCTAAAGTCACCTGTCATTTTTGCCATTAAATGGAAGCAAATTCTGGAGCCCAGAGTATTGCAATGACTTGTTTTATGTTCACACAGAGACCCTGCAAAGGAGCTGGGCTTCAAACTCTTCCAAGTAATCGTCAGGACCCTGTTTTAATTAACCAGGCAGCACTGTTACAAAATCATTCTCACCGATGTTCTCGTGGGAGTTTTTTATTTACCTATGACCATCTCTTTCTCTCCTCGGGCTTTCTGTGTCTCTTGCCCTGCTACCCCCAAACATCCCTATCACCTCTTAAAAAAAATAAATAAAGATGGTAGCCAGCTTCCCAGTGGATTTTATAACTTTGCATACCATATATTTAGTTTAGTAATGAAAAATCCCAGCTCTAGGCGATGCGTAGAATAGCACTTCTAATGTTTTTTAAACAGCTATTAATGTAGTTGAGCACTGTGTGTGTGTGTGTGCGTGTGTGTGTGTGTGTGCGCGTGTGTGCGCGCGTATGGTGTGTTCCTTTCTTGTACATAATCATCTGCTCAGTGGTGCACTCTGAAACTGAGAGCAGCAGCCAGAGGAGGAGCGAGCCGTGATTGATGGGCCAGGCCTCCCTTGCAGAAGAGTCCCATCTGGGGCTGGTTTTGGGTGCAGTCAGATGTTGAGGGGGAGGTCAGCCAGGCGGCCTCGGCTCCCCGTCCTTCAACACCCCGATCATCCGCACGTTGCCCAGAGCACACACCCTCGCTCCTAATCGAGGGTTGATTTGGGCAGATGCTTTGTGGTGTGGGACCAGAACAGCTGCTAAGTTTATGGAAGAGACAGGATGCAGACGGGTGCAGCAGGTATTTTTTCTTTCCATTTAATTTTTCACTTGAAATTGTGATTCGAATGAAGCCAAGCCTTTCCCTTTCCCGGCGCTGTGCTCTCTGAGTTTGCGTGGTGCATCCAGCCTGGGCTAAGGACAGGAGTTTCTGTGAAGACTGTGTGGGGTGGGGGTGGGGGTGGAGGGGGCTTTCGACTCCGTGCGGAGCTGGGCTGGTCGCAGAACCTCCAGGTTCATGGTGTCATTTTGTATTTTCCTCCTTTGTTCCAGTGCCCCCGGGGCATGGTACCGTTGAGCTCATTCCAGTTCAGCACCGAGGCTTTCTCTGAATATGCAGGATTTCTTGCCAGAGAAGTAGATCAGACCAGGCTACTAAACTGAAGTAAAACAAACCGTCAGCAAGACTGAAGGCTGCAGGCAGCACGGGAGTGTGCCGTTTCCTCCAGCGAGTCTGCGCCGGGGCTGGGGGGGCCGGGGGTCCCGAGGCGGCTGGAACCCCTGCCTGCCTTGGCGGTGTGGACAGGTGCAATCAGAGGCTTATTAGGTGTTAAACATTCCTGTGCATTTCTTCTCTCATAAGAATTGTCTTTAGTCCCGGAGGGTTTTTTTTTTTTTTTTTTTTTTTTGGTGGAGGAGAGTCAAGAAATAAACTAGGGATGTATAAATTCCAGAAGCCAAAAAGGGCAGGGGTGCCCAAGAAGAAGTTTGACTATTCACACACACACACCCACACACACACACCCACACACACACAGGAAAACACCTGATTATCTTCCAGTCCACCTGGGCAGCTACACAGACAGGCTCCTTTCCCTGTCGGGGTAGGGCAGGCAGTTACAATGGACAGAACAGGGCATTTTGTGCTCCGCCACGTAAAGGCTATTTCTCAGTTGAAATGTGGTTTGCATTAGATCTTGAGACGAAATATTCTGCAAAGTCTGAACGGCTGCCACCCTTTGTTCTCTTATTAGTTCTCTAAAACTACTTTATTAAGCCACTCAGGGCAGTGCACGGAGGAGGGGGTCTGGGGACAGCAGCAGAAACAGCTCCATCTCCTGAGCCTACCTCAGGAAGGAAGTACAGAGGCAGGGGACGGAAGGACTGGGGACACCGGGGGCATCAGAGGTGTGGCTGTCTGCATGTGCGCGTACACACGAGGCTAAACAGTCAGATCACAGCATCTGTCTTAAAATAGCAATAATATTCTGGCTATTTCATGCTTCAGTAAAATATTTAAATTGAAATGACTCCTTTTTTTTTTTTCTTTTAAGAATCAGACTTGGTTGCATTTGAATAATCCTTTTGCTCCCAGTAACAGAGTGAAAACGACCCACTGGGGTGGCTGGGGTCATGACGGGGTTCCACACCCTCCCTCATGCTGGTTTTGAGTTGCTCTGATGGACTGATAGGTTTGGTGTTTTGAGGACGAGGGACTCTCTTCTACATTGATCCCGACGTCGATCCCTGAGTCCAAGCTTGTAATCGGGGTTGCAGCGGGAACAGTGAGTCTTCAGGTACGAGGGGGGCCACGGCCTCTTCCCACCCGCCCGCCTGCCCTTCCCCTCTTGTGTAGTTGGCAGCCTCCCGAGAAAGTCCTGGCACTCAGAATTGGACGTAAGGTTTGCAGAAGCTCTTCGCACACTTGCTGGGTGATGTGGGGGACACTCGTGAGGCAGAATCACCCTCCGCCAGCACACCCACGTGCACCCTGACTCTGCAAATATCCCAGCCTCTTCCACCGTTCCATTTATTTAGGGAAAGGTGGGGGTTTGGCATTGGGTTGGGAGAAAGCAGGCAGCTTCTGGGAATGAGGGAATGTCTAGCCGCCGGGCTCCCATCATTTGGCCGGTCACCGTCACCTACTGGAGTTGGCGTTGGCTTTCCACGGGACCCGTTCACCAGCCCAGTCTGAGCCGTGACCTGGAGTGGAAAAGATGCCCTTAGTGTCCATGTATTTTTCCAGAAAATGCGTCTCAGCCAAGCGGAGAATCCAGGAACATCACTTGGGAGGGAACAAAGACATCTCCGAAGTCATTTGAAGGTGGAAAGTAATTCCACAGGAAGTACAATGATCTTAATTAAATATTAGCTGTAATTAGCCTAAAGTGCAAATGTTGGGAATATTAATTAGGGTCTCTCTGGAACGGCTGTCGGTGTTAATAAGTAACGGCAGGGGGTCCCCCCAACATCTGCTGGGGAACTCCAGGTACAGGATGAACCTCGAGCCTCATGTACCTGGATGCTAGCTGGAGGCCCCTTTGGACGTGGTCCTAAGAGCTGGTGCCCTGGGTTGGCCAGAAGGGCGCGGTTTGCTCTGGAGCACAGAAGCCTGAGGCCAGGGTGGACCTTCTCCCGCTGGCCTCTCCTGGCCCTAACTCATCCTGGGACAGTTTGGAGAATCTGAAGCCAGGCCTCAGCTTGGAGACCCGGTGCAGAGGTTTCCCAAGTTGCTGTCCCGCCACCTGCCGAGGATCACCTTCCTTACCTGGCAGAGAGATTTGCTGGCATCTGAGCATCAAATACCCCAGTGCCTGGCATCCCCACAACAGGGTGTGGAAGACAGATCTTGGGCCCATGATGTGTGTGAGAGGGAGGGGTTTGCACATTGAAGAGGAGGACCAACCTCCCTGCTAGGTGACTCCCTTGCCCAATGAGAGAGCCCTGGGCCCTGGATGGAGATGGGCGTGGCTCAACGCCTGGTTTTCCTAGGAAGGACCTGTGGCGCTGGCGTGGCACAGCTATTTCCCAAGACTGTGCTAGAGCGTCTTCAACTGCAAAGTGAAGTGGAATTAGAGATGCAGACCTCGGCACTGGTAAACCACGGGGTCCACAGAAGTCTTTGAGGCAGGGGCAGTCCTGTGTACCACTGCAGGGTGTCCAGCACCGTCCTTGATCTCACTCCCTACATACCCGGAGCACTTCCTCCCCCAGTGGTGACCACAAAGAATGCCTCCAGTCACTGCCTCCTGTCCCCTGGTAAGCTGGTTCAAGAGCTGCTGATGTAAAGTAAGTGGCAGGGTGTCTGGCAGGCACCAGGCCTGAGGTAAAGGACACTGTCATCCAGCTTGTCTGGTGAGCCACAGACAGGAGGTGGGGCTGCCTTTCAGACGAAGCACAGGAGCCTGAGGCCAAGATGGACCTTCTCCGTATGAGCCCACTTGTGCTGCGTTGGCAGCCTCTGGGTGTGCGTGAGAGAGAGGGAGAGACCACGCGCGTGCAGGTGTGTATGCACATGTGTGCGGACATGCACGTGTGGTTGCAGGAAGGTGATGGTGACGGAAGGCAAATTTCAGAAGTGATTCTGACCCCTCCTTTTGTTCCCTCCTCCACACCACCCTTCTCCAAGGCCAGCTGACAGCACCTGCCCTTGGTTCAGGTAGAGTACAAGTCCCCCTCCTGCCTCTTGCTCCTGGGGGCCGGCTTTTTACTTCATACTGTTTTTGCAATGATGGGCTCCTAGCAGTGCCCCATGACTGACCGCATTCTGACGTGGCCATTAGAAGCTGTTCATGCATAGGCCCCGCTGCACAGTCTCTGTGGGATGTGTAGTTTCCGTCGCAATTATTAAACACTGCCATTGTAGCACAAAGGTGGCCAGAGTCAGCGTGGAAAGAGATGAGCAGGGCTGTGTCCTGACAAAACTTCATTGACAAAACCACGAGGTGGACTAGATCGGGCCCCCGAGTCCTTTGCCGAGTCCTCTCTGCTCCTCCCGCCCTGCCTCCTGCCGTGCATGAGGCTGCCGAGCCCAGACTTCCTTTCTTCAAGCCCACATTCACCGAGCACACCATGGGAAGTGAGACCACAGCTCTGCTCTGCTGCGGGAGCTTCGAGACAGCAGAGTGGACGTGGTCCAGCCACCTGTCCTCGGGGAGCTCACAGGCACCGGAAGAGGCAGCAGTGGCCACACGTGTGATGGAGCATGGAGCTGGGCTAGGTGTCAAGGAAGGCTTGCTGGAGGAGGGAGCTCTTGATGTGGGACCTGAGCAAGAAGATAGGATTGGCCAGGCCAGGTTTCGGGGGGCTTCCCAGGCAGAGGGGCTGTGAGTGGAGAGCCTTGATGGTGTGGGCAGGGTGGACCACCTTCTCTCCCACAGCAGATGGGAGGCCTCAGGTCCCAGAAGAACCTTTGCCCTGAACGTGCTAAGGGACAGTTCCAACTTCCTGAGGCTTCTCTGCAAGGTTGTGTTCCTCGTGGGGGTCTTTTCTCTGGAGAAGCAGGGAGCCCCCTGGCCTCTGTGGGCCTGCAGCCTGTGTCCTGGCTTAGGTATCATTTGTGCGCTGCTAGGTGGTCACACCTGGAGCTTCCCCAAGTCTGTCTTTCCATTCAGAGATGGAGCAGGTGGAAGATGGCGGAAGTTGAGACGCACCTGGATGGAAGCTGACTGTAACAGGGTGAATTCCCTCTAGAAGCTTCCCAAGGTGGGGACATTTGGGGGGCTTCCAGTCGGGCGTGGACAAGTGACGTTCCTTGACTAGCCCAGGGAAAGATGAAGACTCTAGTTATGAAATAGCCAAGGATTTCTTTTTCTGTCTCTCTCTCTTTTTGAGTCAAGACCCTTTGAGTTGTAACAGAAAAACTGGCTTAGAGAAAATAAGGCAAAGGGTACAACATTTCAGTTATGCAAGATGCACAAGTTCTGCAGTGCTCATACACAGCGTGGGGATGAGCGTTAGAAGTGCTGTGTTTTTTATACTTGAAATGTGCTAAGAGGGTACGACTTAAATTAAATCTTCTCACCACGCACACACACACACACAGGCAAATGGTAACCGTGTGGAGGTGATAGCTAAGTTAACTGACTGGAACGTGGTGATCTTTTCACAGCATATGTATATATGTGTATAAATATATGTTACATATATCTCAAAACAACAAGTTATATATCTTAAATATGTACCATTTTTATGTTAATGATATCTCAATAAAGCTGTTGGAAAATAGTACATTTACTCATGTAACTGAAACAAACAAGGGTGTTACTAATGCAGGTACGGCTAGATGCTAGACTTCGAATGATGTTTCAAGAACTCCGTTGATCCTCTCGTTCCCACCTGCCTGTGTGTGTGGCCACATCTGTATGCAGGTCCTTTTCAAGTGTCAGTTCTTGGCAGCTGCAGACTTGGGTATGTTTACAGCCGCCAATCACAGTGACAATAAAACTTCTTTCCAGAGTCTGCAGCAGAATGCAGAGTGAACTGGGCTGACCTCAGCAGTGAGGTCCCTAAATAGATGGGTGTGAACTGAAATCCCCAGGCCTGTGGCTACATAACCTTCTGATCTGGCCAGCCTGCTGTCACATGGCTGTGCCTACCTGGCAACAGGGCTGGCACCAGGAGGGCTGCGTGGGAATGTTCCCCATACAGAAACTGGGCTGTTTCTAAAGAACCCCAGGACAAGGACAATAGGCGTGCTCTGAGTTTTCCCAGGAGAGACGGGGTCCTGTGGGCACCCAGCAGCCCAGCCTCAGCCCAGGCAGACCCTCTACCGCCACAGATGCCACAGAAAGTGTTGGATGAGACACATGCACGCTTGCACTTCCAGTGCACAGACATTTGGAAAAAACGAGTCTGGAGGAGGAAGGAGCCTGGCGGGAATGTTCTCACTTGTAAAAGGTTTTAAACTTCTCCCAAGCTCAGTTCTCTTCCAAGTGTCAGCTTTAACATTCTAATTAAGGGTCCTCTCTCAACAAATCCGTGTGTTCTTCTGGGAGCACCCTCCCCCAGCACCGCATATCTGCTGTGCTCGAGCTACTTCAGTGGAATGTGCTCTAGAATGTTCCTGGAGGGTACTGAGGCCATGTGCCCTCCTATCATTACGGGAGGGGAGAGGGCGAAAGTCACAGCTAATTGACCACAGACAATAGGAGAGGCCGCTCTTCGGTGTGCTTAATTGCTAAGCTTTTTATATTTTTTTCTTTCTTTCTGACTGTGCAATCACATCTCTTGAGACCATGGAAAATTTGGACCTCTAGGTTATGATTTCTTATGCCTTCAGTGTGAGTGTGTGTGTGTGTGTGTGTGTGTGTGTGTGAAGGGTGGTAGAGTTAGGGGTGGAGGCCGAGGGAGAAAGATGTTTCCTGAAATGGAAACATTTGAATTCAGGCTTTTTTTTTTTTTTTAATTCTTTTGACTTGACTGTAATTATCATTCTGCATGTTTAGGCTATAACTGAAGGGCAAATTGTTATATAATGTTCTGTGCTTATAAAAAATAAGACCAGGGTTGGGGGAAAGGCATTGATTGACTAATGGGGCTAAGAAGAGTTAAGTCCAACATTTTGCAGAAAAGCTTTGATATCACAGGGGACATCTTTGTCTAAATTAGGACCTGAATTCTCCTTGGCTCTTTCACATGGGGGCTGGGAACATCTCTCTCTCTCTCTCTCACACACACACACACACACACACACACACACACAGAGACACACACCAGGCACACACTGGGACCATTAAGAGGACCCTCCCCCACCCCATGATGTGAGCCAAGTCACATAAAACTTTGATTAAATTCAAATGCTTAGATGAATTGTCTCTCCTCTCAAGAACACACTCGTTCAATTTAATCTCTCTTGGCACTTTAAGTATCAAATCAAGGCTGCGCTGACACTGTAGACAACTACATGCTCACGACTTCCAAAACGAGGATCTGCACAGAAAAAAAAAAAAAGCCCCAATCCAGTAGGACACAGACCTGCGCAGTCTGCAGTCTCAGGCTGGATGACAGGGGGAAGGGTGCTTGAGAGTCTGCGCCTCTATTTCTGCATCTGTGAAATGGGGATTCTGGGGGTTGCAGTCTCGGGACGCGCACGAGCGGTGCCTGCGGTGGGGGCGCTGGGGCTGCAGGGAGCTGGAGGCCTGGGGCGGAGGGTCAAGGTCCTCTTCGGAGCCCACTCAAGCTCTCTCTCCCTCTCTCCACCTGTTTGGTTTTGCAGGGTAATCAGGAAGCAGCAGCTACCCCTGACACGATGGCCCAGCCTTACGCTTCGGCCCAGTTTGCTCCTCCGCAGAACGGCATCCCCGCGGAATACACGGCCCCCCACCCCCACCCCGCGCCAGAGTACACGGGCCAGACCACCGTCCCCGAGCACACGTTAAACCTGTACCCTCCAGCCCAGTCGCACTCGGAGCAGAGCGCCGCGGACACCAGCGCGCAGACCGTGTCCGGCACCGCCACAGTAAGTGGGCTCCACGCTGGGGCGGGGGGCGCTGCACCCGGCGTGTGCCAGGCCGTGCCAGCCGCAGCCCAGGTGCACCCGGCCAGCCAGGGACGCAGGCCAGCCAAGTGGCGCCGAGTGGCCTAGCCGTACCAACGCCCCGAAGTTCGCCTGGGCCGCGCGCATCCTTTCCTGTTATTTGTTTAAATCGATACATTTTTCATTGCGCACACTGGTTTGTAAAAGAAACATCCATCTCTTTTGTTCTGCACTTCTGCCTTTTCCAAAATATCATCCCCATGGAATAGACTGAAAATGGTTCGACAGAGAGATGATCCATCCACCATACATTTCCCGGATTTTAAAATGGTGTGCCCTGCAGTGATTGAGTTGCCCACCCTTCTCTGAAATCTGCTTTTGGAATGTTTCCATCACTCTGGAAACAAATCTGGTGCCGGTTCCCACCACAGCCTTCTGAGACTTAGCGGAATGCACCAGAGCGTGGCCCACGCTGTGGGTGTGCCCGGCTTCAGGACTCCTGTAGCTGGGACACAGGAAAGGCAGAGGTGGGGACTGCACCAGGGCAGGGCCAGAGGGTCTTGGCTCCCGAGAAGTGTGGTATTTTAATGTTGGTGGTTGCATGATTGATTTCCCAAAAAGAGTAGACGTTATGGTCCATAGAAGGATTAAATGGGCCACAAACATGGAAAGGACACCCTTAATGACCACCCTACAGGAAAACCAGTGTTAACAGGCCAGCCATCCAACACAGCTCTCAATAGGCCTTTTCATATCAGAATCAGTGTGTGTTTGTTCCTGTACCACCTGCAAGAACCATGCATTCCTCCAAACCTGGGGAGGAAGCCTCGCCCTGCAGGCTCCCCTAGAAGCTGGCACACCACGCATCCAGTCCAGGGCACTGGCAGCACAAGGCCCTTCTCCCTGCCCCCATCTGCCTCTGGGAAACCAGAGCGTGGGAAGAAGTTTGTGGGCTGGGAGCACCCGTAGGTTTTTCTTGGAGTAGAAGATACCTAGGGCGAACTTTGGTGCTTAGCATTTTGTTCATTGGGGCCTACTTTTGGAGAAACTCAAAATAGTGTGTGTTCTGCAACTTGCTCTTGCCTGCTCCCCTTTCTTGGTTGTGATAAAATCCATGTGATATGCAATTTGCCATTTTAATGTACACAGATCGGCGGCGTTTAGTACATTCACAGTAGAGCATGGCCATCACCACCATCTAGTTGAAGGACATTTTCATCTCCCCAAAAGGAAACCTCACACCCAGTCCTCCGGCCCCGCAGCCTATGGCAGCCACCTCTGCTGCCTATCTGTATATCTTTGCCTTTGCTGAACAGTTCAAAGACACTGGAGTCCGCAGTGTCTGCCCTTTTCTGTCTGGCTTCTTCCACTTAACACGGTGTCACCAACGTTCCTTCATATCGATACTCCACGGTGTGGAAGGACCTCATTGTGGTTACATGTCCATCTATTGGTGGACATTTGGGTTGTTTCCACCTTGGGCTCTGGGGAACTGTACTGCAGTTATGTTTTTGTGTTTAGTGGCCATACCTGAGGGTTGGGTTCATTAAGTGGGTTTGTTGGTTTAGCAGGTGTTTCTTGTGTGGACAGCTGGGTGGTGGTGATGGGGTCATTGTTTATTGTGTTCGTTATTTTGTGATAATAAATGGTAGCGGTGCCTGGGAAGGTTGTTTTTTTGAATAAAAAGAAGGTCCAGTTACACATTATTTATTAAGCGAATTACTGTGAAATACTGACTCATGAATTCATTCTCTCCGTCATGAACATTGATCGAGCACATAGGAGGGCCACGACCTCACATTTAGGTGCTGTGGTTGAACCACCTAGACATGCCCCTTCCCTCCTGTAACTTAGTCCGAGGCAGAGAGTGAGCGCATGCCAAAGAGCTCTACGACCTGGTAGCTCTAGCTCCACAAACCACGCTGCCCACGCTTACAGAAAAGAGGGTACCGCGGGAAGGTAGAAAAGGACGGAACTTCCTGCCTCGGGGAGTGTGGGAACATTTCTGCAAGGAGATGGTATTTATGACAAGAAGACAAAACTCTCCAGGCAGAAAGAATACCAAGCCAGAGGTCCTGAAGTTGCAGAGAGCTTGGTTCAGAGAACTGCATGACGCCAGTGTGTACGGGCTGAGGCAGGAAGGCCTGGGATGCAGGGGAGTAAGGCATAGTCAGAGATGTAATGCACCGTTGGCAGGAGTTATGCATCCTCCAGGCCGAGGGGCCAGTAGCAGTTGGAATTCCATGTTGGAAGCAAGGGAAAGCCAATGGAAAGAGCTTGAACCGGAGAGTTCTAAAATGTGACCTAAAGTAAGGATCCTAGCTTAATGGAAATCTTCATCCAACCACGAAGTTGAGATGCCCACCCTCCTTTCCCTGCCCAAAGAGCACTTTACCGTTCAACACCACTGAATTTCAAAACCGTGCTGGTGGCCCATAGTGGCGCAGACACTGCAGCAAGAGCTCAGATAAGCCCCCCTGCCCTTGAGATGCGTGTCTCCCTGGAGAACGTAGGAGATGTGTTCTGTTAGACATTACCGTGGGCTGGGTCCTAGAGCGTCTGTTTCCAGGGGGGTGTCGGTGCATTATCGTGGTAGGAGAAGCTCCTTCTGAGGGATCTGCCTCAGAATCCTGGCTGGAGGAGCATCTCCTCGTCTTCCCATCACGAGTCACAGGAAACTCGGCAGGAAATGTACTGGGTCACAGAGCAGAAGGTCCGGGAGGAGGGCTGACTGTGGACTCAGCTTGGCTCTTGGCAAACACCCGTCCAGTCTCAGCAGGACCGTGTCTGGCTCTACTTCCTTGTGCTCCCTTCCTTCCGGTGCTCTGCCTCTCCAAGGTCAGGCTCCTGTCACCTTCAACAGCACAGTGAGAGACTCTTGGCTTTGTCCCCCGTCACCCCTGGGACTCACTGCCTTCTGGAGTGTTGTGCTTGCCCAGTGGTGGAGGCTGAGATGGGCTGTATCAGCTCTGGGGCCACCAAGCTGCATACCAGATGCATGGCAGAAGGGGCTTTGCACCAGAGCCCCTGACCAGGTGCCCGTAGAATATAGTTCCCTGGAGGTTCTGAGTGCACAGGGCTGGTCAGACATAAAGGGGTGTGGGGGGTCACGGGCATGGAAGGGTTTTGATTGCTGGTTTCGTCAAGAGTAAGGAATGGAAAGAAGGACAAGGATGTGATATTGGAGAACTCATTGGCAATGGCGTTTGAAGGACACGGAAACGGGTGCTCAGACAGGGAACTAAACCAGGGGAGGGTTAAGCCATGGAAGCCTGGAGGGCGTGACCTGAGGGGACGTCACTGAAACTGGAGACGCAGACATCACTGAGGACAGAGCACAGCTGTGCTAGGGCAGTGGGGAGGACACAGGGGTCCAGGAGTCGAGGAGTGACCTCGAGTGGGCGAGTCCTGTCTGTCACATCCCTTTGGAGTGATGAGGAAAAGGAAGATGGGAGCCAAGAATCGGAGAAAGCAATATGTCGGAGAGCTGCCTTAGCTTCACTGATTTATGCGAAGGAGGAGATCCTTGTAGAGGGGACTCAAGGGGACAGGAGACAGAAACTAGGGAATAATGACGCAGGAGACAAAGTGACAAAATGTGGTCAAGAGAATCAGAAAGAATAGGACCGAGGGTATTCAGATAGAGTTGACAGTCCAGGAGACAACAAGCAATTTCTGCAGCCTTAGTAACCTATCCCTGATGTTCTAGGAACTGTGTGTTTTTGAAGTGTGCAGTTTGGTTAAGTCTTTACACAGGTAGGTGTGTGTGGAACTAGTACTGCTCTCAAGAAAATGGCAAAAGTGTCTGTCCATCACCTCCCAAGCTTTCTGTTGCCTATTTGTTATCCTCTCCTGCCTCTTCTCTGCCTTGTTTCTTGATGATCAACTGATTGGTTCTTTCCCTATAGCTTGGGTTACAGTCTCTAGAATTTTGTATCCATAAAATCCAGACTGGATGTCTCTTTTCTTTTCCTCGGCATGGTTAGTTTTAGGTCACTCTGTATTGTGGTATGCCTCAGTAGCTCAGCCCTTTTCATTGCTGAGTACTATTTCACTGCATGGACATGACACAGTTTGTTCTTCTGTTTACCTGTACATGGGTACTTTGGGCTGTTTTTCTTTTTCCAAGGGGATCACTAAAAATAAAGCTCCTGTGGACATTTGGAAGCGCTTCAAGTTTGAAAGGGAAGAGGGCCCAAAATAAACATGTTGAGCTACAGAGAAAGAGATAACTTGAGGCATTGCTGACCTCCATTTCCTTACTACCCACGAAGGAGGGTCATCTAGGAGCAGAGAGGAGAAGGTATTTGGAAACAAGGAGTGCTCTTGAATTTGGGCAAACCTGCTAGGAGTCTTCTGACAGTTCCTAGAGGTGCCATCCAGTTAGAGTGGCGGTGAGCGCCTGAGTCTGGAGAAGGAGCATGTGGGGCGGCTGGTTGTTAGCGAGGTGTCGTCTCATCGTTAGGAACTGGTCATCTTCAGCAGCCTCTGAGTGATGCACACTATTGAGGGGATTGTGAAAAACACCCCTAACTCGTCTCAGGGAAGGGCGGGACTCACAGAGGGGCCATCTTGTCTTCTGCTACAAATGATGACATACGACTCTTACCTCTGTCTGGTCCAAAAGGAATGAGATGCTCTTGCTCTCCTTGACCCACTTGACTCGGACTTTCCTCATCTGAATCTCTCCATGGCCACTTTACTTCAGATCCTCTCCACCACCCTGGCCATTTGCTGCCTTTACTTTCTCTTGGTTCCAAGCTCTGCGATTCTCGTGCGAGGAAATTCACTTAGAAGTGGACTGAATGGGGATTCTCCAGATTCTGGATGCAGACCCGGGACCCTGAATTGGCATCGATCATTGCTGGGGAGCTGGAGGTGTGGCTCTATAGGAGGTGCTTGCCAAGCATGCTCGAGGCCCTGGGTCCCATTCCAGTCCCATTACAGCCAGACTTGGCTAAGTCACTCCATGGGACAGGGTTGTTCCTGGGATAACTGTCCTTTGACACAGGCACCCACAGGGTTAAATGTCCTTCTCAGGACTTCCTAGAGTCTGTCTTTTCTTGGAGAAACTAAGTGGTTCTGGGAAAGGGAAAGCATGCAACCACGTGGTGGGCTCCAGGAACATCTCACACACGCCCAGGATTAGCACAAAGAACAGCCTCTTGAGGGCAAGCAGGATGCTCCAGAGCACCCGGCCGAGCTGAGTGAAGAAGACTTAGCCGGTCACCCCTCCCGCTCCCCAGGGGCCGAGACGCATCCCTGCAGGACACCTTTCTGCTGAGTTTCTGTTTAACGTAGGCCTCCAAACATCTCACGGATCCCTGTGCTGACTGAGGAGATGCGTCGCCCCCTGGATCCCACTCCTGACAAGGTATTTTACTCTTGACATATTATAATTAGAGATTTGCAAGTGGAGAATTCTCCATGTATCTCCAATAGCAACTTGACTTCTATTTTTAACACATCTGCAGCCTGTTTAAGTCTCCCACTCACTTCAAACCCCCGTGGGAGAAAGAACGTGGGTCTGAGAGCTGGGGCCCTGCGCGCTGGGCGCTGCTGACAGGGAAGAGGGCTGAACGAGGGGTGTCCCCTGTCTCCACGTGTCCTTAGTGCCTTAAGGAGTTGAGGCATTGGTTGGCGATGGGGGCCTGTCCTTAACCCTTTAGATCATTGGGTTCTGACTCGGAAGCTAGTCTGAGAGCAGAGTCATGGGGAAAAAATCACTTGCTCAGAAAGGTCGTTGTTTTTTTTTGTTGTTGTTAATTAGCTATTCTTTTAAAAAGTCTTATTAGTGTGTTATGCATAACAGTGAGACTTGTTGTTACATATTCACACAGGCCCACGACATATTTTGATCATTATGAAAATAACTCAAAGTTGTGGTTAAAAAAAAAAAAGTCAAACATGAAAAAAGGCTACAAAATGAAAGTTAATATTCCCCGGCACCCAGGCCCCTGGTCCTTAGGTCCCCCTGCCACGAATGCCAGCTACAAGTCTCTCTCTCTTTTCTTGACCTTTATTTTTATTTATTTATGTATGGGGTGCTGAGGATCAAACCCAGTGCCCCATGCATGCAAGGCGAGCGCTCTGCCCCTGAGCCACAACCCCAGCCCCTACGAGTGTTCTTTGTTCCCTTCTAGAAGTGCTCTGTGCCAACGCAGCGGGTGTCTGCTTGTCGCTCTGTCTCTCTCTCTCTCTCTATCCCTGTCGCCTGTCTCCAGTTCAGTCTTTGTATCTTCTCTTTTCTCGCTGTCTCCATTCTCAAAATAACAATTGAGATCTACTAAGCACCTGCTTCGGCCCCCCCTTTGCACTGGGAGCTCTCTCTGTATCACATTTTGAATCCAACTCATTCTATTCCACATTTGTGTGCCTCTTTACAGACAAAAGTAGCCCACGGGTGGAGTTTGGATTTCGGGGAGATTTATCTTATCTCGTCCTAATTCCCAATCATGCCAGACCCAAGAGCCAGCACAGATGTTTGTCCGTCTCTTTGTTTTGCTGTGTGTGAATGGTTCAGAGGTACTGGTCAGTTCCCCTACAGAGCTTGCTCCTGTTTGAACCCCCTTGGACCGTACCTGAGAAGGCTTGTTGGCCACACCTTTGCCCGACCTGGTCCACCTGCGACCAGCTCACCGCTCTTCTGATAGTGTGAGCCTGACTGTGGTTGCTTCTCTCTTGGACAAAAGAAAGTACCTGAGAATCAGCTGGTGTCAGGGAAAAGAAGAGAGTAAGGTGGATTGACTGAAGTTGAAAGGCCACAGACCAAGGTGGCCATGGTGGTGCCACACACCTGTCATCCCAGTGACCTGGGAGGCCGAGGCAGGAGGATTAAGAGTTCGAAGCCAGCCTCAGCAACTTAGTGAGGCCCTAAGCAACTCAGTGAGACCCTGTCTCTAAGTAAAACATTTTAAAAAAAGGGCTGGGGATATGGCTCAGTGGTTGAGTGCCCCTGGATTCAGTCCCTCCCTGGTACCAAAAAAGAAAAAAAACAGGCCACAGACCAAGCGGGCACCCTCTCAGTCCTCATTTCTCTGGCTCTCACACTTTTAAACGGTGTTGGTACCCCATTTTACATCGGGGAAAAGAGGCCAAGGATGTCGTGAGTTTGGGAGCCGCATGGTTAGGCTCCTCATGCAGCTCAGCCCAATGACAAAGCCCAGATGTCATCTGTACTTGTCCCCAAGGAGGTCTCTTGGCCAGTGCTTAGAAGACCACTGTCAAAGGCCAAGGCACGAGAGCCCCGATTGTCCCCAGCCTGGCTCCTCCACCCTGTCCTCTAACTCAGAAACCTGGCTTCCTGCTGGATACAGAGGGACACACCTGTAATCCCAGTGACTGGGAGGCTGAGGCAGGAGGATCGCAAGTCTGAGGCCAGCCTCAGCAACTCAGCAAGGCCCTGAGCAACTTAGCGAGAACCCGGCTCAAAATAAAAAGGGTTGGAGAGGTGGCTCAGTGGTAAGGCGCTCCTGGGTTCCGTCCATGGTACCAAAACTAAGCAAATGACCTGGCTTCTGGATTTGTCCAGTTTCGTCCCTCTTCCCCCCCCCCCCAGGTTTGGGGAAGAAGGCTCTCAGGCTGGTCTTATTCCCATCCTCCTCTTCTCCAAACCTCCTTGCTCTTTCTTCTCAAGCAGCCATCAGATGACACATCAGAACACACCAGAGAGGACGTTTCCTTTCTGGAAGATTTTAGCCCTATATGCTTTATTCAAAGTTTGGCAAAAATCATTGAAGGAGGGAGTGTCTAAAAATAGGGTAAGTAGATCTATAGAAATGGAAAGCGGAGAATAATCGCCTCGAAAAATAATGTTTTGCGCCGAGTGTCAATTAGTGCACTTATGTGCACCACCTCAGCCTGGGCTGGCCTCCCTCCACCAAAGGAACAGGGCATCGAGGGCTCCCAACCCCATGACAGGTGCAGGACCTGAGGCAGGCACCTTGGGAAGGTCCCTGGGGTCAAGGAGAGGCCACACAGCAGTCCCAGGCACGTCACCCTCGGGACCCAAACTCCCCCAGGCAGGCCAGTGACACCCTGGGCTCCTGAGCCGCGGGCTGCTGCAGCTGCAGCTCTAGCTCTCTGCGCAGGAAGCACCAGGTCACCCCAGGGAGGGCCCCGGCAGGCCCATAACCGCAGCCTTGAAGTGTGAGACCCCGCCTTGAGCAAACTCCAATAACACGTTCCCATGGCTTCAGAATTGACTTTTGGACGACAGCGTGGCTGAGCTGTCTTGTCAACACCGGTTCCGTTTTCCTAAGATTCACATTTAATTTCAGGGCACAGGGACCTCCCTCATGCCCTCCTGAGCCTGGGTATGCACTCCTGCTGCCCGGGGACACTGGAGCAAGTGGCCCCTGGCCTTCTCCTTTCTGGGTAGAGCGAAGCCTGGTGAAGCCATGCCAGGGCCCTCTGGCGACTGGAAACCCCCTTTGGCCGCCGTGTTCAAAAGGCACGACGGAGCTGTCCTAGGGCTTTGTCTGAGAAGAGCAGCAGGTCTGGGCGTCCGGGACCTCGGGCTCCGTCCTTTCGGAGGATTGGGGTTTCAGTGTTGGATGCTGGCAAGGTTAAAAGCTCTTGTGACAGGTCATAAAAATCCCACTGAATACCCCCTTCATGTTGCCAGGAGAGGTGAGGTAGCCTCGAGGTGCAGAGCCTGGCGCACTCATGCCAGTCCCAACCCAGAATGGAACCCGGGGCCCGTGACCTCAGCTCTGTCGACCTCTATTCCTGTTTCATATCTGGGGCTTTTAGACTCTTAGGGCTCAGCACTGTGAGAGTCACGCAGTCAGCCCTACTGGCTGGTCCACTAGAGTTACGGCACAGCCACGAGACCCACGCGGAGGAACCAGAGTCGTCTCCTGGGGGTGAATTCTTCATATTCAATTCCTTTGCTTATTTTCAAGGAAGGTAGAGAATTGTGAAATTATTTTATGCTAAGAGTCAAAGTCAGAGGCAAATTCCCAGATCTGCTTTAGAACAAATTCTTAGCCTTCACGATCTGTGGATGGTTTTCGGTCACCTGTGTCTGAGAACAGCTGATGGACACACGCTGTCCCTGGTCCTGTCCAGGCGGTGAGTGACCAGGGTAAAACCAGTTAGAGAGGGAGAGGGCTCGGGTTTGGTGTGGAAGCCCCAGGGCTTCTCCTTCTGTTAAAGGGGGGCGCCCACCGTATTCCCAGGGTCAGCCCCAGTGTTCCCACGGGGACTCTGTCAGCCGTGGGAAGCTGGGTCCTGACTTCCCTCTGGTTAAATTTGTGCAATGTCACCTGAGCTCCCAGGATGACTAGGCAGTCTCCACGTCGGTGAGTTCAGTCGCCTTGCAGCAAGGATGAGCACACAGTGGGATTTTTCAGGCCTGGGGGGGATGGCTGGACCATCCCAAGGGGCAGCGGGCCCTCCCGAGCTGTGCAAAGGCCCGGCTCAGCTGCTGGCAGAGACCCCGGGTCCTCGTGCCGCCTGCTGCCCCGCGAAGGGGTCCGCTTGTGTTTGGATGAACTTGGACGTGGGCATCAGTTCGTTTTGGAGGCAGAATTTGGGTCACGCGTTAGCCGCGCCTCCGTTGGTGCTCCTCCTCTGTGGCCATCTGCTCTGTAGGTCGGAGAGCACTCCTGTGAGCCCCGTACTCTTGTGAACTCAAGGCTGGAGAAAGAAGCGGCCTCTCTGACGAGGACCGAGGACCCGAGAACCGCTCACCCGGAGCTGGGGGGTGTCAGAACTGGAAGGAACCCCAGTTCCCCTCGTCCACTCTCCTCACTGTATGGATTCTGAAAGACCACCCCAGTTAGGATGCAAAACTCGAGCAAGTCCAGGCAGGGAATACACACGTTTCAGAGAGTCTGGTTGACAACAGCTACCTAAGGTTCAGTAAAGAATTAATTTTCCCTTTAATAGCGACATGATGAAAGCGCAGGCGGGATGCCATGGGCCCTTGGTGGGTACCTCGGAAGTGTTAGGAGGACACATGAAGGTCTAGCAGAAGTGGTAGCCTCAGCTGGCCATGGTGGCCCACACCTATGATCCCAGTGACTGTGGAGGCTGAGTCAGGAGGATCAGAGGTTCAAGGACAGCCTCAGCCACTTACAGGGCTTTGCCTCAAAACAAAAAATAAAATAAATCAAAAGGGCTGTGGATGTTGCTTCGTGCTAGCACTCCTGGGTTAGATCCCTAGTACCAAAAATTACAAAAAAAAAAAAAAATGGTAACATAGGTTCTATTTGGGGACCCATTATTATTATATGTTTTGATTTTCTTTTCTCAGGCATCAACAGCAGCTTGGGTTTCTGTGTTGGGCTGTTCGCTGCCTTCCCATGCACTCTTGTTAACTGCTCAGCTGCACAGATACCGAGTTTATAACCCCTGATTTAGTCTTTGGATGCTGGTTTTTAGTACAAGCGGTAAAATTAGGAACTTGAACCCTTCAAGGGACACTGTATTTCAGATTTACCAAAAAAAAAAAAAAAAAAAAAAAGGCACTTGGCAGTGCAGAGATTCACAGAATGTGAAAGCCCACAGTGACCATCTGCTCTTCCCACTTTATTTGTAAAAGATTTCTGAGGCTCAGAGAGGGAGATTGACCTGCCTGAGTCAAACAGCACGTATCTCGGCAGAAACCAAAAGGGAGGCATCCTTGAAGAAGCGCCCCTGAGCTGTGTTGACCCCGATTCCCCTCCCCCTCAACCTCCTGGATTCTGTAGTGGCTTTCAAAACCCACTTGCCCGGGTCATTCCCGCGCTGAATTGGACAGAGCTTGAGGATTCCACTTTGGCAGTGGCTACAAGCTGCAATTGGAACCTCCATTTCTCCCCAGGACGCTCTCCTGGTGCCTGGCCAGAGGATTCAGCTGCTAATGGGCCTCGTCCCCACAAGGGAGGGCAAACTTCTGAAAAAGAGTTCTGTGGGGTCTCGGTCTCTCTGGCTGAGGCAGGAGGCTGTGCACTGGGGACGTGTGGGTCCTGCGGTGTCCTGTGTCCTTGCCCGCTCCGGTGCAGTCGTCTTGGGTGAGGGCACTGGCTAGGGCTCTGCATTTCTACCTGTGCATCCTGAAAGAATGTGGAGCTGTCAGACGTCAGGCATGGCCTCCCATCCAGCTCTGCAGGGGCCCAAGGCTGGTTACTGTCCCCATGGCAGGAGACGCAGACTCTCACAAGGCAGGGAAGTCTAGCAGTGTGAGACCTCCAAGACCCCCGTGGACTGTCCGGCTTCTGCGTTCTGGAGAGAAGGTCATTACCACCCAGAGGATGAGTGCTGCTCTTATTCAGAGTGTCCCAGGCTAGAGGGCCTGGCTTTTCTGCAGACTCCGTGTCCTTGGGAAGGAACTTCATGGTCAGGCTCCTTCTCCACTAGTCCTAGGTTTTCAGACAAACCCGGTCAGCAGGACAGGTGGAACGTGAAGGCTGACGTGCCCCAGGCTTGTTTGAGATGGGAAAAGGCAGCCCCTTCTCCTTCCAAAAAAGTGGTGGGGTCGTACGTCACACAAGTCAAAGGGCGGGACTACTCTGGTCTTTGAAGAGGGGACAATGTGAATGTGCCCCCAACGTAGCAGGGTTTGAGCTTTCTGTGCAGGAGCTGGTGGAGTCGGGGCAGGCAGGGATTGTAATTATCCCCTTGTGACCTTGGTGAGGGAAACGGAGAAGGAAGTCACCCTAGGTCAGAGAACAGCAGAGCTGGGTTCAAACACAGCCAGAGTCCTCTCTGTCACCCACTGCAGGCTGGGTCTTCCCTGGGCCATGCCCTGGGCCACACATCTTGTTCCCTTCACCCATCAGGGATAGGCTTGACCATGCTCAAAACTGCAGACAGGGGAATGGAGGCCCCAATGCTCCATCATGGTGAACCATGATTGACAGACTTCAAAACCCCCTGGATATGATTTGTTTGACCTAAGGATCAATGTTTGCTTCCATAATTCTGTGTGAGGCTCTAAACTTCCTCCATGGACACAAACACATACACACATTCCTCCTGTCCCCACCCCAGACCCTCCCTCAGGGGTACCTAGAGACCTTTCAAATCCTTGGCAGACGGACTGGAGGGGCCTGGATTTCCCAGAGAGATGTGCTACAAGGAAATCGCTAATTATAACCCAAATTGTATTTGACTTCTGCATCTTTGCTTCACATTGTAACACTGTAATTTAAATAGATTGTTCCCTGGCCTTTTTTAGGGGGAAAAATTAACTACCATTTTTTTTTTCTACTAAGAAAAACCTCTGCTCTGGTGACAGGAGGTGGGCCCGTCCCCCCCTTTTCTGTCTAATTGGCTTGCAAGTGGGCGTCGGGTTAGCAATTATTCCAGGAGCTGCCTGAGGTTCCGGGCGGTGTCTCCGGGTGACATTCATCTGGGGGCTACACAAAAAGGCGAGAGATGACAGGAGGTGGGGCGGGCTTGGGGACGAGCCCCACAGGTCCTCCATGCTGTCGGGAGGGGGAGTGTGGAGACAGTTGGGAGGCAGGGCCACTCTCTGTCCAGAAGCTCTTGACCAGGAAGACCAGAGGGCATTGATGGAGGGTCACGCAGGGGAGTGGGAGGCTCCCGGGGAACTCAGGCCTTGGTCATTTTGTCCCTGCCTGGTCCAGCGGTCAGCAGGATTCAAAGTCCCTCAGAGGTCCTTCCCTCCTCCCTTCTCCCCAGCCTTCTGCAGGTCTTCAGTATCCACAAAAGTAGCTAGGACAGGCACAGCCCATGAGCCAACTCCAGCCTGCCATGTGTTTTTGTCAATAAAGTTTTATTGGAACACAGTCATGCTCACTTGGTTCCTGTATCGCCTAGGGCTGCTCTAGCATGATGACCACAGTGCTGAGTGATTCTGACCGAAAGAGACAGCCCCCCACCCCCCACCCCCCGAGCCAAAAAACACTGTCTGACCTACAACAGGAGAGGTTGGCTGACCGACCCCTGCTCTATACCAAAGCTACCTTGGCTTGATTCAGAACTCAGGCCTAATTTGTGGAACTCAAACAAAATTAATAGCCTCCATGTTGAGACGAGAGGTTTCACAGTAGAGGCTGGTTCTGGTTAAAAGATGGAAAGGTGGAACGCAGCGACTGGCATCAAGGTGGGGCCGTGTGCCAGGCCCCCCCCCCCCGCTTCACCATGCTGACCCCCCTTCTGCAGGGATGGGCCGGGGTTGACACTGCTCTAGCTCCTGCAGCCCACCAGTATTTTTGAAAGATTTCAATTTCTCACCTCACCCACAAATCCCATCGTTTATTTCTTTCCCTCCATCAAAGTGGGCTTCCCCAGAGTACTATGACGAGCAGGGACTTGGAGAGAACTTGCAGATTCCCTCAGCTGTGGCACTAGTAGGTGGCGGGCTCAGAGCCCAGGTCCGTGCTGGCCGGTGGCGAAGGCGCTGCTCTCTCTGCTGCAACTCTGCACACAGGAGCCTGGACATAGGACCAACATTTGGTTACAACAGGCAGTTGACCCCGTCTCGGGAGGGACGTGCAGAGTGTGGTGAGCCCCTGGACGATTTCTGTAGCTGGAACAATTGATCCCACAAAGAGCCTCAGAAGGCTGGGGGCAGGGGCCACTCCAGGCAGGTTTTGGATCATCCTTAAAGCATCCTCCATTGCTTTCCGCAAACCTGCGGAGAATTCTCCTTTTCCCCATCGGCCTTAGGAGTCTCAGCAGAGGGAGAGCTGAAGTTTAGGGGACACAAGGAATCACATGTTTCCTTTTAAAAATGAGAGTCCCTGGGTAGGGGACTCCCCACCATGGCCAAGGGAGACCCCAGGGAACTCCTCACTCGAAAGTCCACCCCAGGGCTCACCCTGATGTGTGCACATGACTTTGGGACCCAGAGATTTTCCTTCTCCAGCTTGGAGACCGAGTCCTGCAGACTCTCTGAGGCTTCGCAGTGTCCTGGTGCTGGGGCTGAGCCCTGGGTAATGGCACAGTAGACGGGAGGTAATTACAGATCCGTTTCTTCCCAAGCCAGGCTAAGTGGACCTCCGATGATTACTCCTGGTGTAATGGGAGCATAACTAACATTGAAGGGAAATTGTGCTTCTCTCTTTTATTAACCGCTTTTATATTCCCTTGTGAGTAGCTATGATGCTATGAAATCTCCTTAAATGTGATATCACTCAACATAATACAATAATAATGCACACACCGTAATGCATTGGATTACTTTGCCAGCAGTCCTTCTGAAATTGAATTCCCATCATTTCTCTGGGCCAGCTTGGGGCTGCTGGGCTTGCCGGCCCTTGCTGTGGCTGGAGCCTGGGGTCCACCTTGGCAGTCACTTAGCTCTTCGTAGATGGAAGCAGTTGGGCTGCATCATTTTTATTCATGGCAGGGAGGTTGGCCAGCCAAGCTCCCAGAGTGCTCGCTGGCTGTCGCTGCTCAGAAATATAAACCATTTTTGATGCTCAGCGTAGGCTGAAAATGAACCGGGTTAGACGGAAGCAGGAAGCAGGCTGGAGGGAGAAGGGAGCCTCCGGTGCTGGAATTAAATTCTGAGCTGTTTGTAATCGCCTTTGTTGAAGAGTCGATCAAATCTTGGTTTTTCCTAAACAGCTCCCTGACACCGTCTCGGGGCCAGAGTGGGTGCTCCTTGGCACGTCCTATGTGCCTTGAAAACTGATCCTTTCCATTGACATCTGCACATTTTTATTGAAATCCTAATATATGTCACATGTGCTTCATTAATGTATTAAATGCACACCCAACAATTTTTACAATAATTGAAAACTTTATTTCTGTTGTAAAAGTGCAAAGTCCTTGCGGACACGACGGGTCCTCTCCATCATTTTGATTCCTGGCGTTAAGCCTGCTGCCTGGCACAGGGTGGATGCTCTGCGTTTAGGCATCGTTTGTTGTTTCTTGAGCATCTCTTGGGTTCCGGCTCTTTGGAAGGCATGGAGATCTGGGAGGAATGAAGCAGGGATAGGCTCCTTAAGGAACTTACGGTCTACTGCAAAACACAGGACAGAAAATGAACACACGTCACTCACATCCTCAAATAATGAGAGCTGAGGCTGGGGCTCGGCAGTAGAGTGCAAGACCCTGGGTCGGATCCTCAGTCCTGCATAAAAATAAATAAGTGAAATAAAGGTATTGTGTCCAACTACAATAAAAAATAAGTATTTTTTTAAAAATAATAATGACATGGAGAGATTCATGAAGCCAAGGTAGTGGGTCAGTGCAAACAAGGCACAGGGGGAGGTCAGTAAGAACCCCCGGAAGGAGTGACTTCTAAAGTCAGCCTAAGGGGACAGTAGCCACAACACGGGGACAGTGGACGGTTCCAGGTAGGAGGAGCAGCAGGTGTGGAAGCAGGACGCTGTGATGAGCCAGAAGAGGCCTTCACTGGGGTGGGCTGGCCAGCCGCTCATCCCGCCCCATGACAGGGATGCCTCACTAGCTTGGAAAGACCACAGGGACAGCATGTCACCATGAACACTGGCACAGCCATCAGCCAGGGCTTTATGGTTTTGTTTTCTAGAGAGCAGGTTGCTAATCAGCAACCATCACAATGGCAGAAAGGAGCTGGACATGCTCGGAGCAAAGGGTATCGGTGTGGCTGGGCCAGGGGCAGGGGGCGGTGGCCCACAGCAAGCCTGAGCAGCAGGAGGAAGATGCCCTGCCAGGCTTCGCAGGCCCCGCCAGGGGACCTCATCCAGGCCACTGGAGGACTTTGAGCAAGAGAACGCCGTGGCTAGATGGGCCTTTAGCAGGGATCGGACTGTGATGCGGAAACAGTTTAAAAAGAAGTGGTGGGGCTGGAGAGGGCAGGGCAGTCAGGAAGCTGTGGCAGGGGTCTGGGCGGGAGGCGGTGTCCGTGTGACGAGGCTCTCTGCCAATGGAGAAACCGAGGCCTGGGGTCTTTGGGGAGGTCTCCTCACTGGTGAGCCTGGTTTGGTGATGTCTGATGACACAGCCTGGTGACCAACTTTGGCTCCTCCTCCCACCTCCACTGCGCTACTGCTGCCATGGAGAAGCTCCTGCCCTGGGGACTAGGGGACTGACACCTGGGTCTAGGAGATGTCCTGGCGTTCTTCAGGTAGCACATCAGGAAACACTGGCTTCAACAGGACCTTGCCTGGCCCTGGCCTCCACCCACTCAGGGGTGGTGTTGCGATTAACTGGGGAGGCGGAGGCTGACCAGTGCAGACCCCCCAGTGCTCATTTCCGGTTGGCTGCTGACTAAAGCCCTTGGAAATGGTGCATGGGGAACGGTTCCGGATAAATTAATTTCTGCAATGCATAATTCATGAGGGGAAACCCGTGGTGTTTTCAACAATGGAAATGAGAGAATCTGCCTTTTGGGCATGGATCCCAATTCCATTTAGTTCAGAAAACATTTATCCACACCTACTGTGTGCCAGCTTCCTGCTAGGAAAGGGGGATGAGTCACACCTTGTCCATCCCAGGAAGGGGGAGGAATCAACAGAGGGACCCGCTGAGCCCTGGGTTAGACTTGAGGAGGGGAGGACAGGGCCGGAGGAGGTCGGGCCACACACCCTGGCCGTCTCAGAGGATCCAGCAGCAAGGGTTTGTGAGAGCGAGGGTGTCCGCCTGCCTGGGCTTCAGAGCGGTCGGTGGTTTTCTTGCCCTTGTCCTTCTTCCCGTCAACCAGATCCTGGTTCGAGGCCCTGGAGCCATGATGTGGGGTCCCCACGGGTCCCATCAGCCCTCCTGGGAGCAGTTGCCACCACCGCTGTGCGACTTCCTGTGCTCACCTCTGTTGCCACCGCTCCCGCTTCGCCCCGGCGCTTCCCCTGTGGCTCCTGACGGCTGTCACGGTTTTACCTGAAGGGAGGTCACCCACTCACAGTTATTTGTTGAGGGCTTCCTCTGCAGCAGCCACTGGGGATTCAGAAACGGGCAGAAACGGACATCGTCTTTCCCCGGGACTGCTCGTGTTCCTACAGGAGAGACAGGCGGACACAAGCGCGCAGTGTGACTGAACAGGCTGCAGTGTTGACTCCGCTCACACATGGCTGCCTCGCGAGCCGCCTCTCCCAGCCGGGGGCTCCACACAGCCGCGTGTCATTTGCTCACAGTCCTGGGAGTCAGGAACTTGGGTGAGCCTCAGGCCACCCTGAGTCACTGGGGCGCATGGGCGGCTGGTTGCTGGGCTGGACAGTAGGTGCAGGGTTCTCGTGATGCTTGGGCCTTGGTGGTTCTCCTCACGCTCCCCGCTAGACTGGCTTGGGCTTCCTCCCAGCATGGCAGCTCCTGGTTCCCCGGCTTCTCCACCCACACACCTGCATGGTGGCGGGCTCTAAGAGGGCTGGTGCCTGTCCTGGCCTGTTCCTGCCTCCGTCTGCTGTTTACAGTAAGTCACAAGGTCATCCGCAATTGGAGAAGAGGAAACGTCTCCACCTTTGACCTGGAGAGAAGGTGCAGCCACCTTCCGTCCTCCGAGTTCTTCAGAGACAAGCACACGTTAGGTGGGAAAGAGTGACCGGGAGGGACGTCAGGTCGCGGGCTCCTTCTTGGAGGAGGAGATGGTAGAGGACCCTCAAGGATTCTACGGGAGGAGAGTCAGGTGGGAAGACGGTGGGCGTGGCTCTCCAGGAGGCCCATGTCCATCTCCATGTTCCCAGGGCAGCCTCCGGCTCTAGGAGGCCCTTCCTGAGGGCCAGTGAGTGGCCTCTGAGGAGCACGCTGTGGGACATGGGAAAAGCCAGGGGAGGGGCCGTCTTGTGCTCCTCAGCTGTGAGGTCCAAGGACCGTGCTGAGCTGCTGACCTCGGTGGGCTCCCGTGCACAGGGATGTGGCTTTCCTTATGAGCTTCCAATGGGACCACCCAAAGCCCAGACGGCGCCCAGGAATCGTGGCTGCTACTGCTCTCGTCACCGCCGTGCACGTCACCATGGCTACCGCCTTGCTGGCTGCTTCCTACGGTCAGTGGTGTGGGAGGCAGGTGCCCCTCCAGGGTGGGTGAGTGTCCTGGGCTGACTCTCCAACCTGGAGCCGCCCTTCCTGCTGCAGCCCCTGACATGTGGCTCCCTCCCCAATGCCACCTGCATTTCCCCTGTGTCACTCACGCCCAGGCTGGGAACCCCTGGGTCTCTGGTGGTAACGCTGCATTTCATAACTCGGGGTCCTCGATGGTAGAGGACCATCGAGGATTCTGTGGGTGCTGGGGCCAAGGTGTGGACGCCCACCCGGCTACAGCAGGTCAAGCTGGCTCCCTCGGGCACTGTCCATGAGACCTGGCAGGTGACATCAATGCTGCCAGGCTCATGGGCCCGTTCCGTGGGCAGTGGTTGCTTTGTCTCCAGGGTGGGTGTTATGGACACAAAAGATGTCTCTGAACAGCTCCTGAAAGCCGTGACCGCCTCAGGCTCCCCAGTAGTGTGTACGCTCGTCTCTTGAAGGCGCCATAAGGTGGGCCCATGACCAGGTCCCTGTGAGCTAGTGACAGAGGCTCCCGTGTGCTCACCCAGCCTCTGGGTCAGGCTGGAACTAATGTTTCCACTTTGCAGATGTAAAAACTGAGGCTCATGGAAGCCTTATAATTTGTCCCAGCCTCTCGGTTGTTTGTGTCCCTCTGCTGTGACTACGAGGGACCTCCCTGTGCACAGCCTGGCTCCTCCCAAGGGCTGACGGCTGCCTCCTGGAGGGGCAGGGAAAGGGAGCAGAGCCTCAGGCCTCGCCCCGCCCCAGGCTCAGGAGTTTCCATTTGGAAGAGGCCCCACTTCGTGGAAGCCCCTTGAGGCCCCTTGAGTGCTGAGTAGAGCCGGAGCAGGGAGATAATCCAGTCCAACTCCCTGCAACACGCGGTTAAGGACAAGTACAAAGAGCTCTCGCCGAGGTTCAAAAATAAGCCATTCAGCGAAACTGCACCAGGCAACTCCCTCAGAGAGAGGAGTCATCGTGGATGGTCTGCAAGGCAGCTTCGGCCCTTTGTTGGCTGCAAATCTAAGTAGAGTCCAGGCCCACGTGGGGCCAGGGGCTCTGCTCTCAGGCGTGGTTCCAGAAGGAAGCTCACTGATCCACGGCTCCACCTTCCTGTTACCACCCCGTCCTGTAGCAAAGGATGCCAATAAATGCCTTTCATCAGCAATTTATTTGCTTCTTTTCTCTTGATTCACAGCTTTCTCAGCATTATATTTAGGGCATAGGGTTGGCATGTCAGTTTGCTCTGAAAACTCTGCTTGTCCCACTAGAGTGTCCCAGGTGCCCTGCTGTGCATCGGGGGTTGGGCATTGGCGGTTTGCCGGGAGGTGTGGTGATGACTTTTAGGGGACGCCCTGAACACGGCCATCTAAACAGAGAGAGAGGTGGAGGGCCATTACTGTCCAAGCAGCCATGCTCCCCTCGCTAGCCATGTGTCCCCACGGTCCGTGGCTTCCTCTACAGATGGGTTTCTTCATCTGGCACATGATTGTGTTGGTTGTCACGAGGACGAGGTGGGATAACAGGAGTGATCTGGGTGCTTGAGAGATCTTCTGTGGAGCAAATACCTGCAGAGGCGCATTGAGGAACTGGTGTCCACCTGCCAGGCAGGGTTCCAGGGGGAGTGCACTGCTGGAGGTGCAGGGCTGGCCGCGGGCCTCTGTCTCTGAGACCGGAGCTGGAGGAAGCGTGGGGACGCTGGATTTCTTGGGACCCTCTGGGCCATCTGGAGCATCAGCTCCCTCTCAGGAGCAGCAAGTCAGATTTTGAGGGTACCAAAAGGAACAAGACAGGGACAGAGAACATTCAGACTTTCTCTGAGCCCCCCTCGCCCCCAACCTCATGGGACACCAGTCCAGAGAGAAACAGAGAAGGGAGGCCACAGAAGAAACCAAATGCTCCCTTTTGAATTGCCAGCCAGGCCACAGAGGTCTCTGACACAGGGACCTGATGGATTTGGACCAGGATCTTCAGCCTGAAGGTGGAAGCCTGTCCTGCTTCCCACCTTCCCCTCTCCCACATTGCCTAGGTCTGGAGGGCAGATTTCAGCTGGACTTACCCCAGCAGCTGCAAGCACAGAAGAAGTAGTACGGGAAGGGAAAAGGGACAAAAAGCAAAGGCAGAAAGGGCAGACATGCAAGGAGAGGTAAGGGGGAGAATGGGAGAGAAGGATCCAGACGGGCACACCCATAATCTCTGCCTTCCTTAGGCAGACGGCAGCTGCAGGGAATCCAAGCCATGCGGCTCCTGTGGGTCCTGACACGTGGGCTTGCTCGTCCTGCTCGCTGCAGGTCGAGTCTCAGTGAACGTCCCAGGTTCTAGACACTGATGCTGGAAGGCGTCTTTGCTTGGGAGAGGGTGGACGTGGAAGGGCGTCATGACAGCGTCCCTTCTGCCACTGCTCCTGCACCCCGAGGTGCCTCTCCCCCGCCCAGGGCTGGCGTTCAAGCAGCACAACCCTGATCTACTGCACCTGAGCCTAGGAGCGTGGCCAGTGAGAATCCATTTCTGACAAGTTTCCGGGGGGCTTTGGCTTAGCAAGGCGGCCTGACCCAGGAGGGTGGAGAAGCAGGGTTCAGTGACTATCTCACTTAGTCCAAAGGCTGTCAAACCCCAGGACAGGTTAGAAGTCTGATGTAAAATTCCAGACGGCTTCACCGGCTGGGAATGACTGTGGTGAATCCCAGCAGCTGCCATTGCTAAAGGCCAGGTGGGTCCTGGCCCTGCCCCGTGTCCTCTGATCTCTGGAACCCGGGACAAAGCTTCCCTGAGGTTTTCAGATGAGATAGTAAAATCCAAGAGTTTGGCTGCTGTGTGCAGAGGGGTAGCTGCCTTAGCCTTTTCCTCCCTGTGACCCAAACGACCGGACAAGAACAGTGCGGAGGAGAAGTTTATTTTGGACCGTGGTGTGAGAGGTTGAGTCGGTGGTCAGCTGACTCCATAGCTCTGGACTTGAGACAGGGCAGAAGGTCAAGGCAGAAGAGCAGGTGGAAGAAAGCAGCTCAGGACACGGCAACCAGAAATCAGAGAGAGAGCTCTGCTCATAGGGACTGAATCACATGCCCAGTGACCTCTTTCCTCCAGCCACAGCCAGCCTGCCCACAGTTACCACCCAGGCCGGTGTGTGGGTGGTATAGTGATTAGCACAGCTGCCTTCCAGTTGCCACCCAGTTAATCCATATTAGTGGATTCATCCTCTGATTGGGTCTCACCTCTCATGATCTAACCATTTCACCTCTGAACTCTCTTGCACTGTCTCCCACATGAGCTCCTGTGGAACACCTCCACATCTAAGCCATACTGGTAATGCAGCAACTGCTTGAATGCACTCCTGGGCACACCATCACTGGGCATGGTTTCTTGAGGATTTCTTAAGAACCCTAATTCATTGAGTAATTGCTACTCGCTGGGCAGTATCTGTATTTTAATATTATTTCCAGTTGTCTAGCAAGAGAACATTCCTTTATTCTATAGAGCAGACAAATGAGACCTGCAAAGCCTGATAGAAACCCAAAGACGACCCCTAATGCTGCGCTTCACCTGTTCTGTTTCTCGCCTCTGTTCTTTGCAGGTGAAAGGTGCTTGCTAATAACTGGGTGGATTTTGACTAAGGAAGCCGGTTTCAGAGTCAGAACCACGAGTGTCTGAACACATCCTAGCGGGGTCGCCTGGTTTGTAGATTGGACCTAACATAACGTACTGGGTTGACTGGTGTCCCCCCAAGTTCAGGTCCACCTGGAGCCTCAGAATGAGACCTTTATTTGAAGATAGAGTCTTTTGCAAATGTCTTGGTTAAATTAGATGGGGCTATATCAGGTTAAGGTGGGCCCTAAGTCCTGTGACTGGTGTCCTTATAAAGACCAGGTAAAGACCCAGAGGCAGGAAGGCCACACGACAGCGGAGGCAGGTGGCCGAGTGCTACAACTGAAGTCAGGAGTGATAGGGATTGCGGGAGTTTCCAGAGGCGAGGAAGGAGCATGGAAGGGTCCTTAGGGGAACGTGGCTCGGCCAACACTTTGATTTGGGGCTTCTGTCCCCAGAGCTGCGAGAGAAAACATATCTGTCTTTTCCAACACTCAGGTTTTAGTAAAATGTTATGCAGGATGGACGCTCATGACCCTGAAGGTATTTGTGGACTTTTTTGCAGAGACTGCTACTTTCAATAGTCCGTAGGCACTTGCTTACTTATTCTGGCCCACCAGCCACGGGGGACTATCAGAGCCCTGTTGTTTGATTCTCCTCCTTGTCCTTGAGGCTTTGCTCGAGTGGATGGATATCCAGTAAAAATGGGGTCATGAGATGAATGAGTGAATGAACGAGTGAATGGAGCCCCGTAAGGACCAACAGGAGAGGAGATTAAAGGTGCATCAAACAGGGCTGGGCTCAGAGCAGACCTGCAAAATGGAAGCTATTCGGATTATCATTCAAGGCAGGAGTTCCATCTTTCCTAGGGCCCCTCTGCCTTGCTGAGAGCCAAGGTGAACGTGAGTCTTCCTGTGCACTGGGAGGACACAGTGAAAGGAAAGATCGTTTCTGCAGAGATTGACAGCTGGGAGCTCCCACCCTTCCTCTACGGGAACAGCACTCTCCCTTGGAGACAGGAAGCCCACCAGTGAGAAGCAGGACCCAGGCGGAGGGGATCGGAGAGGGGACGTTGCATACAGCCCCCTTGCTGGAGGCCAGGCCTCCGCCTCCACACTCCTCGGGCAGCTTTGATCTCCTCTACTTGTCCGACAGACGCACAGTAGTCAATAATTCTGGGAGACATCAAAACTCCAGCCCCAGCCCCCGCTCTGCTCCCTGCAGCCTCTGCAAGCTGCAAGCCATGTTAATAGGCCCTGCACAGGACGGTGCTGATCGTGAGGCTCAGGGTCCTACCGCTGCCTGTTCTGCTGAGCTCCAGCGTGGCCTCTTCTACCATGGCCTCTTCTGCCAGCCTCCGTGGTGCTGGGCTGACCTGTGGCTGGCTTGTTCCTGTGGCCTGTTCTTTTCAGACTGAGGTAGACAGTAGAGGGCAGGGAACATGGGCTCAGGACCCTGACCCATGGCTTAGGTCTCAGCGTGGCCAGTTTCACTGCATGACCACCAGCACGTCAAGTCACCTACATCCTCTGAGTCTTAGGCTCTGCGTCTGGGGAGCAGGACCAGGAACACTGGTGGCTCCCGTGACCCTGTAGGAGTGTTTTGAGATGTGTGAGAAATATCTCCGGTGCCTTGGGAATTGGAAAGTATTGTAAAAATAGAAGCAAATATTACTATTATTCCATGCCTATGAGCTCACCTAAACTTAGACAGTAAAAGCGGTTACTGACCCTGTGTCAGGCATTGCTGGTGGAAAGTCAAACCCAGCCCAGCCCTTTATGACTTTTATAAATCGAGACAGATAATGTGTATTCATTATCAAAAAGGTAGGAGATCCAGATAAGCAAAGGATGATGAGGGTAATCTCAATGACTCAATTATGTCATGGTCCGCCATTCTTTCTTTCCATTTAAGGGGTCTTGCAATGTTTGCAAAAATTTTACAATGAATAAAAGTACAGAGATGGTACAAAGCCACCGTTTGATGGTTTGTCCTCTGATGAAGTATTTCACACACATCTTCCAAGACATTAAATGTATTTAATTTAGCCACGCATTTATCATCACCATTATTTATTTATTTTGGGGGGTCTTGATGGCCTCTTTCTGTTTCACTGTCTGGCCTTGTTTGGAGGAGATGTGCTTTATTTAGCCGATCCCTTGTAGTTGGACACTTAGGTTGTTTCCCGTGTGTCCACTGTGGCCAATATCACTGTGACAGATTTCCTCCTGCCCCTGTCTCTGCACACTTTCATGATTGCTTGTGTAGGATAAATTCCCAGAAGTAGAACTGCTGGGTCAAAGAGTAAAAATGCACATTTTTTAAGTCTTTTGATAGTCAGATAAAACTAAAATATCACCCTCTAGAAAGATTATACCAATTTAAACTCCCACCGAGATTGCACGGGTTGCCCGGCTCTGCACTTGCACCAGTACCAAGCATTATCTCAGAGTGATTTAAAATGCCCGGAGAAAGGAGGGATAATGGTTTCCAAACAGCACTGGCTAAAACACGGGTGCCGCGAATTGGCTTTCAGCTTGATAAATACTTTCTTATAAGGTCATAAATATTGGTGGTACCAAAGGTTAATGTAGTGTGCGATGCTGTAAAATTCGGCAGACAACCTGCTAGATCATAATGATGCATTAGCACCTTTCAGCGTGAAGCGCGGTGACTTACGGATTCTGCTTGTAAGTGGCCACTAACTCAACAAGTGCATATTTGTGTCAGTTGTTTCTGCAAACATAATTTATTAAGTGAGCACCTGGCCTTCTGTTAAATGCCAAAAATGAGAAGAAGAAAGGGAAGGAAAGAAAATGATTAGTGGGCACTGACTATGCCTCTTAATCCCTTTTGTAAGCTGGGGATACTTAAAAGGACCAACATAATTTGTTGGAGAAAAAACAAAGCAATTAATCCTTTTCATATATGAACAGTGAACTCCCCGCCTGGTTGGCAGTGTTAGAATCAGAATCGGGAGCGGGTGTGACGAATAGCTGCACTGTTAGGAAGCATATGCTTTTAGAAATTAGACCTACGGATTATTTTGTTTGCGTTTTGAAGTTTGCAATCTGGCCACTTCGTGTATTCCATTTTTTTTTTTAATACAGGTAGAAACAGGTGTCAGAGTTCTTTGCCTTTGTTCTGAGATTGGCTGGTGTGAAGTTGAAACCTGTAACTGTGATTAACGATCGGGAAGGTTTGTGTGTTTAGAAGCAGAGCGTAATCCTTCTTGGTAGGAGACAAAACAGAATGGATGATAGGCCAGTCCTCTGCCCGTTGGCTCTACCGCTTTGGTGATGGAGCGGACCCAGCGTTACAGACAGACTACACTGAGCCCGTCTCAGTTTGGCCTGCGTGGGGTACCTTGGCTGTCCTGGACTGCGGTGAGAGGAAGCCCACTCCGCAAGGCAGAAATCAGCTGGATGTGTGCATGCTCAGCTGCGCAGTCTGTTCACTGTGCAAAATATTCTGAAGCAGGCCAAGGTGTCCAGCCCGCCTCTCTCTGGTGCACATGCTTACTTATTAGGTTTTTAAGCATTTAAACTTGACTCTGAGCTTGGGTATGTAAAGGTAAAGGAGGCCATGCTGTGCCCTCCGGATCTCATCCCAGGCTGGTGGCGGAGCCAGCGCAGAGGTCAGGTGCAGCTGCGGGATGAGCAGGAGCCAGGGAGGCACGGAGGTCTCTTCTCCCCGCCAGCTCCTCTGCTTTATGCTCCTCTCTCCCTTCGCCCTGCAAGGCTCAAGGGGAAGGGCTGTGGTTTCTTCTCCATGTGGCACTGTCCTGTGTCCTGAGGGAGCAGCCTGGCTGCCAGCAGTGGGAAAATGGCAGTGTGACTTCACGTCACCTGGCAGCGAGGGACCGGCGGTTAGGAATCCAGCCTTCCCTGTGAGGATCCTGCCCGCCTCCCTGTGCTCGGAAGGTGTTGAACGCGTGCATTCCAGAGAGTCTAGGGCTGCAGCGGGAAGGACGCCAGCCTGGAAGGTGGCCCCAGAGACAGCCACAGGCGGCGCTGTGTCACAGGGTGGACGGGCTCCTGGAGACCTGCCACTGAGGCCCATGACTGAGGACGAGAAGGATCCTGAGGTCCCAGGGGGAGGAGTCCACACATGCAAATGCCTCTGGCTGGGAGACCCCCAGGGGTACTTGAGGGGTGACCATCAGCACCTGCCCCCTTCCTTCGTCTAACTCTTCTCCCATTCAGACCCTTGGAATTCTCAGGGCTGCAGGGATGTTGATAGACAAAGAACATTCCGGAAATGAAGTCGGTCCAGCCAAGGCTGAATTCCAAGAGCCAGGAGAACCTTCCAGAGAGTTCGGCAGCAGCAGGGCGCGCTGCTCCTAAGCAGTCCCGGTCCTTTCCTGGCTGGGTGGGGGAAGCCCCGGAGGCTGGGGGACCCTGCGCTTTCCGGAGGCCCCTGCCCATGAAGGTTCATCTGGCAAAGCAAACACCAGCTCCCAGGCTGCAGAGATGCTCTTCCAAGGCCCGGAGGGGACTTTATGATCTGAGAGCACTTAGAGCGCATGTGGCAGCCCAGCCTCGGTGTCCCATTGGATGGCTCTTGCGTTTTAACGAGTAGCCTGGAGGCACTGTATAAATAAAACGGCCGAATTATTAAATTATCACTCTACAGGGCCTCTTCTATTAGTCCTAATTAAATGATGCTTTTCATGTTAACAAACAGTGCTCAGAGAGGATTCCCATTTTTAATTCCGGCCCTAATAGAAGTCAGAAGCCTTAGAAATTTCCGAGATGTGACTCACTGGCAGGCGCTCAGAGTTTTCAGGCACTGACCTGAGTTTCCAGTCTCCTATAAGCACAGTGACTGCCCCACTCCACCCCAACTCCAAAATGCACCCCCAGACTCCTGTCTTGAGCCCCAGGGGAGCAGCAGGGGTCAGGCTTACGAGGCTACCTGGAAGGACCGTAAGGACGATCACCAGGTAGAAGTGGTGGCTTCAGATATGGACACTCAGAGGCGCCGAGAGAGGGAAGTGGATCAGGGGGACTGCAGGGCACTGCTCTTTCTGGGAGAGACCTCCATGCCCCAGGGCGGGGGCTGCTACCAGCCGTAGACACTGGGGACACAACAGTGACCAGGTCAGGCAGGATGTCCACCCTTGAGGTATATGGTTTGGAGGGAGACAGTCAATGCCAAGTGAATTGGTGGTGATCTCCCACTGTGACAAAGACTACAGGAGCGAAGAAGAGCCACGTGACAGACTGTCGAGAATCCGAGGAGGAAGAAAAGGTGGGAACAGGCAGGCCAGGGCCACCTGTGTGCCTTCCTTCCGAAGCCTTTCTGTGACATGGCACTGGTAGCCTGCACTAGGCCATGGTGGGATATTCACACCAGAGGAATTGGCCAGGGACCTCTTTATTATTATTACCAGCTTCCTGGTGGCGGGAGGTAAGGCAGGGTTTTCTATAAAGAACACCCACCTCTGTCATGAGCTGAGGACAAGAGCTGGGGCCACCAGAGGACAGGCCCTGGGAGGAGCCCTCAGTGTGTGCAAAGGCCCTGCGTCCACATCCCCCACTCCGCCTTCCTCTCTGATGAGCAGGACAGAGGTCGCTCTGTCCCCTACAGCCCTTTAAGGAGACTTTAATTCCACTATGACGTCGGCCACATCCATTGTCCCCAAACCACCATGGTGTTTTACTCCCACGTCTGCACAGCAGAGAACATCCTTATATGACTATCAGAACTTGACCTTTGGGTCTTGTTCTTAGACCACTTTTACTTTTCCGAGTCTCTTTCTTTTTCCATAGTGGAACCTTAACCTCTCATTCCCAGGCATGTGCTTATTTCTGTGTCTGGGAGGGTGTGGAGCAGTAGCTGATTTCTTACCTGGTCCTGAGAATTTGTGAGTCTTTTCTTGGTCAAGGAGGTTTAAAAATGAAGACCAAAGCAGGATGCCCGCTGCCCACCAGGGGCTCAGGACTTCAGCCTCCGAAGGGGACCAGACCTCCAATGACCTCTCCCAGGCCTGGAGAGAGTACCTGACTGTCTTCCTGGAGTACCTGACCGTCTTCAGGTGGAGCCTGGAAGAGCAGCCTGCATGGACCAGGGGCCTGAGTGGCCACCAGCTCAATGTCCATGGATAGAGATGCTCTTATGGTAGAGTCTGAGCCAGACTCTAACTCACTCCTTAACATGCACCGCAGAAGCAGAAAGGAAATCCGTTGTTGGCGACCTTGTGTGATTTGTGTCTCAAGAACTTCCAGAGCCCTTTTTCTTTCTTTTTTTTGCATGACCTATTTGTCATTCTCAAAATTCTCTGGCTCATCCACCCCTCCACCCTTTCATTAAGCAAGTCCGGATATTCCAGGAGGAAAAGGTGTGATTCTCTTCCTTCCTTTTCTCATCTCCCTCCAGCCTGCCTTCCCTCCCCTTTCCTTCCCATCTTCCTCTCTCTTCAATTTCTCAAAATCTACACTTTCCTCCAAAGAACAGTATGGACGGCCTCAGAGCTTCCAGAATAATAAAACACAAGGGTCAGACACATGGGCCACGAGGTACCGCTGAGCAAGGACGTGGCAGGTCACCGCACAGCGAAGATCTGCTGTGCCTGGTGTCAGGATGCCCAGCCGGAAGCCAGGGCTCAGTGCAGGAGGGCGGGCGGGTCAGTCCAGCTGCAAGGACACAAGTGCATTAGCCAGAGAGGTTGGCTCTTGCACTCCACGCTGCACAACCTGTGGCCAGAAAATACCCAAAGGAAGAAAAGAAAATCACATGTGGAGCTCAGCCTCTCCACCACTGTTCTATCATGTACTTGGATTTAAGACACATATTTGCCTCTGTTGCTGTCTTTGCCTCAGAAATGTGGAAATGCTCCCTGTAAGGACGGGCAACTGACCTTGAACTTGGTGAACTCAGAGGAGGAGTGGCCCAGGCACCACTAGCTACTTCTCTTCTTGCACCAAGCACCCAGCCCCGGTGACTTCACCAGCCCCATGATGAAGCAGTGTCCAGGTGCCACACATCTTGTTTTTGTCTCTTTCTTGTCCCAAGCCAAAGGCGTGACATCAGACCTGTAATTTTGGCCTCATCATTTGGACATTCTAACCAAGCAAGCTTATTAGCCCAGACACTTAAGGAAATAGAAGTGGGAAATACTCGGTTATTGGGGAGAAAGGAGTACCATAAATCCGAGGTGTTGGAACAATTAGCATTTGCCGTAATAAAAGTCAAATTGAACACCCAGGACATGGAAATTATGTTTATTATTTTGCATTTACATGGTAACGTGTGTTTATAAAATGCCGGTTAATTGTTCCCGGCCATTTCTCTTGGTGTGACTCTGACAGAGGACATTCGCTGTTCTTGCAGGTAGCGTAGGGGTGGGGAGCCTGCGATCCACCTCCGCCCATCTCCAGAAGCAGAGAAAGAAACACCCAGAGCTGTTGCTCACACAGAAGCCTGCTCTGCTCCTGTCTTTGCTAAAAGCCTCCCAGAGACTCTCCCATTTCCATCAGACTAAAAGCCAAAATCCTGTAAATGCAACTTGAGCTCCTCCATTGGATCCTGGGGCAGAAGAAAAGACATTAGTGGGAAGCTGGGAAAATTTGAAAGAAATCTCGTTTAGCGAGTTCAGCAGCACAACAGGAGGGTCTTAGTGTTGATAAATGCACAGGTGAGAGGCTGTTGTTAGAGCAAGCAGGCGAGGTGTGTCAGGACCCTGCTGACTCAGAACTCCTCCCAAATCAATTCCTTTTCAAAAAATATTAAGAAAATTACTGAGCGACATGGCACATGCAACTTGGGAGGCTGAGGCAGGAGGACCTCGAGTTCAAAGCCAGCCTCAGCAACTTAGTGAGGCTCTCAGCAACTTAGACCCTGTCTCAAAATAAAAAAAATTAAAATGGGTTGGGGATGAGGCTCAGTAGTTAAGTACTCCCGAGTTCAGTCCCTGGTACCAAAATAATAACAATAATAAGAATTATTATTATCATTAATTATTAATAATAAGTGTACCTCACACTTCCTTCCTGCTTGACAGATGCTTGCAGAACCTACATGTTAAATTCTAAATGGAAAGAAGAAAGTCACCTTGCCATTGCTTAGAGAATGGACAGCATTGTGCTCGACACTTTGAATGATCTAGATTTTGTAGAGTCTTCCCGATAGCCTAGAATTTAAGTATGATTATCACGATTGATGAGGATCAGAGAAGTCTCAAGTTTTGCCCAGTCACACAGGTTTTCAGTCATATCTGAGCCACGGTCCCCTTTCTGTTCTCTACACCACATGGCCTGCCAGGGGTACAGTTGCCCTCCTGTCATTGAACCTGGGCACAGGAGAACAGCAGGACTGTCCAGTTACTTGCAAAGTGTGACCTCTTTCCTGGGTGGCGACCCCCTCCAGGACCAGTGTGGGACTGGCTCCCCACATTGTCACACAGAGCTCTGGGATGCTCTCGGTGTTTCCCAATTAAGCCAGCTGCAAACTTTGACCTTGACTCTCTCCCTTCTGGCTCTCACTTGCATTCAGCTTCCCTATTTCTGATGGATTAAAGCTGCGCTCCCTGGACAGTTGCCTGCTGCCAGCAGAGGGAAGGGCTGTGGTGGGCAGGACGCCGGCCCCAGGCCCCAGGCCCGCTCTCTGTGCCAGCTGCAGGGCCTCCTGGGGACCTTCGGCCACCTGGAGCTTGTTGTCCCACCGACTGCAGAGACCGAGGACAAGGGTGGGATCCGTGGACAGTGGGGGTGGGGGGGTGGGGGGTTGCTGCTATTTTTTGTTGGAATAGAGCTGTTGAAATGAAGGGGTTGGATGGATAGTCAGTTTGCTGTGCTCTGCAGACTTGTCAGTTGGGGTTATTAAATCAGCTCAGCAATCTGAGCCGGATCTAAGCAGAACTTGGTAAATATAAGTTTAATATCCGCCAACTATTTCCATGATTTCAAGGGATTCCTCCCAAATGCCTCTGTTTAAAACAATCAACATGGTCACTGGGGCCATCAACACTTACCAGTTACTGAATGATTTTTAGGAGCCAGTCTCCATACTACACTCTTTTTTTTTTTTGGTACCATGGATTGAACCCAGAGATGCTCTACCACTGTGCCACACCTCCAGCCCCTTTTATTATTTTTATTTTGAGACAGGTTCTCACTGGGTTGCTCAGAGTCTTGCTGTTACTGAGGCTAGCCTCAAACTCGTGATCCTCCTGCCTTAGCCTTCCAGATTGCTGGGATCACAGGTGTGTGTCACCACGCCCGGCCTCGATACCGGGTGTGAACTCCCCGATATTATTATTATTATTAAATATGAATAATAATAAATTAAATAATAAGTTAAATAATAATAACATTATTATTTCACTTTGCATCTACAAAGTGAATATTAAAATCCCATTTTACCGACGAGGGACTGAAGGTTTCATGGAGGTGAGGTGATCTGCCTCACTTCACACTGGAGACCCTGTCCCGGGGTAGCCTGGTCTTTGTCACTGTAGTCGAGGTCACCATCAATACAAAGCACTGCCTTACTGCCAGAGAGGACTTTAAAGCAACTGGAAAAACAGCCAGAATATGATTTGTCCAAAGACTGGTTTTTTCTAACCCCTTCTCAGTGTTTTCTTAAAGTGTGGCCCAGAACCACTTTGTCAGAATCATCTGGAGCTCCCGTTCCACACCCCCGGCTGGAGCTGGCAGCGTGCATGGGCTGGAGAGGGTCGCGAGCATGCACTGGAGAAGGTCAGACAGCCGAGCATGCGCCGGAGAGGGTCCCGAGCATGCACTGGAGAAGGTCAAACAACTGAGCATGCGCCAGAGAGGGTCCCAAGCATGCGCTAGAGAAGGTCAGACAACCGAGCATGCGCCAGAGAGGGTCCCGAGCATGCGCTAGAGAAAGTCAGACAACCAAGCATGCGCTGGAGAAGGTGAGAACACCGGCCTGAGGAGCTGGGGCCAAGGGGCTCTAGAGCCTGATGTGAGGCATGTGCCAATCTTCATGACCCACAGACTCAAGTCCTGGCCTGTCACAAGCTATAGCTGGCTTGTCACTGAGCACGCAGTCCTAGAATCGCTGCTGAAGAGGGAGAAGGAGCCCATGAAAGCCTGCGGCACACGTACCAGCAAGGGGTAGAAAGGGCCCTTGGAAGGGGTAAGTTTGGACCAGGGGTGTCCCCAGCACTCAGTCCGCTTGGCTGGACAACATCCGCACCCAGCAGGCCCGAGCCCCAAAGCTGCATTTCTAGGGCAACCTGGTAACGCTGGTGTGTAGCTTCTCGTGGTTTGAGAGACTGAGGCAGGAGGATGGCAAGTTGGAGGCCGGTCTCAGCAATTTAGTGAGGCTCTTTCTCAAAATGAGGGACTGCAGAGACGGAGGACTCTGTGAGCCTGCTCACGTGGAAATCCCAGAGCCAGTGCCCGCTGCCTTTCTGAGAGGATATTTGAAATCCGTCTGTGAAATCCAAGTAACATAATAAGCATCTGAAGAATGTAGGTGAGATGCAGCTTACAGGCTCCGGGGCGGTTGTGCTAGATGAACTCCTCGGCTACTCTTCTCGAAAAGTTTTGTTGTTTTTTTTTTCTTTTTTTTTAAATCAAATTAAAGTACCCGGAGTTTTATTCCATGATATTTCACCCTTCAGTGGAGAGCATTGCTCTCAGAGGTCTGGGCTAAGAGGACAGAATTAGGAAGGCTGCCCCAGAGGACCGCATGAAGAGGGCAGCTTGCAATCTCAAGGTCAATGTGAAGGACCCAGAGCATTGGGGGATCAGAGCGGACAGTGGGCGCCTCTGCGTGGAGATCAGCTTTGTGACCCTGCTGTGGCACACTGGACAGTGCTCTCATGGAAACCCGGGTGTACCCAGGGCCTGGGAGGAGGCCCTGCTTGATGTCCATCAGAGAAACCACTGGAGCCACCACCCGCCCGTCCACCTGGAAGACTTGAATCTTCTTGGGAGAGGATCCAGTGCAGACAGAAAGCCAGCTCCCAAATCAGGGGGCTGTCCACAACTGTGGGCACATGCTGGGTAGACAGGATCTAACAGAGGCCTGGGGGCTGTTCTGGAAACAGCAGTTTGCCGCTCACAGGTGGGCATGGAGAGTCGTTAAATAATGGTTCTCTGGCGTGTGCATGTAATCCCAGCAAATTGGGAGGCCAAAGCAGGAGGATGGCAAATTCAGGGCCAGAAGGTTAGCCTCAGCAAATTACTGAGGCCCTGTCTCAAAAATAAATAAATAAATAAAGGCTGGGAATGTAGCTCAGTGACAGAGGACCTCTGGGTTCAATCCCCAGTACCCAGTACCAAAAAAATAAATAAAAAATAAAGAGTGGATCTCCAGGACCAATGCTGCCCAGAGCCTGCTCACGCCGAGCCACCAGCCATGGTCAGCTTGCCTGGCCTTGCATCTCCCCTTCCTTTGCCTCTCAGTCACATTGAGGGCAGGAAAGGGATATTCTTGAAATGAATGAATTCACAGGTCCCCAAGTCCCCATCTTACAGCTGGGGGCTGTGAGGCATAGAGGGTGACATAAGGTCAAAGAGCTGGGAACCAGGGGCTCCAGGCCGGTGGTCTCAGGCTCAGCAAGGCACACTGCTGCCCACCAGCCACCAGGGGGCTGTCCAAAGGTTCCTCCTGGGTCCAAGCTAGGAATGGACCCCTCGGGTGGGGCCCAGCAGTCTGCATTTCAACAGGCTTCCCCAGGGGACCCAGGCAGAGTCACATCTGGAGACAGGCGGGGACGCCCTGTAAATCTCCACCTCTCAGATCTCAAAACCTGCATCTTGATGAAGGTGACCCAGATCCCCCTACCGAGATGCCCCCTGGTCACTCCGGTCTCTGAGCCTTTCAGACATGAGTGACTTGAGCTGAGGACCCCTTTGATAATGAATCTCACAGTGGCCACCTTGCCTTTCATATCGTCATTCTACTGCATGACCCAGTCTGGTTTTTTATGTAGACCATTCCAGAAAAATAGAAATTGTTGGCTGCTGGTCCACGACACTAAACCAAGGTATTTTCCAGAGCAGAGTCTCATCTGCTTTTCTTGGATTCAAGAGGGGATAGGTGTTGTCATTTCTTTTTTGAGAAATAAAGAAATGGAGACTCAGAGAGGGCAGGTGATTTGGCCAAGGTCACAGAGCTTCATGTTTATCACCCAAACCTTATGCTTCACCCTCGCTGGGTTCTCAGGAGAGCCATGGACCCCAGTGCCTAGACATCAGATGGCCCCAGGGCTAGTGGGTGTTTCTCCCCCTTCCTGTTAGGGGTTGGACTTCTAAGATGCCAAAGGGCAGGTTTGGGGGCTCTGCTGATGGTGGCAGCTGCATGTGTAAATGAGTCAGACTTTCTCCATGAAGTTTTCCATACTCTCCTGTGGCTGAATTATGTATCCAAGGATCCTTGAGTCAGAAACTCGCCATCTAGTCTTCTGAATTGTGGGGCTCATCATCTTCCTCACCCATAGAACTGGGGGCTCCCTAGGGTCTCAGGTGCATCTTCTTCATCCTTATCCCTCACATCCACTGAAGGTCCTTCAGACGAGCTCTTTGCATGGTAGCCGAGTGGAACAGTGCAGACCTGGAGTAGTTGTCCTCTAGGAACGAACATGGGGAACACGGCCCACAGGCCAGATGTAGCCCTCTGTCCATTTGTATGAATAAAGTTGTATTGGAACACAGTGGCCATCAGGGATTGTTTGATTACACGTCACCTCTGGCTGTGTTCACATGCAAGAGAAGCAGCGTGGCCCACACAGCCAAACCATTCACTCTGTGGCTATGGCATAAATGAGAGGTGTTCCAGAAAAGCTCATGGGTGAGACAATGCAAGAAGGCTTAGAGCAGAAATGACTGGATTGCAAGAGCTTTGACTCAATCAGTGGGTTGATATTCTGATAGGGATGAGCTGGATGGTAACTGAAGGTGGATGGTGTGTGGCTGAAGGAGGTGGGCATTAAAGGCGTGGCTTTGGGGGTTGTATTTTGTATCTGGCAAGTGGAGTGTCCCTCTCTATGGTATTTTGTTATAGCAGCCGACAAAGACTGATACTGTCAAGAGACAGCCCAGTGACTTTACTGATGTGCTCAATACCTGGCCCCTTTCCTGCTCATTCCCTCCACCCCACTCTTCCACCATGATGCTCTGCCTCACCTCAGGCTCACAGCAATGGAGTTGGCCATCTATGGACTGAGACCTGCAAAACTGGGTGCCCCCAAAATCAACTTTTCCTCCTTTAAAATTGTTCTTGTCAAGTCTTTGGTCTCAGCAGTGGAAAAGCTGATGAAAACAGGCCCTTTTAGGAAAGGCTTAAAAACGGTCCCTGCCCAGCTATGGAACACGCTAGAAAGCAGAGGCAGACGCTTCTCTTGTCGGAGGAGCTCCTGTAACATTTCCAGTCCCCGGTGCACTCCCCCCTCCCTGTCTGCCAGAGCCATAGAAATAAACCTACTCACAAATAGGAACTGGAACTCAGGGGTCACCTGAACCATGTCAATTTGGAGAAATTCTGTGCTTTGTGTGACAGGATTCTTTGACTGCCAGATTTATGTGGATAAATATATCAATGTTCGCAAAGAATGATATCCACACGTCTCAGGGTACGCTGGAGAAACCCTGGCAGTTCTAGAACAAAACCCTGAGAGCCCTTGTCTCTCTGACTAAAGCATTTATACAAAGAAAGGAGTCATTAGTCAGGAAACCCAGGGCCGTTCATGGAGATCCGTCCTATCTGAAATTCATCGCCCCTTTTCTGCAAGCGAATTGTGCTTTCAGCAGTTTTCTTCAGCCTGGAAAATTAACATAATGTATAGGATTGCCATTTGGTTAATTTAAATCTTGCATAATACATTAGAGGACAAAAAAAATCTTTGAGCTAGACGGAATTGAGAATTCAGTATGAAGTATCAACAATTTTTCTTTTTAAATTGATGTTTGAATTGGCCTGGGTTACCGAGGGGGTCAGGGGAGTAAAGACACCCGGGAGGTTCCAGGAGAGGACTGCGGGCTGCCGAGAGCAACTCCTGCAGAGGGTGGCGCTGTGGGCAGAAGGGGAGGCTGCGCGGCTTTTAGCTGGACACTGCCGATCCGGAGGACCAGAAGGCCATCTTCAGGATGCACCCAAGCAGAAGAAGACCCTGCGCCACTCCTACGGGGACTTACAAAGGCAAGGTGTGGCCACATCATCAGAAGCAGCAGGGTGGGAAAGAACTGTCTTGGAGCGTCCATGGGGGCACACTGCCACCTGCTCCCTGGGGTCCCTCCAGCTCTTGAAAGAAGCTGGGATTGGAGGAAAGGCCAGGAGTCCCAATGCCGGAGGAGGGGACCCTCACCCAAAAGCAAAACTGGGAGCACCCACCACTGGCAGCAGCCTTGACGACGTGGGACCTTGGTTGGCAGTGGGGTGACGGAGTGGCTGGTCACCACCCAGAGTGACCCAAGCATGCTGGCTCCCCCACATCCACTCAGGCCCCCAGGGACATGAGCCCCAGCACATGAGAGAGGAAGCTGGAGGCATCGGCCTCATTAGAAGCTCTGCCTCCTCCGTCCCCAGAGAAGCCAGGGCCAAGAGGAGGACGAGGAAGGGCCCAGAAGTGGGTCTCAAAGGTCCTGCCAAGTACCAAAAGGTTGGAGCACAGATGAGAAACACCCTCTGCCCCCTCCAGGTCCATGGAACACAGGCCATGGTCAGAGGCAGGGCCTGATATCTAGTCAGTGCTCCATAAAGGTATTTTGCCTGATGGAATCAATAAGGAGCTGAATTCCGGCTGAGTGGCACCCTTGTCTGTCTGCAGGACAAATGCGCATCTTTGCTCCCAGGGGACTGTGGGTCCTCTTTCGATGGCACTGCTGCCCCTTCCAATCTAGGTGTGGAAGCCTGGCCCCCACTATGATGGTGTCTGGAGATGGGAACGTTTGGAGGTCATGAAGTTCACATGAAGTCACAAGGGTGGAGCCCCTTGAGAGTGAATTAGTGTCCTTATAAGAAGAGGGAGTTGTTCTCTGTCCAACCTGTGAAGACACAGCAAGAAGACCTGCAGGCCAGGATGAAAACCTTCACGGTTGGACTTTCCGCCTCCCAAACTATGAGAAATAAACGTGTGTTGTAAAAGCAAATTGTCTATGGTATTTTGTTTTAGCAGCTGACGAAGACTGATACTGTCACCTTGACAGCCCATTGCCTCTACTGATGTGCTCAACACCTGGCCCCTTTCCTGCTCATCCTGTGTTTGCAAAGAATGAAAAATGGCAGAGGAACTTGGCCCCAGCCCTTCGCAGCCCTCCAGCCCTTCCTTCTGAAGAATTCCGTCATTTGAGCAGAGCATTGCATTTATTCCGGTTAAGGGAAATGTGATGTATTTCTTAAATCTGTGTCACCTGGCTGTGGAATCAGCCCTGTTGAGCTGGGAATGAGGCATTAGCTACAACCAAAGCCCTGAGATTAACTTATTTGTTTGCCTACAGAGCTAAAATGAAAAGGCAGAAAGCAGAGACTGCACAAGCCCTATTTTGAAGTAGGATTGTGAGAAAGCCTGAGTCGTGGGTCTTAATTCATGTTTCCCCAGGCTTACCGTCATTATTATTTTTTTTTAACAGAAAACAACTTTGCACAATCTTGCTTCTTTTTAAATGAAGAGAGTGCACTATTGTCAAGTGCAGGGTGAGCCGTTGATTTGCTATGCATAATTTTCTAGTTCCTGTTCTTGGGTTCTTTGTACACATTCAATATGGTTACAGTTTTGCTTAGAACATATATATTTTCTCCCAGAACTTTTCTCGATTGCTTTTTTATCAGGTTTACAAATCAAATCAAATAGGTATATTGCAGAGCTCTGTGATATTATTTTCCGAGCTTATAGTACAATGTATTGAATTATGCTTGCCCATGCCCTGTCCTCGCTCCTCTCCGCAGATTGAGAGAGAGGGAGCGTGGACTCTGTAAATTCACTCGGCGCCCGGCATTACTGGCTAAATCAAGACCGCTATTCAGGCTTCGAGAAGAGACAGAGCAAGTGTTCGTTACACAAATCAATTTGGTCCAAAGTACATCGCAGTGGGTACTCAACCATTGCTCAAATAATATTGTCAACTTAATCAAATCATGCCTCGGAGACACTCACGAGCTTCTCTCTCTGAGAAGTAACTTGATTGGTGGAGGAGGGAGAAGCAGCTGGCTATTCAAAAGTACACTTTTTATTTATCAGTGTGAAGGGTTTTATGAGTGGAGGGGAGGGAGCCCGTGGGAGACGGAGGATGCTGCATATTCAACAGGCCGGCGGTGGGGAGGTCAGGCTGCGTCGGAACCCTGTCCTGGCCACTGGGTTTCTACCCTGAATTGGGGGTGCTTGCAGGGAGGGAAGAGACAGCCTGACTATCAGGCGTCCTGGCATGATCCAGTAGTGACCCACTGAGTGCCAGCGTGCCAGGTAAAGGGATTCAGAAATGCGTTCAAGCCAAGCACGGTGGCCCCGGCCTCCAATTCCAGGGACTCCAGAGGATGAGGTAGGAAGGAAGCTTTCAAGTTCACGGCCAGCCTGGGCAACTCAGCCAGATCCTGTCTCAAAATCAAACACCAAAAAAGGTCTGGGGATGTGGCTCAGAGCTGGAGCGCTCCTGGATTCACTCCCCAGTACTGCAAAATAAATGGACACAGAGCACTCGATAGGGTGGTTATCTTTGGGGTGTGCGTCTCCTGTGAGGACAGAGGGCTAATGTGATTGGGGAGGGCTGCACGGGCTCCGGAGCCTGGCGGGGTGTGCGGGCAGCCTGGCTGTCTGCCTCTCCCTTGGCTGGCTGAGCTGGCGACCTGTGCTCAGGGCTCAGCTCTCCAGTTCATCCCAGGCCTGCAGCACAGGGGTTAGAACCACGGCGAGCTTCACCCCGTGGATGTGCCTGGCCTTTGTCCTTCAAGCCTGAGCCTCCAGAGCATCTTCACCTGCACCTCCAGAGGCTGTGGAGGGGGTGGGGAGTGTTCCACTTCCTAAGTTCTTCCTGCTATCTCCTGGCTGTGTGCCTTTGGATAGGGCACATGACCTCTCTGAGCTTCCGTGTTCCCATCATCCTGGTGATTCAGTGGGACAAGGCACAAAAACCTCCTAAAGAGACACACAGCTCTCAGTGGACTTCACACAGTGTTCTCTTCAGTCCTCTGAGACCCTTTAGCTGGTCCTCACTCTGCTCCTCAGTGACTGTCCAATCGCTTATGTGGGAGATAATGAGAGAGGTTCAGAGGGGACATGATGGGATGATGAGAACTTAACCCATTCAGTGGATTAATCCCTTGAGAGGGATTAACTGAAGGTGGCTGGGGTGTGGCTAGAGGAGGCGGGTCACAGGAGCGTGCCTTTGGGACCTGTATTTGTCCCTGGTGAGCAGAATACTCTCTCTGCCTGTTGCCATGTCCTGAGCTGCTTCCCTCCACGCATCATCCGCCATGTTGTTCTGCTTCTCCTCGGGCCCACAGTGTGGACCTCGGTCTGTGGACTGAGACCTCTAAACCATGAGCCAGAATCCCTTTCCTCCTCCGTGTTGTTCTTGTCATATGTCCTCCCTTGGTCCTCCCTTGAAGCCCCATCCTCCACGCTCGCACCTGCCCACCATTCTCTGTGGCTCTTAAACCAGTGCCATCCCGGGAACTTTCTGGAATGACGGAAAGATTCTATCCTGTGTTTCGTTACAAGGAGCACACTGGTTTTCTGTTGCTGCAGGAACAGATCACCTCAAAGCCAGTGCCTCAAATGGCACCAGCGTGTTCCGTTTCCTTCTGGGTGTCTGGAGCTCACACGCGGGTTTCAGCGGGCACGATGGCGTTGCTTTCCCTGGACTCTTGACAGGATCTGTTCCCCTGCCTTTTCTGAGGCCCTTGTCCTTTGGCTGGGGACCCCTCTTCCATCAGCAGAGGAGGAAAAGGGGCCTGCACCATAACCACTGCCCGTCTTCTTCTCTTCCCCTTCAGGGGACCCTGGGAAGGGCCCTGGGATTCCGCTGGGCCATAGGGTAGTCCCCGCAATCTCTGTTTCACGCTCAGGTTGTTAGCAACTGGGATTCCGCCGGCATCCTCCACGTTCTGTTGTCATGTGCGGTTCCGGGTTCCGGGGGAGGACAAGGGGCCCTCGTGTCTGTCACCTGTGGAGCACTGGCATGTGCTCACCTGGAGTCCGACTTGATCCGACTCCACCTTAAACGCAAGCTCGGATCCCTGGCTCAGCTCCTAGGAGCTCTGAAGTACGTTTGGGAAAGCTGGGGTGTTCCAGTGTCAGGTTTTCAAGCCTCAGATCAAGGATGAAAACTCAGAGTCCACACTGAGATCAGGAGCCGTGAGTGGAGCAGACGCGAGGCGTCAGACAGCGCCGAGCGAGACGGGGCCAGATGTCCTACGTTGGGGACCCGCTGAAAAATGGTTTTGATAAGTTGGGTTAAAAAATATTCCTGCCAGATATTGGGGTACATTCCTCTAATCCCAGCAATGTGGGAGGCTGAGACAGGAGACTCACATGTTCAAGGACCACCCTGACAAATCAGTGAGACCCTGCCTCAAAATAAAAAGGTGTTGGGGATGTAGCTCAGGGTAGAGCATATGCCATATTGTACCATAATCTGTCTGTATAATACGATATATGTGTAAGTATATGTATATACAATACATAGGTATATTTACATATATATATATACACATATGTATAATACAATATGATGTCTATATAATATATGTAATATATGATATGTGTTTCATATGCAATATATTATTGCATGTGCAATATACTATGCATATACAATACTATGTATTATATTGTATTATATATTATATAATTGGTTATCATTATACTTACATGTATAATATATATAATTGGTTCTATTCCCAGTTGAATTACTTTAATTCCCAGTAATGAAATGAATTATACATGTGATATATATATACATAATTACATATGATTTTTATAGAATTATATATAAATACGTATGTACACATATATGCATATGAAGATTATCTACATGCACACACTTATCGCTATATCTATGCATCTATCTATACATGTATCTCGCATATACATGTGAGTATTTATATAGGTGTGTGTGTAAATGCACGTATATATTTATATACACCAGTACACATACACATGTATGTAGACACTAAATATATAAAGATTGATTTTGGATTTTTTTTTTTTACTTTTAAACGTATGGCTTCTAGGAACTCTCAAGTTACATCTATCATGACACTCTGTGGGCCAGAGCCACCCTCCATGGCTGTCACCCAGCATCCTTGACGTCTGACTGAGCCAGGTTATGAACACACATATATTTTTAATTCGCACAGTTCACATCTTCTTTCTAAGGCCAATCCTCCCTCCCCTCAGCTCAGGGCTTCCACAAGATCTCTGGGACCTCCCTGCATTCTGACAACTTCACTGTGTACTTCTGGGTCTGCACCTCCCACATCTTCCTCATCCAACCCCAGGATGAGTTGCCTCCAGCCCCCGGGACCAGAGGCAACCAGCCCTGGGCTGAAATCCCATGTCCCCGCCTGCAGCTGAGGGGTCTAGAGGCTCAGGGGTAGCAGTAAGTGATGGGACGGGGTTTAGGCTGGACGCCCTGCCACAAATATCCCTTACCTGTGCTTCTACCCCCGACGGGGTCCTCAGCAGAGATGACACCCAGTGGGACTCCACAGGGTCTGCTTAGCGCAGAGGGAGGACTCGGGGGGAGGAGCAGAATCCAAAAGGCACATATTCCTACCCAACTCTGCGTATTCTCTCCACAGTCATCCCTGGATTGGTCGATATCAAAATCCAATTTCACTAGGATTAGCCGTGGGTTGCTCAGAGCTATTCATTGAATTAGGAGCGATTATAGCAGAGGGAGCCCCGCGGGTCTTTATTAAGGTCTTTGTGGAAGCACTAAGTGATCTTCAGGAGATGAAAGTACCAGTGGTGTTTTCTTAACATGTATAACCTGCGCTGATACCTGGGGAGTTTGTTTATTAAGGAAAACTCTGCGGCAAACGCCCGCCTCCTATTAGGGCCTTCACCCGGGGCCAGAGCCGGGGCGCCATTGTGGTCCTGAGGGGCTCACTCCAGGGCCTCTGCCAAGTTCTGCCCATGAGGCCGCCTCTTGGGGCTAAAGGACCTCCCGTCCACTTGGGGTCATGGAGGCGTCCATGAGTAGGGCCTGGAGTGTGGACCAGGGCTTTGCCACCTCCCCGAGAGCCGCCATTGAGTCCAGGGTCAAGTGCAGATGGGCACTTGGTCAGCCTGGCTGGAGGGAGGGAAGACTCGAGTGCCCCCTCCCCCTCCGCTCAGGTCTCATTAGAGTGTCCTCTGTTGACATGGGGAGCCTGGCCAGCCCTGGGTGGGGCAGTCTCCCTCCTTTGGGACCTGGCGTGAAGTTGACCTTTTCCAGGGCCTCGTGCTCCTAGAGGTGTAAAAACACCGTCCCTGGTGCCAAGTACACAGTGGCGTTTTTGTTTGACAGGGGACTGCAGGGAATTGAATGGTGGCCTTTAAGAAACATGTCCACGTTCTGACCTCTGTGAACTGTGAATACACGTGACCTTACTTGGGAGAAGGAGTCTTTGCAGATGTGATTAAGTTAAGGATCTCTAAGTCATCCTGGATTTAGGAGAGGCTCTAAAACCAGTGACCGGTGTCCTTATAAGAAGAGAAAACAGAAGCGGAGTTGAGTGAGAGACACAGGGAAGATGGCCACATGTGGGTAGAAGTGGACAGGAGGGATGTGTGGCCCAGGAATGCCTGAGGACTTCAGAAGCCAGAGAGGTGAGGGAGCACTCCTGTGGAGCCTCTGGGAGGAGTGGGACCCTCCTGGCCCTGTGACTTCAGATTTCTGGCCTCCGCAATGTGACAGAAGAAAGTTCTGTGGCTTTAAGCCACTGAAGTTGTCATCAAAGAAACTCACCTTGCGTTCCATGTTAGTCAGTTCTGTGTCACTGTGACAGAACACCTGAGGTATTCAACTTATAAAGAAGAAAGGTTTATTTTGGTTCCTGGGCTTCAGAGTCTCAGTCCACAGTCCCTTGGCCCTGTTGCTCTGGGTGCATGGCAGCATAGCACACTGCAGCAGGAGGGTGTGGTGGCAGAGGCCTGTTCACCTCGTGGCATTTGAGATGCAGAGAGAGGAAGGACCTGTGTCCCAATATTCCCTTCAACGGCATGCCCACAGCGACCTCACTTCTTCCCATGAGGCCACACCTCCCACATGTGCCACAAGCTAGTGGCCAAGCCTGCGGCCCATGGGCCTGCAGAGGACATGCAGATCCCAACCGTAACAGACACCCAGAGCACAGGCTTGTCCCCAGCTCATTTCCCCTGAAAGCTCGCAGGAAAGTGGGGGGAGGAGGAGTTGGCCTTCCTCCCGAGAGTCAGGGAGGCCCACTCGCTCAGTCCAAACCAGAGGGCTCCAGGCAGCTGACAGCTGCCTCCCGAACCTGCTGCTGCACGTGCCCCTCACCCCTAGGCTGTGGGGTTTGTTCCACTGTGAGTAAACAGAGCAGATGAGACCTGCCTAAGGTCAGCAGATTATGGGGACAGGCTCCCCCAGGGTGTGTGACCTGGTTACCTGGTGCCTGGTCAAACAGCAGGCTGCACACCCAGGCAGCTCAGTTTGAAAGAGATTTCTTTTTCTGCTGTTCTTTCTCGACCTTTAGACCCCTGAATCCTCTTCTTCCCTTTTCACATACCCTCAAAAGTCTAAGATAGTTTAATCTTTAAATATTTTCAGTAAGAATCATTTTTTTCCACCTTTTTTATTGGTGCACGGGAGTTGTACATAATGACAGGCTTTGTTGTGCTGTATTTGTGTATGTACACGATATAACAGTATGATATGGCCAATATCCCTCCGCAACACAGGAGGAATTACTTTAAACACAGGTATTCCTATGTCACAATATGTGGGTATTGTATAAATGCATATGCTACAAAATGATTAATTGAGCGTTGTGTGTTTTTATCAAAGCAAACAACGCAAAGATTTCTCCGAAGTCCTGTTTGACTAGAGATGATTAATTTTAATTTTCACATGAGCGGCATAATGCTATTAATCATTTAATATGTTTAATCATAATCTCTGTAATTCCTAATTAGGTTTATTAAACTGAAACATCCAGCAGTTGTGCACGAATCCAAATCTAAGTCCCCTTCTCGTGATGGGAAGGAGCTCGTTTTGGTTTTGCCTTCAACTGTCAGCTTCTCTGGGGCTGGAAAAGTTGGCCTGGATGTTCGGGGGTCTCCAGGGCAGCTTTTGCCCACTTAGAGTCCTGTGCTGGGGGCTCCAGCCCCTTAAGCCCCTGGAAAGTGATGGTGTCATGACTCAAGGTCACCTCTGTGCCTTGAGTGTGGGAGCAAGCCTCAGAACTCCAGCGAGGGACTCGCTCCTGCTCTGTCTGGGTCTTGGAGCTGCCTGCTGCTCTGATGAGCACCTGCGGTGGCCGGGGTGCTCACTCGCTCTGCAGCCACTAAACAGGACATTTACCCTTCGTGTCACTGCTGGTCACTCCTGCTAGGGTCATCGAGCTGCTGGGAAATTCAGACGCTTGCTCTGTGCACAGGGTCTCTGGAGAGCCAACCCCCAGCCTCCTTGACCTCCTGTCCTTCACGTGTGCCCCCTGTAACTAGCAACGTTAAGGTCCTCCTGGGCCTCTGCATCCTAAGCATCATTTCACATCTCTGTGTTTTGCAGGCTTCTTGCTCTCTTGGCCGGCTTCAGTCCCCTTACGCCTTAGTCATCTCCCACTTCAAACTACCTCCAGCATCATTGTGCCTTTGGATCTCTGGCTGGGCTATGTCCCTGCCCTAAGGTCACCCAGCCCTAAGGTCACCCAGCCCTGTGTGATTCACTCACACCCCAGCACCCAGCCACCTATGTTGATAATTGTCTTTTTCTGCCTTTCTCTTGCACTCACCTGGGAACTGCATGGGACGGAGAACTGACTTACATGGTCAGCCCTTAGCAGTTGCTCATTAAAGGTGTGTCGAGTGAGCGAATGAGGACCTTTCCCCTGTGTTTCCCACGGGAGCTTCCCCCCTGCCTTGACGTTCCTGAAATCATCGTCTCTCCATACAGCGGAGCACTCTGCAGGCATCATCGTATGCCATGACCAAGAGCACCCCCGAGCTGGCACAGACGCCGGCGTTCCGTCTCCACAAAGCCATGCGGGGGGCGCAGGCTCATGATCTGTCATGCTCTGGTTAGGAGACTCAGGCCATCCTTCTTCCTGTCCCTGTCATGGCACAGGAGGAACGACTTCCTCATTGTTCTCATCCTGGTATTGCCTTGAACGCCCAAGAAGTCACCTGAGTGGACGGTCGATACCAGTGCCCCTCAGAAGAAGGGCTTTTTTAGCCCGCAGGAGGTCTTGACTGTAAGATGCAATTCGGGGTGCGTTTGGAAAGAGAATGCAAATGAAATTGTCCAGTAAATACCAGGGTTGATGAGAACGTCGCTAATGAAGCCCGTGTGATTTGGATGTTTCTTTTACATCCCACTCTGTAAGATTGTCTCCTTTGCTAAGTCTCCATTATTTTACACCTGGCTGCCTGCATTGATGGTTTTGTCTCAGTTATATGCTTCTAAATGGCTTATAAATAGGTGAGGATGATTCCTTGCTCATAAATTCGATGGGCTTTGGCATAGACTCTCCATCTTAGTTTCAAAGAAGTGGGTTTTATCTGATGTCGGTGGCACCCACTGCCCCCTCTAGGCAGCGTAAGCGAATTGCAGAGAAAGTACCTAAAAATGAAGTCTATCTGAAAGGGCACCAGCTCAGTAATACCCCATAACTGTGTCTTCTTCCCAGTTCCAGCCTATGCAGGGATTTCAGTGCACCCTCATGTTATCCAGGCTTGATGTTTTTCGGGCAAGGGCTGGGGGGATAATGCATTACACTCGTAACCTTAGGTCATCTGTGCCAGTGTAGCCTGGCAGAACTTTCTGCAGAGATGGAAGTCCTCTATCTGTATCTTCATTGTCCAGGAGGGAACCACTAGCTACATGCGGCTGATGAGGACTTCAAATGCAGCCAGTGCAGACAAACACATTTTGCACTTTATTTAAATTCACTTAAATTTAAAAGGCAAATGTGGTCAACAGTGGAAGATGGCACAGGTCTGTACAACTAAGAAACCAAATTTGACCCTTAAAAACAGATCATCAGCTGATTCCTTGTGCTGCAGAATGTTGAACGGCATTTCCAAATTTGGGGCATTTCTTAGTATTTTATCAGTGCACCTTAGCGATTAGGAAGGTGTATCTTAAGACTCGGAGCCACACTGGTTAAGGAATAACGATAGCCTTTAATGAAGACCTTGGCACTGCCCCAGCCCCTCCACCCCCTCCCTTCCTTAGTTTTCTCCACTGTCTCCACATCTCCTCTTTCCAACTCTACATGTGTTAATGGGTTTTGTTCTCTTTCTCCCACAAAAAATCATGCTCCACGTGGGCAAGGATTTTTCTCTGCGTTTCTCTCTGCCGGATTCCAGATCCCAGTGGATGCTCAAAAAACATAGGTGGAGGGACATCCGAGCACTTCCTTCTCTTGTTCTTTTTCTGCCATTTTGTCTACTGTGAGGGGGGTGGGGAGGCGCGCCCAGAACAGAGCATCTGGGTCCACTCAAGAGACTCTGCTTTCCTCTTGTCCCTTCAGCAGACAGACGACGCAGCACCACCGGACGGCCAGCCCCAGACGCAGCCTTCTGAAAACACAGAGAGCAAGTCTCAGCCCAAGCGTCTGCACGTCTCCAACATCCCCTTCCGGTTCCGGGACCCAGACCTCCGGCAAATGTTTGGTGTAAGTACTGCCTCTCTCCTCCAGCGCCCCCAGAGCTCGCCGCCTCCCGTGAGTTCTGTCTGCGCCCAGTACTAAGGTGACGTATGTCCCCGGGGTGGGCGAGGCGTGTTAGAGGCCGTCTGCTGGAACTCGGTGCCCAGGACCCCTCTGGGGTTGCAGCAGATCTCTTCTGCTTAGGCTCACTGTGTTTCTATTTTGCCAAATGGTTTTCTAAAAAGTAACTTGAATACCAAATGGAAAATACACTTTAGATCACCCACTGTTGACACAAGCCCGTTGACGATCCCAAGCTCAGTGGCCTGGGACCTCAGGTCATAGCTAAAAGAAACATGGGCCACCATCATGGTCCTGCGCGCTATTGAGGTGGCCAGCTTCTCCGGAAAGGTGACTGGTGACATGTTTCTGCGTTTCCCCGCTCTTTCCCAGGCACTGATCATTTAAGTTTGGGGACACAGCTGCAGTGGGATGACTCCTGCTTAAAGCTTAGTTTAAAACAAACAAACACACAACAACAACAATGACAATCCTCCCCCCACCCCCCCAGGTATAATATGTTTGACTTGATTCTTGCACTTGGCATCAGGGACAAGGACTCAGAGGTGTTGACAAAGGACAGCCTTGCCTAAGCACCCTGGTGAAACACCACCCACCCTGAGAAAATAAACGATAGTTTTGCTCGCTCATAGGTCATCTTGACACTGATTCTTTTTCTGGAAGATATCTGAGCGCTCCACCTTGGGAAAGGATGAGTTTTCCATCTCTTTGGTCTGAGCTCCATCAAAGGACAAAGCCATGAGAGGACTCGAGTAGTGTTTGTTTTTTGCAGATGTAGTCAGTGCCTTTGTCCACAATGTCTCAGCGATGGTAGTGAGGGCCTGTAGATTCCATGAAAAGAACTACATCCTTAACATTTGATTTCCAGCAAGGGTGGGCTGCTTCTAAGAGTAGGTGGACGCATGCAAACGTTACAGAAGGAATCAGAAGCTACTCGGTGCAAGGCCTTGTTCTGAGCAGAGTTGGTGTTGTTCTCTACGTGAAAAGGGGAGCTCTGGGTCCTCACTCAAGTGCTCTGTGATTTGGGGCTGAGCTTGCACCTTTTATTTCTTTAACACACATGATGCTTATCAAGTATGCATTTGACACAAAAGCAGTGCAGGCATCCTAATATTTAAGATACCCAGGCTCGAATCCTGACATTTCGAAGGAAAAGGTCAACTTCTGCACTTTTATCTCTCTCATTTGGTAATAACCTTGAGTTAAGCCCTCTAACTCTTGCAGAACAGAGATACCCTCGGGCACTTTCAGGTCAAAGATGACTTTGAAAAGTGCAGAGCATTCAAAGTTAGAGTCGAGGTTAAGTGTGTGCAAAGCAGTGAGACGGGTTTTGAATGATGGACAGTCAGAGGAATTATATTCTCTTTGCAATGTCAGGTTAGGAAGATGTCTTGCTGTTCAGCCTATTTTCCCTCATCAAGTGACACTCTGATGTGGGCTTTGAACTCGCCCCTTAATGACCATCCTGACACTCTCCTGGTGTCCTGTGCTGTGGCACACCCCCATTTCCACCCTTTAGGGCGTTTTCCCTCCCTGGTCTTGAAATTTACCCGAGAGTCTACATTATGGAAGTCAGAGTGGTATTCAAAACATTCACACCTAGAAATCACAGAGAGGGGATCCTGCTTACATTAATGCCTGAACCTCTCTGTTCTTATAGAGGCAGGGCAGATGTCTAGGAAAAGAAACTTGCCAAAATGTCACAATGTCTATTATCAAACCTTGATCAAAATCTACTGGTGTCAGAGCAACTTTTTTTTAAGTCAACATTCAAGTAATAACAAGATGTCGATTCGGCAAGAGGATAAAAACACTTAGGATCTATCAATTAAGAAAATGCAGTGTACATTCATTAACACGGAAATTAATTCTGGGCATCACATACAGCATCTGTGTCCATTTTAAAAAGTATGTGATGGGTTTTTTTTTGTGGGTCTCAACTATAAAAATTACTGGGGACATCTGGATTCCTGGGCCCCTTGCAATAACTCTGAGGCCTCCTGGTTTACAACATCATTCTAAAGAAACACAATTTCAGCTCTAAAAATCTGTTCTTCTTGGCCAAACCCTGGTGGTCGCAAAGCCGGATCTTGTTATAGGATGCGTTTAGCAGCCTGATTCACACTGAAAGGCATCTGTGACACTCTGGCTGGCTTGCTGCTGGGGTACAGGGGATTTAACATAACTTCCTCTTTCAGGTCATGGTGACTGTAAGAAATCCCATTTCATCCAGCTAGGAGTTTGTCAAGTCCTAGGGACGTGAGACATCTTCATGTCTCAGGCACTGTGTCCATCTTTGTCCCCTCACTTTGGCAGGGGTCACAATGAGGACAATTACAGAAAAACACAAAGATCTTTCTGCTCCCACCCCCTTGTCTCCTTTGTCAAATATGGGCATGGAAATTTCACAGTTGAAACAAAACAATAGCCAGGCATGATGACACACACCGGCAGTCCCAGTGGCTTGGGAGGCTGAGGCAGAAGGATCACAAGTTCAAGGCCAACCTCAACAACTTAGTGAGACCCTGTCTCAAAATTAAAAAAAAAAAAGGGGGAGGTGGTTGAGGATGTGGCCCAGTGGTTACGTGCCTCAAGGTTCAATACCCCAGTCCTCAGCTAGTACCAAAATAAAAATAAAAATAAAACCCCAAAACAAACTAACAAATAAAAAATCAGGACACAAAAAACAACCTCTTTTTTTTTTTTTCAAATTGCCTAAAAGTTGCCGTGTTCATGACGACTTCTGGAACCATCCCTGATTCTGAGGGTTCCAGGCAGTGCCCCTTTTACTTTGGTGGCTGCAGCCTCTTCACTGGGATTGGAATCCTGGTTCCTCCCCCCGCAGGCTCTTCGTCCCCATACTTTCTTCTCTTTAGGATGCTCCTCTTCCAATGTGTGGCTTTTCATCTTCTGGCTCATGTTAGATTTCTTTTTTCTTTTTTTCGTATAAGACGGGCCATTCATTGGTCAAGGAGTTAGGTGGCTACGGTATACAGAAGCCAGGGCCATTCCAAGACAGCAGGGGGGCGCGAGCACGTGGCTCTCTCATAGTATTAGGGGCCATGATTCCAGACATCTTCTGGAAGCTTTGTTGGTCCAGCCCTGGCTGCCTTCCTGTTGGGTGTGTCTGCATGTGAGGGATCCTGCATTCAAGTTTTTGATCCCATGAAAGAAATTTGAGGATTTCCACCAAACTGATTGCAGTGTGTTCCTCCCAAATGAGTTCAATATCTTAAATGTAAGCATCTCTGGGTTTGGGATGAGAGGCACGGGTCACGGCACAGCAGAATACTGCAACAGCTCACACCATCATAAAGTTGTTTGCAGAGACAGTTGCTCGATGACTCTGGATCTCCAGTTTGCAAAGTAGTCTCATGGATGTCACAGCCTTGCTTTTGTTATCAAGATGCCGACCCTCTGGGAAAGAGAAGGATCCACTCAAGTTTCTCTTTAATGTCACTGACAAACAGATGTACGATTTGTCAACATGTGTGAAAGATGCTTTCATGATCTCACTTGATGACTATAACGGACAGCCTTCCTCGTACCTGCGGTGAAAATGCGAAGTTCCATCTACCGTGGTGTCATGAGGAGTGAAGTCATTTTGGGGGACCTGGCAAGGAACCCCCTGCTTCTGCACCAAAGCAGACCTTAGGGGAACCGGGAAGTCTGTGCTCTCTTAGGCTGTCTGCCCACGCTTTGAACTAACCTTTACCTTCGTGTTTTATGCTGTATCCATTGCACATCCTTTGCAGTTTTTCAGAGAAATAGTATTTGATCTGAGGATGTCTAAAAGTGCTTGGTACATGTTTGCCCAAGTGCGTGCGGCTAAGCTTCCGGATTTTGCTCTTGAAACAGCGACCGGGACTCCGCGTGGATTGGAGACTTTATTGAACGCGGCTGCTGCACACCGCGGTTGAGCAGACGCACACTAGTTAGGGCTGGGATGAGTCGTGTCTGTTGAAATTGAAAATGTGCCAGCTGTGTTTACATCATTAGCACCAAACTTCCCAATTAAACTGTTGATACTATAAATATAGCACACAACTGTCTTAGAAATGGGGCTTGCCTTAGCATTCTTCTTCGGGCTCGTTTCTCTGGCTTGGAGAACCATCAACCCTGTGGCAACTGCCAAAGGAGGGAACCCTGAGATCTTTGCAGGACACAGGGTGTCGTGGTTTCATTTAGGGAGCAACCTCTGCTGAGATTGCTTTGTGATCTTATTTCAAAGGAGGTTTTTTGTGTCCACTGCTTACAGAGGGCTCCCCAGTACATTTGCTTCCTGGGGGTGGAAGAAATCCTTCTCAGGCTTCCCTTTGCTTAAACCTGTGTGCTCCTACGCTCTCAGGCCTGAAATACATACCTCGCCTCTGTGGGAACCGAATGCTGAGGCCCCTGTGTCAGAATCCCTGGTCCTCAGACCTCAGGAAGCTGGAGGGCTCTTCACCGTGAAGACTCCGTTTACCTTTCCACGCCCTTCCTTTCCCGAGCTGGGAGATTTTCTTCTCTTCTTTTTTGCATGTTTTTTCTCTGACCAAAACTTGGCAGTGAAGATGCTAATTAAAAAAAAAAAAAAGAAGAAGAAGAAGAAGAAGAAAGAAAGAAAGAAAAGAAAAGAATATTTCTTTGACCCAAAGAACCTTTGTGCACAATCACAGGGTGAGTTTGCTGCCTGCTTCTTGGAGGGCAGTCTGCTGTCCCCACCAGTGGTACGTCCTGCGTGTCCTTCTCTCTTAGTTACTCCCTGTCCATTCCCTTGTCTCCCAGATGAAGAGCGTCTTGTGCTCAGGAAGGAGAAGACGGTGGTCCCCGCCTGGGTAGGATAAGTTTCTATGGCATAGAATGACAAGCCCCGAGTTACTTTATTCCATGGCCAAAATAATTTTCATCTAGAGGTTTAGAGCTGCCTACCGGCTACAGGCCTGTGTGTGTGTGTTTTCTGTCTTTCCGAGGAAGGTGGACTTCCTTGTGTGCTCTAAAGGATAGCCCCTGGGTGTTCCGAGGGGTCTTTCCTGGATGTCAGAAGGCTCCCCTTGACCTTTGCTCTCTGGGTCTCCTGATGCTCTCCAAGTGAGGCCCATGGGTCAGCCGAGCTGTCCCTGGCTCTCTGTGTTCACTCTGTGTCCCCTGTCCACACTGCTGGTCCCTAACCCCACCCAGTCCTCTGCCCTCTGCTGTAAGGGGCACGCTTAACTGTCCACCCACGGGAGAAAGACGAAATACTGTCCTAGGGCAAGAGAGGTGCCATTCAATCTCAAATGCACAAGCAAATGGAATGAATGACAGGCAAGCACAAAATTAAAGAAAGATAGAGGAGAGAGATTTCTTTATGTTCCTCTGTTTCTTTGTTCTCGTCACTAAGCCGGGCATTTGTTCCACTCCACGATGAAGCGTCTTTGGACATCACCCCATCCACCTGCATTATGCGGTGGGGGCTGGACCCAAGAAAGGGGAGCCCCACTTCACAGGGTACAAGAACCCTGACTCCAAATTCAGGGAAGGGACTTGGGGTCATCAGGTAGCTCCATCCTCAGAGCCCACATCCTCTTTCCAAGTGAGAAGCAAATTACTAGGTACGCACTTCTCACGAGCAGTTCCAGATTTCACAGGTGAAAACCAAAATGGACAAAAAACATATTCATTGAATTTGAATTCTAGGCAAATAACACATATTAAGCATAAGTATGTCCTAAATATTTGATGGAACATACTTATCCTAGAAATTCTGAAATTTAAGTTGGACAGGGTGTCTGTATTTTATCTGGCTGTCCAATTCATTGGTTTCATTTTTTCATTTTGTTTATTTATTTTTGAGACAGAGTCTCACTGAGTTGCTTAGGGCTTCCCTGAGGCTGGTTTTGAACTTGTGATCCTCCTGCCCCAGCCTCCCGAGCCAATGGGATTACAGGCGTGGGCCTTCACCCTGGCTTGTCCAATTTATTTTTAATCAGAAACTTTCTTGCAGACTTTTCCTAAAGCCTGGTTGTGTTACTGGTCTAAAGCTGATTTCTTTAGCCATATGACTGTCCCCTAGGGAGGGAGGTCACACTTCAGCCTGGGCCATCACAGCTGGGTGGATGTCTTGGTGAGGCTGGGTGCCTGGATGGTGGACTTGCTTCCACGTCTGTAGTTGACTTGCCTCACATGGTCTGGCTGTTCTTAGCTTTGATGTGAGCTCAGAGCCCACGCCCTCACCATCCTACTGTAGCTAGACATTTAATTATCAGAATCCCACAGCATCCAGCCCGTGTCTCCGAGAGGCTAGTGGAATCGCCTGGGAGGGTCATTATCTGGACTTTACCATTTTAAACCTCTGCTGCTCAGTGCCTGGGAAAGCTCTCGTGCTCATGAAGAAAGGAACGCAGAATTAACCTTCCAATTAATATTTTGTACCAGTCCCTGATGGGACACCTCACCTGGTAGCGAAGGGCCACTCAAGAGATGCTATGTGTGCATGTGTTTGTTTTTTTTCATGTTTTAAATGTATTATTTACTAGTAGAAAATGTAAAATATATATCCTTGATATTAAATGAGGGAAGAAAAATCTGATTTGGGGAACAATTACCAGTGTGCATCATACAATTTAGTCCATTTCTCTCTTTGCTTATAAAATATTTCTATTTCTTTACAGCAATTTGGTAAAATCTTAGATGTTGAAATTATTTTTAATGAGCGCGGCTCAAAGGTAAGCAACTTAATTCTTGTTAGAATTGTTTAGTTTATTATAACATGTTTGCTCTGAATAAGGGGAAACAACTGCACTGTTTTAATCCCAATATTGTGGAAATACACGTCAATGGGAATTTCTTGAGAGACCCCTGCCCATTTCCAAAGTGGTGGGAAATCCATTGGGGTCAGTTTAAAAACATGTAGGGGGTAATTTAAAATTGCTGTTTTCTATATATACATATCTCAAGTTTCCAGAGGAAAATTACCCATGCTTAAAAAAATAATGCTGTTGCTACATTTTTGTTTTTCAGTGATAATTATGTTCTTTATATTAAAAAGTGAGTTGATAGTCTCACAAGCAGGTAAATATTGTGATTATTCTGTATTAATAAAGTGCAGTTATTTTCCTGGGTCATAAGGGAGGAAATCTCATATACACCAACCTTTTGAATATAATTTTATTCATTAGTGAGTTGCAATGTACCATTGCTTTGAGATTGCTTTTGTTTAGGAAACCCAATTTTTTAATAGACTTTTTTTTCCCCCGGAGCTAATGTGTTAGCACAAGTCAGGGGCTTATATAAAGAGGTTCCAGCACTTTTTCAAAAGAGAGATATGTTGGAAGAAGGAAAAAGCAGAACTCTCTCAAGGCATGCTCTCTCTCAGTGGCTAAGTGTGGTCCCAAACCAGGAGCATTAGCATCACCTGGATATTCATCAGCAGTGCAGATTCTTAGGCTCCAACCAGGAGCTACTGAATCAGAAACTCTGAAATTGGAGCCCAGCCGTCAGCATTGTAACAAACCTTCCAGATCTGTCTTGCCAGGGACAAGCACAGTGGCTTTCTATTTTGAACCCGGGTCACAGCTTCACCCGAATGTAGAACATCTCTTTGGCCAATCTTGATCCTGCTTCTATTGACCCTAAAATATCCCCTTCTTACAGCTACCACAGAAAATTCAAGATCCCTGTCCAAATCTCCCTGGAGGAGACAAGGCATAGGCCTAGCTACAGACACTGGGGAGAAACAGGGAGTGACATCAGAAAAGGACAGGGATGTTGGCTGCAGTGACCAGAGAGCCAGCCTTTAACAGCTGTGCTATGGTGGCTAGCTGCCAGCCCCAGGGCCGTGGGAATTTTAAGTTTCCCTCTCCTATGAAACTGGATGTTGAGAGAAACTGCTTACCAGGTACAGAAATGCTAGTCGGGCCCCCTGACTTTCCTTTCTCAGGCAATGTGGGACAATTTAGGGTCCAGGAGGGTCACATCAGTGCTGGTTTTATCCAGTGTGTCCCAGGCCACAGAGCCGCTGTCCTGGGTCCATAATGAGGCAAGGATTGGAGCATCTGTACCCTCCTCCCTCCTAAGTAGATTAGATATTAAATGAATAGGACAATATTGACCAAATGGAGGAAAGAAAATCCCAGCATTCTCTCTGCCATGGACAAGATGATATGATGATCTGCCAGATGAATTAAAAAAAAAAAAACAACATCAATCCATTCTGCTCCATGGTTTTGATCATTCAGGGACTTTGTCTTTCTTCTCTAACTTCAGGTGTTTTGCGGTCATTCTTGTCACAGGTCAGTTTAGTTTGGCCTCTTAGCTGGGAGTGAGGGAGAGTTAACCCTCCTGCATCTTGTATGGAAATCATGACCCAGAGGGACTCCTTCCCCATCTGCAAAGCAAAGCTCAGGCCTGATGCTCTTCATACTGGCCTGATGTCTTCTTGGGGGGGTCTTGGAAGATGCACCGATGTTGGCCTGCTGGTTCTAACTCTGAGTCGACCTATCGCGCCCCTATGTTGAAAGTCTTTTTTATTTTTTTTTTTTTGTTAACTTGCTTTTTTGTAAAACTTTTCTATTGAATTCATATTTTGTTTTGAAACTTTTGCCAGTTGAAGAAAGCTATTGAATTCTTTTCCAGAGCTGTTTGGGGACATTAGAAGAATATGGTTTGCTATTTTGAAAGTACAATGGTAGTGCTATTTTTGAGCTTCTTTTCGTCATTCCCATGATTAGCCTGTCTCTGGGGGCTTTGGGAAAAAGACCATTTAAGTTTGCCACATCCCGAACCTGTCTTTATTAGGCTTTTTTTTTTCCCCCAATTTTTCTTTTGTGTTAGGAAGCATCCAAAATAACCTCCTTCTCTCAGTGGGTAGCTCCTTCTCAGGAGCTGGCCTTGCAGGGGTGGGAGAGGATTGGTCAGGTGCAGCTGGAATGTCACTGAGACAGTCCAACTGGGAGCTGCTAAATGGGGGCAGGGGCTCCCACAGGGATATTTGTCACACTTGACATTATCTTTCATGGGAAAGGGCCTTCTTTAGAGGAGCATTTTCATTTTAGTGGTTCAGAAAACTGAACTGTGTGATGACCTTGTTTCTATCACTCAGTGCAGGAGAGACAGTCGGGAGGCATCGGGCCCTCTTGGGCCAGGACTCCCCTTGTGGCCACTCATTCTCTGTGGTGCAGTCCCTGAGGCAGGCCACTTAGTGCCAGCAAGGACAGACGGCTCTGTGCATGTGTGTGCGTGTGCATACAGCCTAAGTCATTTAGGGAAATACAGATACCGAGTATACAGAAAAACCACAGGTACAAAGCACCACTGGGCTTTGAGAACCAGAGTTGGATAGCATTTAGGATTGGGAAACCCACTCCTTTTTCCTTTTAGAAGATTAAATCATTTTGTTTATCTCTGCATGGTTTGAGGGGAGTACAGCCAGGTTTAACGGCAGACCTAGGAAATCTGCAGTCTGATCTTTGACTCCGTGTGTATGCGGGTATTGGACACGGGGCAAGACAGTAGTGCTTCCTGTCCCACGGCCATTAAGTGTGCCGTGTCCCTGGCTGACGGGAGAGGCAGTTAAGATCCAGACAGGCAGACCGGTGTTGTTAGAGATTGGGAAGCTTCTGGAAAGAAGGGACTTGTGCGCCAAGAGTGGGGAATGAGTGGACATTTGCCAGAGAGGAGAAGGCAGGAGGGATAGACAGGATGGTGCTCGTGCCCAGGAAAGAAACTCAAACCCCCCCCAGCCTCTCCTCTCAGAAATACCATTTCCCTGCACCAGAGACCAAAGGCCTGATGATTCACACAGACTGAAACATCATCCCATTCACCCACCCAGGGCAGGGCGGCTCAGGACCCTTATCTAAGATACAGAATGGGCGTTTACATAAATACAAACAAGGAAGGTGTCACCTAAAGCTCCAGAGATCAAAAAGGCAAGGTGACTGCAGTAGAGGAAGGTCAAATTGATGATCCACAGAAAGGTTGTAAAATAAGCCAGTCACGCTGGCCTGGCCGCCCATCTGGGGGCCACTGTCATCTGGCCTGTTGATCATGCCCGCCCATCAAAGGGGGGCACAGATGTCTTCTCTGCAAGGAGCACTGAGTCCTCTCTCCACTCAAGCCCCCGTCACAGTTGACCCTCTCGGATGAAGGGCAGTGGCCACCTTCTGGGTGGCCCTCTTCTTGCACTCTTCCTCTCTAAGGGGTCCTGCTGCTGCAGCTCCTGTGGTCCCTGCACTCCCCAAGCCAAGTCCAGAGGAGGCTTGTTTGTTCTCCTTTTCCAGACAGAAAAAAACGTGGTGATCTTTTTCAAGAACTGCAGGTGGCTGATTTCTTGAGATGCAGTTCTGACTGCAAGGCAGGTCAAAGGCACCAACCACGACAGCGGCCGTCCAAGCCGCCTGGGCTGGGAGAGAGTGTCCTTGGTGGTAGGGAGGGCTGCAGGCCTCTCTCTGGTCCCAGTGCAGCTCCCAGGTGGGAACTTGATGACCTGGGACCGACCTGGGAAGGCCATGCCACTCTGGCCTGAATGGGAGATGGAAATTTCCAAGGAAGAGGTTAGGAAAGCCTCTTTGGTATTGGCAGGACTATTTCTGGGGCGAGCTGTGTTTCAAACCCAGTCTTGGCAAATCTCAAGGAATCCTCTCAGCAGCTTATAGTGAGGGGACAGGTTTAGGGTTTCCCCTTGTAGTGTGGGCACTTTCCTGAGGATCCCAAAGATGCTTCTAGTTCTCCCTTCACCTCTCCTTGATACACAGCATGCTGATTTCAGGCCAGCAGGATTCACAGTGAGACACGAGAGCCTTCAGGATAATGCAGGGCAGGGGTGCCCAGAGTTCAGCTCACCTAAGCTATTCCTCCCCACCACGATATTAGAGGTGGCTGGTCCCACAGAGAAAAAGGATGTGGCCTAGCCCTTGGACATTGCAATCTTCAAGGTACCCCTACATCTAAGCCCCAGATGAGAAGTTATAAACTCAGGCTGCCCCACAGATTACTCTGTCAAAATGAATGATATAAAATTCTACTGATTACAAAGAACCAAGTCCTTCTTTTGATGGCACATGGGGTGACAAGAGTCATGGCTGTCTCACTGCTGAGTCACACAGGCAGCATTTTAGGCAAACAGATTTCTGGGCTCCACTCTGGGATTCTGATCCGGTAGACAGGACACAGGGCCCAATCGTTCCTATTCCTTCTGATGTTCAACTAGGTTTAGGACCCACTGGCCAAGAGGTAGAACAGAGAGAGAGGAGGAAAAAATTGTCTCTTTCCTTTTGCAGAACTATTTTTTTCAAAACTATTTAATTAGCAAGTGATTTTTTTTTTTTGGCACTCAGTTTGGAAGTACACAAAACTAGGCAGAATCCTTCTTTTGTGGAACATGTAATCTTACATTGACCACGTAATTCAGGCTTCTTCCGATCATAAACCTTTACTCTGGGAAGGATGGTAAAAGTTATTTCATCCAATCTCCCCAAGTAAAGAAGCTTAATTTTTCTTTAAATGTGAAATTCTGACGAGTGACCATCAATTGACCCGCAGCTCCTGTCTTCAGTGGGTGAGTCCAAACTTATGGGCAGAAATTTGCTAATACAGCCTTGTATTTGTGGGTCACAGCAGATTCCTGTGGAATCAGGAGCTGATATCAATTGATCATAGCTCCTTACCTATTGGTCATTACTGCACATTTTATCAGTAAAACCGAACATCGTACCACCTCACCTAAGCAGTTAGAGCAAACATTTACTTACCTTGACATAAGGTTTACCCAGCTCAAATAGAATCCCAACAGAACCCATTATTTCCCTCGCTTGACACTGAAAACCCAAAGAGCTGGGCAAATTTACACTGGAATTGTTCAAAAGGTTGGTGTACATATTTTTGAACAAGATGTACAAATGTGTTTAGGGGTTTAAAAAAATAATATGTCCTATTTTCTGTACTCTTCTTAGGAACAGTGTGAGGTGGAGACAAAAGATGGATTTTGACTGTATGAAGTTTAGTGGGGTTGGTTTTTGAGGCTGAAATATTAGAAGCGATATGTACCTGTGGTGAAGCCAAGGGTATATTTGTCCTACATCAGGGAAAGGGGAGGAGCTCAGAGTGTTACTCTAAGTCACATTTTGTCCATGGAGCTTCTTAAGATGCCACCTGTTGCTATGACAGATGAATACCAGCATAGCGTCTTTGAACTTGACTATACATATACACATTTTCCCTTTTGAGTTAACAAAGTCATGTGAAAATTTGTTCGGTTCAAAAGCATGGATGTTATTTGGGGGGCAGAGGAGGTATGAATATAAGCCATTCCTTGAATTATTTGCATTATTGATCAACAGAAGTTTCTTTCTATTCATTTCATGTGATTATTTTTGTTTATTCGCTCCAAGAGTTTAAGATTTATTACTATCTATATTTAAAAAAAAAAAGGTCTTTCCTTTTTTTTAGGCTTTGAATTTTTTTTTTTTTTTTGAGAAGTAAAGGCTGTAGAATTGACAAATTCAAATAACCCTAAGGTTGCATGAGGAAGAGGTGTTTTAAAACCACACCGCATGACTCCGTAGGCAATGATGGAGGATTTTGGCATTCACTGTTGAATTCTGTGCACACGTTTTACTTTATTATTTTATTTTTAATTTGCATGTCCAGAAAGTGGTTCCCTTTTCTTTCTTTTCTCGTTATCTCATTTTATTCTCTGTGAAGACACCGTAACTTTATTTTGATCTCATTTTCTTTCCGTTATGTTTCCTTTCTTCTGTAGTGCCGTTCAGAAGGGTATTTTTTTGGAATCGTTCTTGGAATTCTTCCTGGGGGGTGGGTGGGGTGGGTACAGCTAACCGGTGACAGACAAAACAATCTTGTTCACATTGGTCGCTTAATAATTGCACATCTTAGTACTCTTATAATTTCTCTAATTTGCATGTTACAGAACTGAAGTCAGGACGAGGAGTAGAAATTAAAGCGAGAGAACGTGACGAAGTGGTCGTTGATGGAAATAATAATATGCATGTTGTTTTCCCTTCTCCCTCCTGCATGCAGGGATTTGGTTTCGTAACTTTCGAAAATAGTGCCGATGCGGACAGGGCGAGGGAGAAATTACACGGCACCGTGGTAGAGGGCCGTAAAATCGAGGTGCATGTTCAAAATATTTTCCTTTTCATCTTTTTTTATCAATGTCTGCTTCACGCTCATTTGTTGTTCCGGATGCATCTTTGGCGTCTTGTATGTGACCCCACTCCCTTCTCATCGTTTATATATATATATAAATCTATCTATATATAAAAAGGAAAACTGGCCTTACTTTTTTTGTTGTTGTTGATTTTTACTTTATCGTGTTAATCTTATTACTGCTGAAAGGTGGATGGCAAAAGTGAGACAAAAGAAAGGTTAATCAGAAAGGTTTTTTTTTTAGTTTTTCTTTTTTAATTTTATTTTCCATGTTTTATGAACAATGGGTGCAGTAGATTCCAAAGAGAAGACAGTATTGCAGATCAAATCAAAGGCAGGAGAGTTTTCTTTTTCTTTCCACTTCAGGGTTAAGAGGGATCCTCAGTGGTTCGCAAATTTAACCAAATTGTGAAAGCAGTTGCCATTCTAAAGATTCATGTAAAAAAAAAAAAAATGAGAGGACTTTGTCATTGAACCTTTCATTTTTTTTTTAAGAAGTCAATTGGATTTTTTTTTTTTTTGGCATTCTTTTGATTGTAAACTAAATAACCAAAAAGGACTTCTTGCTCAATATCTGGCCCCCTGTTCTTTGAAAATCCAAGTACCAAAATTCGAATGCTCCGAGTCTGTTATTTGTGCCACTGGGATCCCCCTCAATGTAGCCACAGGGTCATATTTGTTAAAACTTAAAAAAAAAAAAAAAGAAAAAAAATACCAATTAAAAATGCTGTAGTCTTTGGAGTAAGATGTTGCATATTTTGCCTTTCATTTCCCCCCTCGACGGTAACGCTTAGGCCCCTCACCAAACTCTCAGTAACCATGGTAACTGTATACAAACCATGCTGGCGATGGTGCTGAATGGTAAGTGGTGAAGTCCATCTGCCGTTTCACGTATTTAGTGCTGATATATCTCTATACATATCTATCTACCACGTGGAGTTTTCTGACTTGTTGTATTAAGTTTTCTTGATGCTCTATTTTTTTGGATATTGGTACGCCTGTAATTGAGTGTACGTTCTAAGCTAGCCTGGGAGGCTCTGACTGGATTGAGTTATGACCGGTGCACATCTTACTCAGATTGTTAACTCCATATTGTGTTACACAATGCACCCTCTCTTTTATCCTTTTGTTAGCTGTGACTTTAAAAGCTTGAATGATTTGTTAATTCCTGCGATGTCAAAGGCTCTCGTTCCAAGTGTTGAATGCTATATGTTGCTTCCAGAGGGTCCTTCCCTCCCAAAGTGTTGCACACGGCTTAAACTTGTTTGTCCCTTTTTTGACATTTATGTTCCCTGTACCTTGTCTCTTCCCTTTCTACTCCACTGCATGTCCCTTCATATGAACTTTATTTTATGTTTAAGAAAAAAATGATTTCTTGTTTCTGTGTTACCATGGAGTACACGCATGCTTTTAAATCTTCAATTATGCCGTATCTTTTAATTTTGCTTTTACTGTCTCTTTATTAAACTTTTAAATGAGATGACATTGCTTTATTGAAATGATTTGTAAGTTAAAATGGTTATGAAGTAAATGTAATTATAAAAATGTATGATTTTTTGTTATGCACCTATATTGCCTTTTATAAATTAAAATGCATTTTAGTTTTTTAGTTTTGTTTTTCTGTTTTTAATAAGTAATCACAGTCATAATGCATGCGACTAACTGAACTGAGGGCTGGCCCTGGAATATGCGCTCATTGGAGTTTTCTATGTGCGTAGGTAAATAATGCCACGGCTCGCGTCATGACAAATAAAAAGACCGTGAACCCCTATACAAACGGTAAGTAGACCCTGCCTTTTGTGAGAAATCCTCTCCAGCTCTACAACTGTTACATTACTTAACAGGGACCCTTGCCTCTCCCTGGCCCCTGTGTCCTTCCGGCTGACCTGCAGCAGGCAGCATGCAGCATCTAAATCAATGGGATAATTTTCACAGCAAAGGCAAACCTAGTTTTCAGGTTAAGTGTGCCTGCCCTCCTCCCGCCTCTCTAGATAGGACTCCCACACAGGATGGAGATCCAGCAATTATGCGGGAGTTAGTTGGGTAATTTGTTGTTACTCTATTAAACTGCAGGAGGAGGAGGTTTGACTCTTCTGCCCTTTTAGCCCCACGTCCCTGTTGATCACTGCTCATTCCTAGAGGTGTGGCCACTCAATGTGGTTCTGTCTTTGAGTCTTCTCCAGAGATGCCCAGCGCCTGGGGTGCCTGGGAGGGTGACTTAGAGTGAGTTGCAGTGGGACAGCAGAATGTGAGAGTGGGCCATGCGTGCCTTTCCTCTCTGTGTGCCCAGGGCCACTTGGCACCAGGGAAGGAGGTAGCAGTGTATTACAAACCCCTTTAGGACAGTGCAGTCCTGTTTCTATCAAGAAAGCTCTTCAAAACTCACAAAACCAATCCACATGGATATGACACCTTATTAAAAATGTTAGAACATTTTGATTCTCTAATCCTCCTCAAAATAATCTCTCTTAAGGTGTACATGGGGAAATTGGTTATGCTAATCACATTCTTAATTGTATTAGAAACTAAAAAGAAAGTAACACAGTAAATTTAAGTGCATGCATTTAATAGAATATTATACCCATTAAAATGAGCAGGATAAAGGCAAGGAAGGATCCTACCATAAGTAAAAATATTTAAGTAACAGAAAAATATGTGGATAGTCTGATTTCATCTAAGCGACTTCACAAAATGCTAAAGTTTCATTGAATTGTGAGACAAGAAAATACTTTTCTTGGGCTTATATGTTTTTAAAAAATGATATAATTTTATTACAATCAAAGGTAAAAGTATATGAAATATCTGAAGTTTTAATTATACACAAAATATGGAAACAGCATTCTTTAAAGGAAGAAAACAACTTCAAAAGAAGGAAACATTCAAGAGAGAGCCAAAGTCTTTTGACTAGTAAACTACTGCCTGCCTGTTCTCCTCTGTCCCACTCAGAGGAAGCAGTTGCAGGTTCTTGCCTTCAGCGTTAAGTTGCATTTTTATGCTACACGTATAGTAGATATAGCTTAATAGGATTCACAGCATTGTGTACACATTTTTGACATAAATGGTGCATTGCTTTTAATGGGCCTTAATAAATCAACGTGGAGTTCTTCCATTAATACATAGAGATCCAAAGTCATTCTTTTGGTGGTTACATAACATTCCACAAAAGTGGACATGGTGTATTGAGAACCTCACTGCAAACTGATGCTTTATTGTTGGCTATTTTGCATTTGTTTAAGGGACACAAACAATAATATTAGCATTTGATACTTTTCATTCTTCCTCTTCCTTCTGCCCATGGCTATGTAGACACAGTCAGTCTGTTCTTAATTTAGAAAGGGCACCGTTTCTAAATTGCCACCCTTGATATAATGTGGCTTTAAATTGAAAGACCACAAGAATTGTTTTTCTTCTCACCACTTTTCCTGGTTTCAACAATCCAAAAGAGACCCTTAAATGGTGTAGACAATTTCAACAACTGAACTTGAATTCCCAGCACTGAAGAGAAGTGAACCTCTGATTTATGTATCAGGAGCCCCATCTCTTTGGGTAAAAACTGTAGCTCTGCAACTTGCCTATTGTCTATGGTGACGTAAGCCTGACTGTTGTGCATTTTCTTGAGTTATGAAGTCACAGCTCTGTGTGCACATGCGTGGAAGCGCAGGTGTGTGGGCCTGCCTGGCGAAGGTGCACATGTGTGCCAAGTGAGAAACAAGGAAGCCAAATATTATTCTGTAAGCCATGTGAATACATGCATATACACATTGATTTCAAAGTAAGAGTTACAGATCCATAACTATGGAAAGCATACCTGTTGTACTTTTGGACACAATTCAAAGCCAATTCATAAATAGTCAACCCTTCTGGAATTCTCTGTATGCATTAGGAGAAGTATTTTAAAGGCACCAAATGAAAACTTGCAAAAAGGACATCATTCATTCTATTTTAGAGAGAGTGAACACTGAGGCAAGATGAGAGAAGTAATGAATGAAGTCTTTCCTTTTGATTATGACGTAAACATCACCACTATAAACAAAATGGCCCATAAATTGCAGTGTGGTATTACTGTTTGGAAACCTCGGGGTCCTTAAAATCCTAAGAAGATGGTATAGGTATGGGGAAGAAAGATAAATCAGGATCCAGGAAGTCGTGTTGAAGTGAGAAAATACAGCTATCACTGAGGTTCATTCATTAGCTGCATAATCCATTATCACAAACCATGGAAATCATGCTTTAACAGAATTACAAATTATTGGTCCTCCAAGTTTCAAGTTATCTTCAAGTGGAGAAATATAGGCCTCAGGGCCCGCATCCCACCCACGAATCCTTTCCATCATGTAGCCAACCAAAGTTTTAGCACCTGAGGAGTTTCCAATGATGGCCAAGACTTGACCTCTCAGATGCAGCGAGAGACACGCTCCTGGGAGGTGCTGCTGTGGAGGATGGTGGTCAGTACAGCTAGGGAGTGTGCAGGTTCTATTCCCAGGACTTTTAGGCATGGATGTGAGAGAATGCTGTGGACAGAAATACAGGCTTGGAAATTGTACCTGTCAGAATGCTCTGCAAAGAGGGAATCACACCATCGACTCCTACACCCAAGAAGACCTACCTGCACAAAGGAGCCGAGTGCCCTGTGTATACTGGTATCAAGAGCTGGCTCTGCCAATCAAGTTAAGATCTGGATATGGAGGGACTTCCCGGAAGAGGGTGGAGCCTGGGCATTAGACATGACTGCTTTGTTTTCTTAGAGATTTTTAGAATCGATGAACAGTGAACCCATGCCTCCCAGACAATAGAGAGAGCGGGGGCTCTGTTTCCTCCGTCAGCTGTGCCCCTCACAGGCCTTTGAACTGGATGCAAGTTGTTTCAACTCAACCCACACCAGTTTTCTCAAGTTGGAACTGAACATATCATGGGACCTGAACCTGTCACGGTGTCATAGATATTTGTCATAGGTATGGGAGAGAAAGCACTCAACCCATCGTTAGGTCTGCAAAGCACCCTGATTTTTTTTCACAATAATTTGCAGTACAATTTTATTTAATTACCCAACCATCTCAATACTAAGTAGTCATCTTGTTCCTTTTTCACTGTGGATGCTAATTCCTGATAGGCACCCGTGTAAGGATCCAGTATCCAGACACTAACAAGGACTGAGCAGACAAAATGAACAGGCAGAGAGGGTCTGGGAAGCTCAGTCTTGAACTATCTTTCATTGTCTAGGGACCCCTCCTCGCTGACAGAACTGTCTGGGGGATTCTGAACTCCATCTCTAGCACCATTTCCAGAGCACCAGAAGGCATGTCTTTTTGATAAAATCTGAACGTTGGTCACAAATCCACATTTAGGAAAAAACAAAACAAATATTGTGTGAACCAAACCCAAACTCTCCTGTAAATGATGTGCAATTACCAATTAGCCTCCCTTCCTTTTGACATCAGGGCTCTGTCTCCTGCACCCTCAGCTGCCAGTCTCTGGCACCTTTGCTGCATCCTTTAGGAAGCCGCCCCCCCTCCCGGCTTTGCAGTTTTTGAACCCCTGGAGGGGGTTTGAGGGTACTTTCTGGAATGTGATTTCTTTGATATTCAGCCCAGCAGAGCCCTGGAGAAGGCCACATGTGTTTTGGGTTCCTGTTAATTCCCATTAAGGGTAGCCCACACTGGGGGTTCTGGTCTGTTCTTTAAAAAAATTTGGGGCGAGAAGTGCTTGCTGATTTAGATGCAGCTCCTGAGGCCCAACCTCAGGGGGTTCTCTCTAAACCACTCCTGTGTCTGGTTTGGAGCGAGACCCAACGTGCCAGGCTCTGCTCCACTGCCTTGTTGTAGGGAGGCCCTGGGATGCTGGGAGTGGTGGGCTTTATCAGCTGTTCTCTTTTTTGTTGTAAGCCTCATTGTTCAGTTTAATGTCCTTGATCAAAATCTCTGAATTTGCAAGGCCTGGGGACGTACACAAACTGCCTAGGAAATTTAAAACGGGATCATTTTCCCGTCTCCCTGACAGTGCAGGCTCATCATCTCCAGCAGGGTTATCCCAAGGGTCTCTTCCAGGTACTAGAAGGAGTTGCAGAAACTATGGGTTCATTTGCATATGATTTGCATTCATTTACATAAGCCTGCACAAGGTCTGTAAATCTGAGCAGAGGTGATATTAAGGGCTGGATTCTCATTGCCTCTCCCTGGAAGACAGTCAATCGCTAGCAGGTCCTTCATTAGACATACGGCATCTATCAGGAAGTAGGTCGGCGGAGGGTAGAAGGAAACAACCTGAGCCCAAAGACAATGAGTCCATTAGAGAAAGCTCTGTGTGCCTTCTGCTCTTTCAGAAGGAAACCAAGGAAACGTTTTCGAAGCACCTAATATTTGCCTGAAAAACTTTTCAGGTGGTGGGGATTCATGATGGACAGCAGTTCCTGCCCACTTTTACCATTCATTTTAATGAGGTGGTTATAGAAAATAAGAACAAACACAGAAGAAAAATGAAAATTCAGGTGGTGTTAAACAGCCATGCAAAAAATATACCTGGCCATTGAATCAAAGAAAAACTCTTCTAAGAAAGGTGGGAAAGCAGCATACTCTGGGAAGAATTCGAAGATCTAATGCACCAAGACAACTTTGTGAAGAGCTGCGTAGAGTTCTCCAGGCACAGGGGGCAAAGTCTGAATCCAGAATGGTCTTGGGTGGTTGTATTCAGATTGGAATGACCAGTGCCACTGTGGCTTGGAGAGAAGAGGACAGTGGTACAAAACAAACAGGCAAAGGTCAGAGGGCGTGGGCTTCTAGACCAAAGTAAGGAAACTGTGTTCGTCCTGGGTCTAGATTCTGAGCAGCAGAGGGACACGTCTAACTAACTTCTCACACATCACTGTGGCCACTGCAGGGGGGCCAGAGAGGGAGGGAGGAAGAGCAAGGGAAGAGCAGCTAGTGAGCTTGCTATGGGGCGTGTCTGGCAAGAGGTAGCAGTGTCCCCATCTGGGATGGTGGCGGTGGAGAAGAAGGAAAGGAGTTTTCTAGGCCCAACAGAGTATTCTCTAGTGGATTGCAAATCCCAGGTGAGGACCAGGAGGGAATGGGGAGAAGTATTCATCAGGAGATGAATAGGAGGAGACCAGGGAATGAGGGCAGCTCCTTTGACTTGGGAAGGAACAAGGTTTTAGGATTGTGGAGACTGGAAGCTGAGTCTTCATGCCTGTCCTACCATTGAGAAAAGTCCCTGATGTCCCTGTGGTGGGAGGGGAGCAGCCTCAGTTAGGGGAAAGGACAGGGACAGGAAGAATTGTGATATCTGCACTGATGCTCCCGAGACCACCCAAGCAGAGGCATCACCTTTTGTAGCTCACACATTCCAAGTTGGTTTCTCACAGAGGAGACCTTATTTCTCACCTCTCTCAATCGGTGGTTCAGACGTGAGATGGCGTGGACGACCTAACCAGGGAGAATGGCATTTAATTTATATTAGTCTTAAACTGATGGAAAATTTTCCATGAGTACACTTGGCAAACAGATAGGCAGAGAGATAATAGGTAGGTAGGTAGGCAGATAAAAAAATCCATGACAGATGGACAGACAGGCAGATAGGTGCCAAATCGGCAGGCAGACAAGACAGTTGAGTGGTAGACACATAAGCAGTTACTAGATAGATAGATAGATAGATAGATAGATAGATAGGTAGATAGATAGATACATACATACATACATACAAACATACATACATACATACATACAAACATACATACATACATACATACAAACATACATACATACATACATACAAACATACATACATACATACATAGACAGACAAAGGGATGAATGGATGGACGGACAGATGGGTGGATGGATAGAGAGATGGATGGATGGGTAGATGGACTGATGGATGGATGGGTTTTTGGCCCAAATAAACAAGGAAGATGAAGGCAGATGAGAATAATGAGATTTCTGGACAGTCTTAGACATCTCTGAGAAATCCACTTCTTTAAGGTAATAAAAGGTCATTGGCATAATTTACAATCTTTGACAGTGACATCAAAATTAATAGTGTGCCCCAGGATTACCTACCCAAAAAACGTATGTAGGGGAGCTAATGAGGATGTATACAAGAAACAAAACTTGAGTTTGAGGATGAACAGGCTTCATCTCCATGGCCCCAAAAGTAGGACCCTAAGCAGGTGTGAGATGGAGAAATAGGGGCAGGAGAAGAAGAATCACTAATTACTCAGATTGTGTGATTCCAGATATTTCAGCTTTCTAGACTTCTGTGAAGTACTAGGAAGATGGAAAGCATTAAAGATGTCCACACCTTGAATGCAAACTCACTGCTCCACTTCTTTTTCTTGACTCCAAATAACTTGAGATGTGGGTGTGAGCCCCATGTCCCCTCTTCTTTTTTTGGAAGTGGTGGAATTTCAGTGAGTGAACTTGAAGTCATTTTGCACATTCATTAAAAACATGCTGTGAATTCTTTAAGGCAAAACATGGTGAGTGTGAAAGAGGATGGTGTCACATGTAAATATTTTTAAAAAGCCTTAGAACTTCTTGTCCCCTTCTGTACATCTAAAAGGGAGCCCAGGAGTCCTCATTAATGCCTTGCAGGTGATCCAAGTTCTCTTTGAAAGACTTTATCCTAAGAATGCAAACCATTCAGCTCTTTCAGGTTAGAACTGAAAGTTCTTAGAAGCAACACATTCCTTAGAAAGTTCTAGAAAGTTCTGGATCTTGACAGATCCTGGGGCCTCTGTTTTACTCAATGGATCTCAGGAACACCTCTCAGCTGCTCAGGGAGGTGCCTCACTTAGGCCTCTTCTTTCCGGAAAGTCCCATAGAGTTCTTGTTTCCAGAAATGTCTTCCTTCACACCCAGGGGCACCATCTATCTCCCTTTCTCAGGAACTTTGGTATTGGACTTTCTGCTCATGGACACAGGCAGAGCACAACTTCAGCCTCCTCTGTTCTTCAAGAATCCTATAATGAGCCAGGTGTGGTGGAGCATGCCTGTAATCCCAGCAGCTTGAGAGGCTGAGGCATGAGGATGAAGAACTCAAATCCAGCCTCTGCAACTTAGTGAGGCCCTAAGCAACTCATGAGACCCTATCTCTAGTAAAATATAAAAGAGTAGCTGGGGATGTGGCTCAGTGGTTAAGCACCCTTGGGTTCAATCCCTTGTACCAAAAAGAAAAGAAACAAAGAAGTCCTCTAGTGTACAGTCTCCCACTCCTGAGGACTTTCCAATAGGAAAGACCACAACTCCCAAAGTGGTCATTCTGAGGAGACGGTCATTCTGAGGAAATGGTCATTCTGAGGAGATGTTCCCCGGGTCACGTCCACGGGCCTGTAACCTGCGTCTCCACTTGTGAATTTTCTTGTCTGATCTTTTCTTGAGAAAAATTTCTGAAGGGCCAGGACTCATTTTAAAGAAAACTTTCCATCCAAAGCATTTGGAAAATTACAGGATTCCGTTAATCTCATGGACAGGGTGTTTGAAAGTTACCTTAGATATCAAGTGCTGATTAAGAATTTTTATGGCTCCTGGATGCATTAAAATATATTCCACACTAAATCTCCAGGGGATAAAGTACCATTTTCTTTGGTATTCATAAAGCACTTCAGAATTCCTCCAGTCCCAGGGTCATAATTAGGAATGATAATCGTCGGAGTATGTTATTGATATGGTAGAAAATTAATCACATCATTTTCAGAAGGTTCACCTGGAGCTGGCTAGCAGTTTCCATCCCATTAACTTGTGTTGGCAGAAAATCAAAGAAGGGCATAAATCCGTTTCAATGTATAGTTTTCAAATGCAAATATTTTAATGCATGTCCCAAATATAGATTCTTTAGTTTTTTTTTTTTAAATCAGAAAAACCTTCAACTGATTTGAATTGCGGCTACTTTGCAGTGATGAAAGTTGTTGACTCCAGGTGGTAATAACGCTTTTGCTTATTTGTTTGAAGGCTGGAAATTGAATCCAGTTGTGGGTGCCGTCTACAGTCCCGAGTTCTATGCAGGTAAAAACGAGTTCTCTTTGGCATGCTGCCCCCTTGGTCTCTCCTCTATGTGCTTTGCCTGCCGGTAAATAATGGGTTTGCGAAATAATGTGAACCCAGTGAATCCCTGTCCTAACAAGTTCTGAATGATTTCCTGGGGCAAAGCCAACAGTGTTTAAAACCCTTGAAAAATTAAAGGTGCACTGTGTGGGTTACCAGGCCCTGATCCTGGGACATTTAACTTTGGTTTCGTCCTAAGAAAGCATTGAGGCTTTTGTTCAATTGCATTTGAACATAGGGAGAGGGGTCCATGCCCATCATTTCTATGTGCCTGGATGTGTCTTTTAGTTACTCATTTCCATTTGAGGTCGCATTTTCGTTTTCCTGGCAAAGCAGAGAGTCGGCTTAATTATGCCCATAACCCGACAGCCCGTGGGCCTATGTAAGAGAAGGCCTGTTTAGAATACTGGAAAGGATCATGCTGTCTTTCTCTCTCAGTTAACCAATGTCCCTTAGCAATTTCACTTCTCTCTACTTTGCCTTCAGGGTGTGTCTCTGTCCTCACCCCTTCCCTGCCCTGGCACCAACCACCCTCCAGAGGGAAGCCACACTCTTGGGAAGCTCAGCGCCCACCTGGTGGGAGAGGGCTGCCCCTGAGCATCAGGGGCTGAGGTTCCCTGTCCATATGTGCGTGGCTTGGCCTGTCACTACTGCCCAGGGTCTTCTTTCTCAGTGTCAAGTCTACACCCAACACTTAGAACCCCAGGAGTAGATTTGCCACATGGAAATGCAAAAAGAGTCTTTCTTTGATGAGGCTCTTGCTTCTGAGAGAGGAGAAGTAGGTTCCCAGTTGATCTAGGGCCCCTCACTCAGCCACCTCTGACGGTAAGTTCTCTCCCCTAAGTGATGCCCCTGGCCTTCTTGCCTCTTGGGACACCCAACTTCTGCCGTTCTGCTGACACGAGCCTCAGCCTTAGTGGGTGAGAAAGGAACACAGGAAGCCGAGCTACCCCTGCACTAAATTTCTGCTGATAAAAAACATTAAAACTGGATGACTCTGGAGTGTCAGAGCAGAGTCCTGGGTTTCAGGTTGGCCATATCTGCAGGTGCTCTTTGTGGGTGAGCTTTACCAGGAGCCTGGACTAAGTCTGCCACTGTAAAGTGGAAGCTGTGTTGGCCCTTGTGGGGGAGGAGGGACACGGGACAGGCCATGGTTACAACATGGACCCCATGTCTCCCAAGAGGACACACAGCACAGCAAGGAGCACGGAAACTATACCCAGACAGCCAAGCTCAGAGCCTGGCTCCCCCACTTGCCAGCAGTGTGGTCCTGGAAAGTTACTTAACCTCTCTGTGCCTCAGTTGCTTCATCTGTCAAATGGGGATAATGGTAGTAACCAGCTCTTCGATGTTTATTAGGATTAAAGGGATTGAGATCCTAGTTGTGCTGGCCAAGTATTCAGCACCTTAAACACGTTTCATAAATAAAACAAACCATTAATGCAACACCTCTCTGCATGGGGGCAAATGAGCTGAGAGCTGATTCTGACATACTATTCAACTGGAAGACCCTTTTCTTAATTCAGGAGAGGATTAACTATTTGTTCTCAGAATGTCCTTCTGGGGGCGGTCAATTCCTGGGATCTGGGGCACTGCAGTCTGTTTAGGGGCACGTGGACTCGACAGGTGTTGCAGGAGGACATCTTGTCCAAGCCTGTAGAGACGGGACCTCTCCCGAGTGGTCTGAGAGCAGTCGCTGCCCTGGGGAGCTGGCGGGTTCTCCGTGCACAGGTTCTCTCCCCTAAGTGATGGGGTCTCGAACAGGAAGCAGGAGGGCTTCCTGTGGGGGCTGGTGATGCTATGGGAATTGTGATAAAGGAAGGTGCGCGTTTCACGTCCCATGCAAGGTAGCTTCTGTCCTGCGTGGCCCTTGAGGTCCCACGTGTGTGTCTGTGTTGTTCAAGGGGACATTTAGATGGGAGCCCCAGTTCCGACGGATGCACATGTTCAGGAAGGAACTGGAGGTGTACACTCCTTCTAGAGCAGCTCAGGGCCCCGCCTGAGGAGCAGGCCGGTGGACTGTGGGAAAGAGCAGTGTCAGGGGATGATATTTTCTGAGTACTTGGTAGCTCCCCTGTAGAGGCGCTGTTCTCCACACGTGATACAGATGAAGATTCGCAGCCCTCAGGACAGTTTGTAAAGGAGAAAACTAAGGTACCAGACATCTGTATTGCTGACCGACAATTCACCACTGGTCAGAGCAGGCCACATTTCTAAATCTGGCTTTAATTGTCCCGGAGTTCTGTACATCCAGGGTAGAGGGTTTCATAACTTTGGGGGTGGAGACGAACAGCCGTAATTTCTCTTGTCTGGGTCCTGTGATCATGCTACTCTCTGGGTCCAAACCAGATACTTAAAAGAGGACACATAATCATTCTGGATTATTCCAAACCTTACCACCATATCCCAGGGCATGTTAATTGGGTATGTCAGGAGAACCTTAGAGGAGCCTGAACAAGGGAAGGTTTTTGCTATGAGAGATTCCAATAATAAGGAAGCAGAACTTAGGAGAATAAGCATTAGCTGGAGAAACCTAGGTATTTGTGCTTGATGCCTCAGATACCTGGATCACCTGCAAGGCCAGGTGTTCTCTCTCGTCCCTATTTGTCCCATCTGCGTAGACAGAGTCCATGATATTCAGAAATATGAGCAAACGTCTGCAGTTCCACCACTTTCGCACAGTTCCTTTGAAATATTTGAAGACCTGCAAGCTCTGAGAAGCTAAGGAGCTTAACCCTCACATTTCAGGCACTGCCTGTGCGGGATGGAGGGATGCAGAGGTGGAGATGGGGAGGCATGCGTCTCCGTCTCCAGGCACAACCAGCATCTTCCATCTCTAGATACATGACTGTGAATTTGTGGACATTTTACACTTCCCTAGCTATGAAAATAACTTGGCTTCCTCTTGCTGTTTGGGGTGTGTCTGATTGCTGAAATGAAGACCTTTTCACCATTTGGCTTTGGATACTTAGTAGGCCAGTCCTGTGTCTGCCTAAGATAGAAGGCCAGCTATATTAGTCATCTCTATATGAAAGATGTTGTGTTAATGACAAATTTCATAATATTCCCTTAGCATATTTATTGATTTTCAGATGCTTATGCAGAATTAACAACCCAGCCTCCAATTGTCTCTCAGAATGGGGCGTGAAAAGTTCACATATTTTGTAAATTAAAATCAATATTTTCAATCTCTCCTAAAGGTAATTTTCCTAATTTAGTGGACTTTTCCCTAACATTTATTTTCTCTTTTAATTATAAAATGGCAAGTTATTGATTTTCGTGTATAACCTTTTGATGCCCCGAGTGCATTTTTATTGCTAACGCAGGGTGGGTGTGGGGAAAGCAGTTCACTTCTTAATGAGGACCTTTAATTACCAGCTGAACAGTATTAATTTGCTTTGATAAATTATGACATTTGCTCTCCCTCACACACATTCCAGGGGAAGCATTTTGAAAACTGTTATAAAAGGTCTTTCATTTTGGAAGTTTTTTTTTCCTCCCCCCTCCCCCTCCCCAAATTCTCCTCAAGTCATACCTAGATGAACTCTTTAAAATTCTTGTTCAATACCAGGATTCCAAAGCAGACGTACATAAATCAGCATAGCCCATGAACACATGGAAATCTTCTCCAAAGACAGGAGAGGGTGTTTTCCTCGAAAGCCAAGTAGCTTTGACTTTTTTCCCTGGGTCTAATCATCTCCAGCCCCCTTGAGGCCTAGTCTCAAGGCAAATGTAACCAGTCAATTAGGACCCGGGTGGTTCTGGAAAACTTTGGCCTACCTTTTAGAGTTCCAGTCTATCTGAGGGCTGTAAGTGGAAGAGGAATAGCTGTAGATGTGCACTCTCCGTAGATGCCTCAAGTTACCCAGTGTGATTAGAAACAGCACTTCCGGGAACCCGGATGTAGAGACCCCCAAGGGAATCCTTACACTGACCCTGAAGTGTCCTTGCCGTCTCATAAACAGGTCTCTTTCCAAAACGAATGTCTCCTGCAGATATTCATGATACCTACCCCACAAAACTATTGATTTAGAGTACCTCTAATCTTCATCAATAAATAAAACAGAATAAAAATAAATAACAGAAGGTTATACAGAGTTGCCGGCGTGGTCCTGACAAATGGCAAATTTATCTGTTTCTCAATTGCCAGCAAGATACACACCGCAGAGCTCCCCACACTACATCATCTCAGCCAACGCATTTCTGTGATTAAATATTCCATCAGTGGGGCTACAAGGCAGCAAAGCTTAACAAGATTCATAAGATGCACCACTTGAACAGACATAACTCACTTCCGTGGTGGGCGCACACCCCGCCTGCAAAGGAAAATTGGAATTGAGTTCGATTACTCCATGAGATGCGATCGATAGGGAAAGGAAAGGATCTTTTAATGAAATGCAGATCTAAGACCTGGTGAGATCCTGACAGCAAGAGGCATACAATTAAAGCCCAAGGTAGAGAGAGCTGGACAAATCACATGGACAATGACGATGAGCAGTATTAATGTCATCATGGTTATTATCATTATCAGGATGGGCAGGGGAGGTCCTGATAGGTACACTCCTGAAAATAAGAAGTTCTAGTTTTGAGAAAAAAGAATGACAGGATCTTTAAAAAAAAAAAAAAAAAAAAAAAAAAAAAAGCATGCCTGACTGCAGAGACCCATTTGAAAGGTGTTCAGGTCTTGGAATGAGCTCATCCTGGGGAGGATCAGGTACCGTAATGAGTGTCCAAGAACTTCACGGTCTGTAAGTAAAATATAAATATAAAGGGCTTAGTGTGATCGCCAAAGTCACCTCCACTGATTACATCCACGCCGGTCAGACCCTGGCCATGGACCACATGACTTGGCACCCAGCTAGGAGATGGGACGGTGGGTCTCAGCATGGAGTTTTAAAGTGAGAGGTTGGATATAGCACTCTGTGATTGCTTATCTCCGAAGGGCAGCTGCACTTGACCTTGGATTAGCCATACAGAGCTATTGGTTTTCTGTGGGCTTTTGGCCCTGTGTTTCATCCCAGAACTGGGTCACAAGAAGGCAGACGCAGGTCTCCCTCCCATTGTCCTCCCACTTCCGTTTGGTTGAGCCTAATACCGTTAAGGGGATGGCCTCCACCGCACATTTCCGTGGACCTCTCTCTACTTCCTTTCCTGGGATTTGAATACAAGAGCATCCTCAAATGTGGTCTTGTACAAAACTCTCTATAACTGGGGTCCTGGATATAAGTTTGTTTAATATGGAGGTTGGATTGGACACAGGGAAACTTGGCCCCCAATTCAGGGTACAAAGCCCACTCCATGGGGTCCTCCTGTAGCTGCCTAAGAGAGAACAGAGTGCCCTTGAAGTGTACCTGCTACCCCTCTGCTCCATAAGCAGCTAATTTCCAGGCATCCAGAATTGCCTGCACCCGCCCAGAGCCCCAGCCTGGACTGGGCCAGAGCTGTGACCATGACCGTAAGAAGCTGCTCCTGATGAACAATGACCTTTGCTCTGTGATGCTTTGTACAATTTACACATCTGCCAAATTCAAATGCACTGCACTTCAGTGAACTGGAACGGGAGCGTCCAGATTTCAGTCCCCAAGCAAAGGATTTTCAGCCTGGAAATGTTCCACTTCAGAGAGTTTATCTTGTACATCTGTTTACCTCCATCTCCCCTTTCGGTTGCAATTCACTCATCTCCTGCCTCCTCCCCGCATCTGTCTTATCAGATTTTATTCCATCCCTGCCCACATTTGGCCTTAATTTTTAGCTGTGTCCTTCCAGGTCCCACGAAGGGAATGCAGTTGTCTTTGATGGAGGCTTTTTTTTCGTCTTCATACAGGATCAGAACTTGCTCATATGCTAAGACAGCATTTCCTAAATCTTCTTTCTGTTGCATGGGAACCCTGTCAAGGACGACTCCCCCAAAGCCCCGGGAGTGGCAGGGTGTGCCTTATACAGGAAGCTCCACCTGTAGGCCTTGGGAAGAGGGGGAGGTTCTGGGTGAACTCCCAGGGGTGGTTTTAGGCTACGGGAATCAATACATTGAGAAGCTCTGTACAACAAAACCACCAGTAAGCTGACCCGGGCCCCGGTGCCTGGCGCCGTGCAGAACACTATGCAGGTCCCTAGGGCCTCAGGAACTTGCTCTCCAGTTGTCTTTATCATAGAAATGACGAAGTTGAGGCTTTATAGAGACTGTATCCCGCCCCCTAAGTCACAGATCTAGGAGGTGAAAAATCTGGTGATTATAAAGGCTCTTCTTCTAACTAACTTTAAAGCCCATGTTCTCCACCATGCTGCTTGGAGGCTGTCTCTGTTAGACGAGGCAAGAGTGTGCTGTCCATATCTTCTATGCATTAGGTCTGGCAACGTAGCAACAACTAATAAAAATATATTTGCATTTAGCCTTACCTGCTGCAGGTCAGACTCCATATGAAGGCCTTTACGTACATGGCCGTAGATTAAATCCTTGCCGGTAAATGGCACGCTCTTGACTTCACAGGTAAATTAGAAATCCTGTGAACGTGGGTTGCCCAACATCACTGGCCTGGGAAGTGTCCGTGGTCCGGTCCCCTATCTATCTCAGTGACTCTTTTCCCGACGTTACCTCCCATGATGCTTTACTGAATGCAGTATTCTACATTAATGATTCTTCACTGGGAGTGGCCCACCCCCACCCCCCAAAGGAGCTTGGCAATTTCTGGAGACATGTTTTCATTGTCACCTCTTCAGAGGGGTTCACTGCTGACATCTTCTTGGGTGGAGGCCAAGAAGGCTACAAAACTCCTGCAGCTCAGAGAGAATTGTCGGAACCAAAATGTCGATAGAGCTGAGGCTGAGAAATTCTGTCCTAAAAGAAGCACACCAGTAAAGATGTCACACGTGCACCCAGCATCTTAACAAGTCTCGTGTCCTGCAGCTGGTGCGGCAGGAGCACCTGTCCTCACCCACGGCAGTCAGAGAGTCTTTTGGAAGTTACGTTGCCGTCATTTGACTTCAGCAGGGAAAACCTGCTGCAGGTTTCATGGGTGTTGGGAGTCCCTGAGCCCACCCCCAGGCTCACAGATTTCCTAGAAGGCCTCACGGGGAAACGGAGGGCTGTTAGAGCCCCAGGTAGGGTGTGACACAGCAAAATGGTGCAGAATCAGTCAGCCAAGGGGAAGTGTGTGCAGGTGGAGTCAGCAGAAGCCAGGCCACTGCTTCCCGGGTCCCTCCTGTGGAGTCACACACGTGTGCTTACCTTCCCTAGACCTGGCCTATGACAGCACGTACAGGGCACAGGTTGGATACCAACCAGCAAGGCTCACCTGAGCCTTCACATCCAGTATTTTATGGGGTCCATCACAGAGCATGCTGTACCCAGACCTCTAAATAAATGGGCAGTCACCCTAAATCGCACTGTCACCATGAAATCCCGGATCAAACTGGCCTCTCGCATTCTGAGGCCTCCAGTGTACAGAAAGACTCCGAGCAGACACCCTCTATTGTAAGGGCTCAGCGCACGTTTCTCAGGAGCTGGCCAGGGCTGGTCCCAAAGGCAAGTGGCTTTTGGAAATGTGCAGGGTCGAGGCAGCCCAGACCTGCTGAGTGGACCCTCCCTGCACACAGGAAATCAAAGATGTTGACTGACAGCTCAGATTAGCCGCAGTGCTGAGGGCCATCGTGCTGAGTACCATGGTGCAGATGGAAGGCAGCTCCATGCTTGGGAAGAAGGTCAGGCCAGATTGAGTTACAAAAGAGAAAGGAACAGGGGACTTCTTAGCTCAGAGCAGGGCCATGTTGTCAGGGCTCTCTGCACTGCCGTCCATGTGTCCCTGTGGGGCCACTAAGTTCTGTGCTGTCCTGCAGAAGCAGCCGCAGTCGGCACGTGAATGAACGGGAGGGCCTGTATTCTAGTAGAACGCGAAGGACACTGGGATTTAAGTTTCACATCATCAACATGCATTGCAAAATATTGGCCGTTTTCCCTGACCAGGTAAAAATGTGAAGCCATTCTTAGTTTGTGGGCTCTATACAACAGCGGCCTTACTTCTCTGTTCCGGGCCTGGAGAGTCCAGATTAGTAAACACGAAGCCACAAGTTTAAGCCCAGGAAAGATTTTCCTTATCATTTCTCCTCCTCCTCTTCCTCCTCTTCCATAATTGTAGTGTCTTCCACACTGCGTGAGCCCATAACCTTAGCCCACGTCACTTAGAGGTGTGACCTTCACCAGGGCAGAGCCCACGATGACATCCCTTATGGGAGAAAGTGGGATGGGTAGAGTACCAGGGCACTTCTCAACCTTTATCTTCAGAATCCACAGAGACATGTTAAAGAAAAGGAAAAGGCAGGTGCCTGGTCTTTACCCGACACCGACTGGTGGGAATTTCTGAGCCAAGTTAAGTGTCTTCCAGAGGCTGAGAAGTATTGATCTGTTCGGATCAGAGGGTCTCTCTACAGAAAGGTAGCTAAAGACCTGGGAATGCCACATCAAGGAATCTGGGCCCTGGAATGTGTCCTCTGATCAGTGGGCAGCCATCAGAAGCACTGTTGAAAATAACAATTGCCATCAGTAAAATCAAACAAGGACAAGCGCCCGGCAGCCAGTTAGCACCTCTCCACTCCAAACATGAGCAGTCTTGTCACAGGGCTGTCGCTAACAAGCCAATCAGGACCCCAAGAGCCAGAAGAAATGGAGTCCTGACAGCAGCCCTGGGCCATCTCCCAGATTGTCCCCACGACTAAACTAGTGCCCAACATGAAGGTGGTGTTGTGTTTTCTTCCCTTGCTTAATCCAGGTCTTTTCCTAGGGGACAAAAAATTAAATTAAAAAACACCCATGATTTCAAACACAAGGTGATTAAATTTTTATAGACAGTTTGCCTGTGTTACCATTGGATTGTAAGTCACACACTCCTTGATGTTTCCTTTCCACCTTGAGTGTTCTTTTCCACATGTGAGATTGGCCCGGCCAATTAAGTTGTTGTGTAAACAGAGACAAATTGGCCAGATAGTGCCTCATGCCCTGGGTGTTAATTAGACGCAGGTGCTCATTCTCCAAGTGTCAAACAAAGCCGCCACTGCCCTGTGAAGAGGTAGGGTTGGGGGACCGGTTCTCAGGCGGGAAAACCTCTTTGGATGAACTACGTTGATGACAGTTAATGCATTTCTAGAACTTCTGCAGGACTTCTACAACCCATTGCAGTCGAAATATTGGTTTATGAAAAATTAATAAAGCCAGTGGAAAATGGAATTCAGAATCTGCACTAGCTATTTACACCAAAAGAACTAGCCAGAATTAATTATGCCGTATGCTACATTCTAATGAGTTTTTCCTTAAACTGTACACCATTATGGAAACTAAACAAGGATTATTCAAAGAATAATGCCAACGGCTGTTATTTTTTGGAGAGATTAAATTAGTTAATGGGTTACATATTTAAATCTGATGCAAAGGTTAATTGACATACACTTATCATTGTATTGAGCCCTTTATCATTCCAAGATATGAACACCCCAATATCACTGATATTTTTTTCCTGGAAAAAAAAATATAACAATCTCTTTGTGATTCTAGTGTCTGTTTGGTATACATACAGTGTAGAAGACCAAAACCCTCTGTGTCAGTTCTCTGTCATTTTTAAGAAGAATTTCACTAGCTGAAGTATTTTGATTGCTCTTGGCCCATAGCAGTGTGTGTGTGTGTGTGTGTGTGAGAGAGAGAGAGAGAGAGAGAGAGAGAGAGAGAGAGAGAGATCCAATCGCCTATTGATAAATTCGAAGGTCATGTTTATTTTCTGCTTGCATCAAGAAGCGTGGAGGGGGAGGAGTTTCCAGGATTGTAAATCTAAGCTGCGAAGGCCTTGGGAGGCAACTGGAAATGGGTCTACCTCCATTCCACAGATATCCAGAACCCTCCAAAGCAGAGTTCCATAATAGAACATAAAAAGGAGGACATAGAAGGCACTTCTAGGCAGTTTTTAGACTCTCAGAGAATCTTATATAGGCTCCTGTTGTGAAGATGAGAGACAGAAGAGGTCTCTGGATTCACTGCGGAGACTTGCAAATCCCACTTATTTAAGCTGAAGCACAATTTCTAGAAGTTTTTTTCCATCCTAAGCAGGGATGGCAAGTTCAAGGTCCTTGGGAGCAAGCTGGGAGGTAGGTAGGTAGGTGCAGAGTGGCAGATTGGAGGAAGCATGTGCTTACTGGCTTCTCACCAGGGTGGCCCTACCAGGCAGGCATGTGGGCCAGACCCATGTGGCCTCATCCTCACCTGGAGCCAGACGTGGCTTGTCACTTTATGCCTTCCAAATGTAAGTGTTGAGCATTTTGTTAGTAGCCAAATGAAGCTTCGAGCTGGATCTCAGTTTGCTAGCCCTTTCTTTAAAAAACTAGTTAATTCCACCAAATGTTGTAGTTTGTGATTCTCAACAAGAATTATTATCACTATTCCCACGATCATTCAGAACATTTATTATCTACTATTTGCTGAACCTTCCTTACAATAACCCTTGATAAAGTAGATAATTTTATCCCCGTTTTTCAGTTGTAAAAGCAGAGTTTCAGAGATGTTTCATGATTTTTCCAAGGTCAAGTGACTTAGAGCCAGTGGGGGCAGAAACAAAACTAGGTTGCGGAGTATCTGAAGTCAGGTTTCTCCAGCTACGCTCTTAGCGCCTCCAGAGTTCACTACGCCTCCTGTCTGAATGTCCCTCCTCTGGGTCTCATTGCAGTCTTGCAGGTAGAATCTTCCTACCTTCAAATGATTCACTCTGCTCAGATCCCTTCTTGATTGGATTTAAAACACCACTTGGGGTTCTTCAAGTGAGCAGGAGGTTCTGGTTACAGGATGTCTATACCCCGTAAGGGCCAGGTGTCCAACCAGAACCCAGCTTCAGGATTCTTAGAGGTGGCTTTATTGAAATGAGAATGGTGGCTAGTGGCCGTTCCAGGTTAGCGTGTGTTTGATCACCATTGATAAGCACAAGTAGCTGTATGAGACGTTGCCAACTTTGGACTCAGACAAAGCTGGCAGAAGTTTCAGTTTTTCTCAATTTTTTTTTTTCCCTCTGAGCTTCAATTTCTTCTTGGGTTTGGCAAGGAAACCGTGACAAAGCATGTGGTGCCTCCCTGATGGAAACCCAGTGCCACCTTGGTGGTCACTCTTATTCCTGTTAGCTGTGGTGGAAGTTGCATATGGAGTTCCTAACATTTTACTGTTGTGAGGAGCATCTGCATTCCCTGGTCACTTACTAGAAATACAGGCTACCAGGGCCCAGCCCAGGTCTACTTGATAAAAAAACTGCACTTTAAAAAGTCCCCTGGTGATGATATGAAACATAATAAGATTTAGAAACAAGACCCTAGGATACCCCCGATCTCCATATGGGCATCATAATCCTGAAGTCTAGAGGTCTTAGGAGGTAACATTTATTTCCATTGTTTTTGGTGTGGCTGAGTTTCTAGAACTCCACTGTGAAATGATCACAATATTGACACCTAAGGATTTTAAGATTAGGCCATAATCCCAGTTCAGGGTTAAGCCTGGGAATTCTAGAGTATTCAGTAAAGAGTTGGAATTGGGAATTTGGAATTGTTATTGTTGTCTTTATGATATTGAGTTAGATATCTTCTGTTAAAGTCACTATTATCCTAACACATGGAGGCGGGTGAATAAGAGCAAGTCATTCATATATTAAAACAGAGCATGATTAAAGAGAAAGTCATACAGAGATTCTTGGTACTCTTCTTGCAACTCTCCTATAAAGACAGAAATTTCATCAAAATAACTTTAGCAAAGAGAAAAAAAGACAAGAAACAATATATTTATCGTATTATTTACATGATAGATTGGCTTCAGGGTTCCTTTCCTTATGGGATCTCCTGCTACAATTAAAACATGATTCAATTTGTAAGAATTAAATATACATGCAACATTTCCTTGCAACATCTGTGCCTAAAAGGAAATATCCATGCACTGAATGCTCTGCCATAGCCATTCAGAGAAGCACATCTTTCAGACTGGTATAAAAATATTAACTGTGGAAATATCCTTACATGGATTAGCTCATGCTAGCCCAATGTTCAAAAATGCATAAGTGCAAAAGCAGAAACCTCATAGCAATCGCCCAGGCCTCTGAATCTAATAAAAGTTTGAGGCTTGTGTGTTACTACCCCGGAACCCTCTGTGGTGCCTCACTGATCCTCAGGGCAAGGTTCATTCAAAGGTAGGTGAGTGTGTATTAGTTTGCTAGGGCTGCTGTAACAAGGTGCCACAGAGTTGGGGACTTAGGCAACAGAAATACATTTTCATAAAATTCTGGAGGCTGCAAGGCGCTCTCGGGGTTGGTTTCTTTGACCTCTTTAGCTTATAGATGGCTGTCTTCTCTCTGTGACCTTACGGGATCTTACTTTCATTAGAAGGAGACCAGCCATTTATTTATGTGAGGACCCACCTAGCTGACCTCATTTGACTGAATTTTATCTTTGTAAAGATCTGCTCTTGCAACCGTCCTGTTCCAAGCTCCTAGGGGTTAGGACTTGGACATAGGAATCTCCCAGGTACACTTCAGTGCACACAGCAGGGTGGAAGTGGGAGGCCCTCTTCAGGAAGGGAAACCAAGAGGGGCCTCCAGTTAGCACCATTCCCCTAACTCCATTCTATTTTTTTTTTTCTAAAAGGAAAAAAAGGTTTTGTTTTTTTTTTAAAAAAAAAAAAAAATCACTCTAGGATACTGGAAGCAGGAAGGAGCCCTTGATAGAATGAGTCATGGCTTAGGAACCCAATGCTTGCTGTTCCCTTAGCATTTGCCTGAATGACAACAAGGCTTTTGGTAAAAGAAAAATCACCCATGCCTGGTTCTGTTTTGTTTTTCTTTCCTACCTATAAAGAAGGACTCATGCTGCCTGCCCCTTCCTGTTCGGGAGGCACAGACGCAGTGCAAATATCCTTTGGCAAATGTTGAAGGACAGTACTTTTCTATGGAGAATCGACACATTATTTCCAGCCTCGATGACGGTCACTGCTAAAGGCTTTTCATTGTGAGAGCAACCTGGAGGAGAAATAGAGAATGCACAGTTGACCAAAGTCATCATAGTTAGATATCATAAAAATGGTCCTAAAGGAGTTTTTAATTTATTTATCTCAGTGCATAATGCAGCTGATCGTGCAGAGGAAGATGCAGGTTGGTTTTCAGAATGATTCCTTTGTTTCCACATGTTCATCTTGATTTCTGGGCATTTGAATACTAAAGGGAAAGCGTGCTTTTTTGGTTTTTTTTCTGGAAAGTGCATAGCCCTGCAAAGGAGCCCCAGAGCCCGCACAGTGCCAACATCCTTGAACCCTGTCTTTTTCCTGCTGAGCTCCAGGGGCAGAGGGCCTATATTCACTCGGCCAGTGGCCTGGGGCTTTCCAGCCTCAGCTCTTTGGCTAGCCGGAGGACACCAGCCAAGTGGGACCCCAGCCATCTGGGTGACCATGGCAGGCTTGGGAGCAGGCTCTGGTTACTCCCGGATTGAGTCCCATCCTGCCGCTAGCCACTTACGCAGGCACTCACAGCCCAGGCTGTGGATCACCAGCTGCCCTGGTCTCCTGTGTAAGTGGGTGAGACACCCTTTAAAAGAACCAGGAAATAAGGGGAAAATAAGGGACTGTCTTAGACCCGGCTTGTGAATGCATTTGAACTTAAACATGCAAATTCACAGCTCTAAATAGGCACCCCTAAGAAGAGGTGCTTGGAAAAAGCACTATTTTTAGCAAAGAAAATAAAGATAGAGGGTTCCTTTAAAATGCATTATAATTCAGCTACCCATATTAATCCTTCTGACAGGTAGATACTCTTTTAGGTGCTGGGGATAAAAGATGAGAAGATTTGACTGTGTCCCAGGGAATTCTCTAGGGAAGACCTACATGGAAATAGAAAATTGTAATCCAGCCTGAAGAAGGACCTACCAGGGAGATTCAAAAGCACACAGACGAGGGGACAGTTAATTCACTCCCAGGTCGTGGGTTGGGAGATCACTTTTAAGCTATGCAGAACAGAGACGGGAAACCTTTTCTTTTTCTTTTTTTTATTTTTGAGTCAAAGAATTATGAAATGAGCAACATTCAACTCTGTTTGACATTAAAAAAAGTGAATTTCCTCTGGCTAAACCCAGGAGTGGAAGTGGATGGACACTTCCCTTCTCCACCAGCTCCAGTCAAACGGTGGTGATTGTCTGGTTCATTGTTGAGAAGGATTCTGAGGATTCTGGGCCAATGGGAAAGGATGATCTTAACGCTGTCTGGCTGGCTTAGGAACCGGTAGACAGTGGTCCAGTTTGCACTTGTTGCCATTGTTCAATTTTAAGGAGCTTGATAAACAAGGACATCTACAAAGCACAGAATAGCATCACGGTCCTAGACACAGGCTCATGGTAGCTGGAAGTAAATGGCCCCAAATAGGGCTTGGGGACAGATAGATGCACTTCAGGAATCTCGTGGGAAAGCTCTCTGGCTGCTATGTTGGGAAGTGCTTTGAATGACCTTATAAACCCTGCTGTTGCTTGTAGCTATCAACTATTTGACTTGCTTTTTTAAACAAATTAAACGGTGGTCTTCCCTGAGGCCCCCCAAATAAGTGCAGTTTACAGTATTGTTGTTTGTTTCCTGCTTTGTTTTGTTGAATGCAAAGCTCCCTCTTAAGAAAAGGTCACAGAGCACTAAGAGAACATACTGTAAGCACTTTGCAAATTAAATTGAAGGATGTTTTCAGGTAAAATAAAAACCAAGTCTTGTGGTGCATGGATTTTGTTTTACAAAGGTCAAAATCATTGCATAAAGTTTTAGTTGTTTTTTTTTTTTTTTTTTTTTACTACTAAGAGAGCTTTCAAAGAACTTCTTTCAGACCAATTTCTCAGGATCCACAGCATAAGAAGAATTAGGAAAAGCTTCATTATGCTGCCAGGGTTTAGCTCTTTAGACAGAATCTGTGTTGTGTCCCAGAGGGATTCTGTGAACTGCATTGAGGATATTGAAAATTGACCCAGGCATTCTAATTGCACAATACTGAAATGCCCTTCTGGGTGTGTTTTTGTTATAATTAGATGGTTTTTCTTTTGAAATCGCGGTACCCAGGAAACTTGAGATCTGGCTTTAAAAGTGGTTTTCCACCAGGGACATGCAGGAGGAGAAAACCCTAGCGCGTGCTCCAAACCCACCTGTCAGCGTGGCGCCCTACAGACACTGGTTGGGTCGCTCCCTGTGCACCTCCAGGAGCGTCACCTTCTCCCTAAGATCTCTAATCCTGGCAGAACACACCATGACCTCTGCAGAGCCATGCGTGAGTGCTGCTGGCCAAGAGCGCTTGTCCTGGGGTGCCCTCCTGGGGGGCGGAACTGGCTCCCGTCGGGTGACCTCACACCCCAACCCTCAACCTCTGGGGGTGCCTTCTTTTTGCTCTTGATCCCCATTCCTGTGCCAGTTACCTGCAAACGGTGAAAATACCTAAGGAGAAATTAGACCACGCGACGCCTCTGAGGCTGGCAGGTGTCACTTTGGAGGAAAGTAGTGGACACAGAACATCAGATGAGCAAAGTGCTCGTCCCCCAAGGGCCCCGCGGTCAGAGTGCAGGCACCACCAGGAGGTGAGCCGCTCATTGCCCCTCACGTCTGGGCTGCACTGGGGCATGGCTCTTTCCCGGCCACCAGGAGGGTGAGTGAGGGTGACAAGGACCAGGGACCTTCCCAGTGAAGATGGGGAAGACCCGACGGGCTTGTTAGGCTTGGTGACGGGGGCAGGGTGACAGGAGTCTAGAATTTTAGCCCAATCTCGGTTTCGCCTGAAAATAGTGTACACACACCAGAGAAGCACAGGGAGCAGAGGTGGAGGTGGATTTGGGGACCCGTCCCAGGGGTCTTCCTGTGTTCCGCATCTTTGACTTGGCCCCTGCAGGAGGGTGGCATGCAGGTCAGGAGAGATCAGTGAGAATAGAGTCTGGCTTCATGTCTCTTTGTGTATCTCTTGGGTGGAACCCCAGTGATGCTGGAAGTTTCAGTGGCACCGTTGGAGATCTTGAGGGAGACAGGACAAGATGGTAGAAACAACCTCGAGGGAGACTTCCCCAAGAGAGGGGCCAGTTCTCTGCTCCTGGAGGTGCACTTGAAAGAGAGCCTTCTGCTTGTGGAGATGCAAGGGACTGTGGACAGGAGTGGTTGTCCTTGCCCAGCCAGGGACGTGAACAGAAGCCACAGGAGGGCTCCCACTGTCCATAACGGGCTTTAGAACTCCTCCTGAGTCCCTCCTCTTCCTTTCCAAGTCTTTGAACTTGGACTTGGTAGCAGCAGGAGAGGAGAATTGGTCCCCTGAAGACTCCTGACCCCAGTCACCCTGCAGTGGGCAGCAGCTCAGAACAGGGTGAGGAGTGGGAGGATCTCAGGGCTCCGCTGTCCGGCCCGGCTGAAAAGTTCCACTTTGCCAGGGTCCGCCGGGGCCTGGCTCGCTGCAGTGCATCTGGCCTTGCAGGCTGGCGAAGCATCAGGAAGGTGGGGCTCCAGGAGGAAACCAGAGAGGGGGCACCTAAGGCCTGTTTTCTGGTGTCTCAGGGGGTCATGGGGGTGGCGGAGGTCACCCTCATTCTTCCCTGCCTTACTTCTTCCTCTGAGGGGCTGATTCAGAAAGGTTCAAGTTTGGGAGGAGGAAAATTTTTCTCTAAACATATCACCCCATACACTTAACCGTTTCTTGAGTGATTCCTAAGTGCCAGCTCCTGCCCAGGTCGCACCTCTTGGAGGTAGGTATATTGACCCCTGTTTTCCAGATGGTAATGCTGAGGCACAGAGAGGTACAGTGACTCACCAAGATCACACAGCACAGGGTTGTTTGAGTCAGGCTTCCTGTCTGTTTCTCCCTGATATTTTTGAAGTTCCCTTTTGAATATGGCGTACTCCTTCCCTTCCTGATCTACTGCTGGGTTCCAGGTCAGCCAGACCCCACTGGTCACACCCCATGGCATGCGCTTGGTGGGCTGGGGGGTGGGCTTCCTTGATCCCTTTTGGCCCAGGCAGGGGGCTTCCTTGGGTCTTGCTGTCACGCGGGCTGGGATGTGGCTGTGTGCTCTCTTCTCTGCCTCCCTGGTTCGCGCTGCGTGGGCTCTCGGGTGCAGCGTGCCTGTTCCAACCCGACACCCTCTCTCTCTCTCTCTCTCTCTCTCTCTCTGTCTCTCGTAGGCACGGTGCTGCTGTGTCAGACAAACCAGGAGGGACCCTCCATGTACAGTGCCCCCAGTTCACTTGTATATACTTCCGCAAGTAAGCCCCCTGTCGTGGCTCTCCCTGTTACGTCACGTAGATCCCAGTCCCGTCACCTTCCTGCCATGTGCGTCCCCCCCCCCATCTGTGCCCCCACCCTCTGTGGCTCTGGAGGTGAGGTCGATGCTCCTAAGCATGTCCCCGTTCCTGCCGCCTTAGCCCCTGAACCCCTCTGCTCATCCTCATCCACAGCCGACTCCACCCACCCCAGCGTCCAGCCATTCTTTGTTAGACCATGGACAGGAGGTGGTCACCGGGCTGGGGGAAGGTCATGGGAGGGGGACGCTCCTGTTCTTTGCCTGCTTTTGATCACAGCTTTGCAAATTAATATGAGATTCCTAAATAAAATCTGCCAGTCCCCGGCAGTGTAGCCCGGCAAAGGATGCTCGGTCAGCAATTGAGCCTGAGCGTCTCGCCGGGGGGAAAGGCGGTCAGCGAGTGGCGAGAGCCTTGTTGGCAAGGCTGTTCCCGTTGCTCTTTGATCCCAGTGTGGAGGAAGCACGAGGAAAGTGTGGGTTCTCACCCTTTCTCTGGTGGGCAGGGGAAGAGCCATGTAAACTAGCTTTTTAAAAAGTGAGTCTATTTTATCGTGTGTGTGTGAATATAGCCATCATGGGCTCCAGGAAGAGAACAGAGATAGAGTTGGAAGGCAGATCACAGTGAGGGGTGGAAGGGCCAGATTCCTGCCCCTGGGCTGAGGGTCTGGGGTGGAGGGTGCCGTCCCACCTTCCCACCCCACATCCCCAGAGGGGGTTGAGGAATTAAAGCCCAGCTATCCACCGCCATCGCTCAGGCGCTCTGCTACTCCTTGGGGTCTCCCAGCCCCAGCTGAGACCTAGCATCTGTCGAGGTCCTGCAAGGTCCCCATAGCTACCCAGTGAGCCTTGAGTGGCGTGTCAGGGCCAAAGTGAGCTCGGAGGGTCCCGGGGCAGGTTGAGTGGGCGACTGCTGAGGATGGAGAAGGGGTTGGGGAGAGCAGGAGTCAGGCTGATGATCACCAAGGGCACAAGAGACAGGGGCGTCCCCGCTGTCAACCACAGCGAGACAGTTCAGCCCCCAGCACGTGAGGCCGAGACACCCCCAGAGCCATCGCAGGAGCCCCAAGCATGACGGTGATAACCCCAGGTCCATGCACATGTTTAGGGGGTGGGGCAGGCGGGCATTTCTCCCAGCCATCTGCAATCCTCACTGGCCACGTCAGCCTTCATTAAATGCAAGATGACTCTGTATGCCCCAAGCAACCAAAACCTAGCCACAGTGTCTCTGGCTTTGTGACTGCTCTCCACCTGCCGTTCACCGTGGTGAAGGATTGCAGGGCTGCTACACACACCCACACACTCGGCCTTGCTTAAGCCCCCAGCCCCGCACCAGGTAGGTACGGTGATGCTTGCCTTACAGCCTGGGAGGCAGAGGGCTCAGAGAGGTGGAGTGGTTCTCCCAGGGTCACACAGCCCGTAGGACGTAGAGCTGTGGTTTTGAGCCAGGGGAAATTATTCAACCTTTGCTACCTTTCTGGATCTATGGGACTCCAAGTCCTGTAGTTACATCTTTACCTGCCCTTCCTTTTTCTGTATAAATGTTATTTTCTGAAGGAAAATTGGTACAGTGGGGTTGAGACCTGGAGTATTTCCCCTAACACTGTTGTCTTGTGGAACCATCTGGAATGAAATCTGTGTGTGTGCGTGGGGCAGGATGGTGCTGGTGGACCCACAGACACGGAATCTTGACTTTCACTAAGGTCCCATTCGTGAGCCACACAGGGCGAATGGTCACCACACTGGGCGATATGGCTTTGCACGATCAGGTGACAGATTTATATTTCCATTTTCTTCACAGAAGTGGACCAAAAGAATGATTCTGAAAAGTCCTGACTTGGGTACATGCAAAGTTCCAAAGTGGACCTAGGAAAGGGTTTTACGCACTAAACAGAAACGTTTCACCAATTCTCCATAATAAACTAGCAAGAGCCAACTGGGGAGATAGAATCTTCTAACCTAGGCCCTGGCAAACTCGCCACAGACTCAACCGGCCTGTGCCCTGTTATGAGGCCTGGGACCCCTGAATGCTTTTTACAGATTTCCAGGGATTGTAAAAACAGAGATATTTCACGGAGACATAGGGGCTGGCAGAGCGTAAAACGTGAACAGCTCCTCACAGCAACATGGTGCCAACCCTGGTTTAACGGGCCCATTTTACTATGAAAAGTGTAAGGTGACAGTTTAAACCATCTATGACGCTACATTTTACCCACATTCAAGGTAAAAATCTATAATAATCATAGACACCGTACAAGGTGTGTCCCACATCCCTGCGAAATGTTTTAAATGACATCTCAGTCACATCACCTAGACCTTTTCCTCTTATTATTTTCACATCTTAATTTTCATAAAGAGCCCTGAAAATGTTAATGGTCTAATATGCTCTTGTTTAATTATATTTCAATCTATTCCCACCACTGTCGATTCTTAGTGATTTTTTCAAAAACATTAAAATCCTACTATAGCAGTTTGAAAGAAAACCCTGAAGAGCATTCCCCACTATCCCATTTAAAATATATATATATATATATGCAGTAAGTGCCTCAAAGGAGCGCTCCCGGAGGACCTCCAGAAACCCCACGCACCTTGCCGTGCTCTGTCGGCATTCTGGAATGGGGGCCACTTCTGGACGTGGGCTTCTCCCCGGGGATAGCGGGGGCCTGGGGGACTCCCCCTGGAGGCTGTGCCCTGGTCACACACAGAGGCCACCTGCCAGCCCTACAGCCCCTGCACAGCTCCCGGTCTCCCCTGTGGCATTTGGACCAAGGCGGCATGCAGGTGTCTTCTCAAGATTCCCCAAGGTTCCCTCGAGTCTCCACGTGCAGACTGCAATGCCCAGTCTAGTCCACTCCACATCCCATTTCCCCCAGCAACCCCCACATCACGGAAAGGACCGTGTTTGCAAGAGAACACACGCACACGCTCACACATGCACACGCACACGCGCACGCGCACACGCACACGCACACACACTGTCACCGTGTTTCCGGGATCCCTCCCCGCCCCCCCGCTGTGGTTTGACTGGGGTGAGGAGCCCCACGTCTTGCCTTTGAGATGGGACAGGTGGAGACCATTCCTGTCTAGGAATCCATCCGTCGTCCCCAGAGCAGAAGTTCCCTCGCTTCTCAGCGTCTTTTAAGATGTGCTTGTTTTTGTTTTTTGAACCTGAAAGTGCGCGTTCCCTGACAGTTGGGCTCCTGAAAAAAACGACTTTGGTAAATTGGATTCTATGTATCCATTGACTTCCAAGATGGCTTGGAAGCAAAGTTTGCTTTCAGGTTTTCCTTCTGTCCCCAAAACAATCTTCCACTGGCCTTGAGTGTTTTAGGATTAAATTGCCCCTCTTCCTAGCCAAAGAGCTAATCATCTGTAAATAACACTCTTAACTTCAGTAGGGGGGATGGTTTTTAAAGGGATCCCCTGAAGGAGTCTAATGAAAATAATTCCTTCTGAAGTCATCTGCTTTTAAGAACCACTTTTGCATAATGCGCTTCCCCCCACCCACCTTAGTGAGCCTTTCTAATATGACCCAGGACATGAGAAGGCATTAAGGGAACGATTTGCACTCAGACCTCATGTGCCAATCAACCTCAGCCTGCAGCTCCTCCGTCTGACCGCAGGTGATCCCTAGTTGCTGCTCCTGCACCCCTCTCTATGCTGATATGAAATCTTGGATCAGGTTGTGTCCTGGGACATCACACATCCTCACATATGCCCCAAGAATTCACCCTCATCAAGAATGTCTACTGGTCCTACTTTCAAGCAAACTTAAATGAAGCTGGAGCAAAACCCCAGGAAGTTAGGTAAAATCATCTTGTACCAAATGCAAAATGTTTGCTATTAAGATTATTGAGTAGGATTTGAGCAGCAAATGATTTGGCCCCTTGCCAGAGACGGCAGGTGAAAGTGGCAGGGCTGGTGGTCTGACCCACTGACCACACAGCCCTAGGGCTGTGGATGGCTGACTCCGCCTTTCCAAGGCAAAGGCGCTGGCTGAGATGCCGGCAGCTCTGTGTGAACGCGGTGTGTGCGCTTCCCGTCAAGACCAGCCGTAGGCAGGACCCCGAAGGTAAGGACAAGATCACGGCCCCTTCAAAGCCCAGCATGACTTTCCTTGTGACTGGTTGAGATATCAGGAAGCAAATCCGTGTTTGCAGGGATGGAAAAGTCCACCTCTCAGTCGGATTAGCAAAGCCGGAATCCCTTTTTTGCATGGGATGGAGCTGTCTCCAGAAGGAGGTAAATAAATGTCATCAACTTTGTGTTCTCACAAATGAATGGATTTCAAACTAAAAAAGCAACATGGGGTCATGGTCATTGGGGAAGCATGCACACCCACCCGTGATTGTACTTGTGTGGCAATAAGATGCCCACTTTGTCCAGGGACACAAGTGACCTGGCTAGGCTCCAGCATCTTTACACCTTTTCCCCAGGATAATTCACAGGTGGACCTACACTCCTGTAACAGGGGAGGGCGGTGGCAGTGCCATGATCTATGGGTACCTGGTGACCATCTCCCACCCAGGCTATGGCACCCTCCTGCTGTCTCATATGGAGTGGATGGTCTCCATCCTAGTCACCCAGGCGCCTTCTTTCTGCACCGGTAAAGACTGCAGTGAGCATCTCTGGACACACCCTATGGCTCTCAATTCCCCCCCTGGAGCTGTTGGCTCCATTCCAGCCTGTTCCTCATGATGTCTTGCTTCTGCTCCCTCAATTTTGCAAAGTGGGTGGGTGTAAAACAGCATCCCCTTCCTCCTAGTTATGAGCATCATCATTCAGGTATTTAATTGTCATTTGGATTTTACCTCTTGGGAATGTCCCTAATTCCTTCTCTCTGTTTCTCTTCCGAGTTTTTCTTATTGTATTGTTCATCAGGGAACCTAACCTGTGAAGCACATTCGATCTTAACATGTTTTCATTTTGGTTATCTGACCTTGCTTACATTTTATTATATGTCTTTAATTGTAGGCAAATGTATCTACCTTTTATCAGTTTTAAATTTCATCTGAGCTTACGATGAATAGTTCCAGTTGGCTTGAGTACTCTCTTAGGCTGCTTGAGCCACCCTGCCAACATATCAGACTGAGTCACCTCTTTTCTCACTGTTGTGGACGCTGGAAGTCCAAGACCAAGGTGTGGCATGGTTAGGTCTTGGTAAGGGCTTGATGGCCACCTTCTCTCTGTCCTTACTCAAAGAGAGTGAAATTGAGCACTCACGGGTGTCTCTTCTCACACTAAACACAAATCCCATCATGAGGCCCTCACCCTTATGTCCTCTGTAAACCTCACCTCTCCAAGGACCAGCTCCAAGGAGCAGCACAGTGTTCATTAGTAGGACTCTGGGTGTTTTATTTGTCCAGAGCTAAAGAAGCATTTTCCAGAAGAAATTCTGTGCAGTTCCATCTGCTCTCCAACACACATGTGTTCTTTCACAGTCCCGTAGCAGCCACACCTGAATGTGAGGTCCTTGTGCTGACAAATCCTAAGGTTAAGACACTTCCCTCTGCCCTGGTCACCTCTGACCATCCCCCACAAAGAAGCCAGAGAGCATAAAGTGTGGCAACCCAATGCTACCCAAATGTGAAATCATCTCCTTTGTTCACTCCAGTGAAACTCAAGGCCAGTGGTAGAGGCACGGTGTTAATTGATGTACCAATTGCAGATTTCATGGAAGTAATTGTGTGAAATTCATGAAATAATGATTTAAGTGGCAGAAACATGCATAAATCAAGCCTGGGCTGCTCTACCTTTAGGTAATTGGTAGAACTTCCATCGGCTTCTGTAATTAAAAGTGAGGGCCTTGATTAATTCACAGCTTCCTGTCTCTCCTCTGCCCAGTACGGAAAATGTCACAGACCGTGTTCAGTTCATAGAAAGTACAGGCACGGGTCACCAGGTCACAATACACTGGTGTCAAGAGCTCTGTCCACTCACTTGCAGGTTTCTGGTTGACTCCAAGGCAGCCCTTTCTTTCTAGTATTTTCTGAGAACTATTTATTACAGTGAGGAACTGAGGCATTCCAACTAGACATAATATAAAGGGCACACACACACACACACACACACACACAGTTCAGATAAATAATATTTAATGTAATATCTTTTAAAACTCTAAAGTAATGGGAAAAGATTCATGATGAACAAAGTATCAAAATTCTCCATGAAGACAGGATAGGCATTATTAATTTTTCTTCTTAGACTATAGGATTCAATATAGCTCAATGCAATAGTTCTTTAAGTTGAATGGTGTGCTCTTCATGGATTTAGAAAATTGGATTTAACTTGACTGTGGTCTGTTTTTGAGTCTCCCCCAAGTTAGGATTTGCACCAAAGGTAAATACCTAACTGGTCTTACCATAGATTTAGACCTGAAATAATGAGAAGAAGGAGAGGAAGGAGAAGTGGGTATTGAGCCCGTGCTGTATGCAAGGACCTTCAAATAAACTTTCTCACGTAATCCGCACATAAACATGATGAAATCGCGTGTTTATCAAGGCACCTCTGCTTATGAGAAATTTGGAGTTGAAGGAACTAGGAAGGTTGTCCATCCCAGCAAGACAGCTTTGCACCCAGCCTATCTGAATCCCCAGCCTCCCTCATCACCACCTCTAAACCTGTACCCCCCAAACTGTCCCGGCCTGGGCTCCTAGATACAGCAGAGCCAGGAGTGGCTCCCTGAACCCGGAGCTGCTGGCCAGCAGCCCTGTTTGGGCCAGGGTCGTGCCTTCTTCTCCCATCCTGTGACTCTGGAGCGGTAGCTTGTCCGTCTGCTATGTCTTGGCCAGTTTTCTCTTTAGAGGGCCACATAGAGCCCTCGGCTTTCCCAGCCCTGGGGTCTCTAAGGGGGACAGCAGCAGAGACTCCTGTACCTGCACCGACAGCCAGAGATGACCACACTGGCACACACGTGAGTGGGTGAGGCTGTCCCAGTAAAACTTCACGGAACCCACAGTCTGAGGGCCAGAGTCTGCTCATGGGCCACACTGTCCACTCTTTCTCAAACCATGGTTCTCATCTGAAATGGCAAGACAGCACTGGTCACTTAGGGGCTTCTTTTAAGTATGCCTCCACCCGTCACCTCCACATCCGTGGCCATTTTATGACATTTCAAAACAAGAAATGTCAGTAGGTGCACACACGGAGGCCCTCCTCCTGGTTCTTGTTCAAAGTAGAACAATATATCAACTTGATCTAGGTACAGTGACTCCATTGTTAGTCTGACCCTCACAACAAAGTGATGAATCTGGTTTGGGGGGCTCTGCTCTGATGCTGTTGGCCTCCTCTCTAAGACCTGCTCAGTTTCCCTGGGCAAAGTGGTGACACGCCATGACCTTACTCAGGATCCCCCTCCTGCGCTGTGCCGCCTCTCTCTCCTTCCACAGACCTCCAACCATCCCGGCTGTAAAGCAGCCTCAGGACTGGACCCTGCCCATCAGAGACCCAGACACCGTCTCTGTCCTCCTTTAGAGCGGCAGCACACCTATGATCCCCGCTCATGTCTATGGAAATACCTCCTTCTATCCTTCACTCGCTTCGTCATTGTTTGGATTGGGAAGAGGTTGAAAACGCCTCACATCTTTCCACCAGTCTTGCTGGGGTTCACTCCACATGCCAGAGGCCATTCTGTGTACCACAAGTGTGCCTCTAGCCAGACCTGCGTGAGCTGGCCTCCACCACCCCTGCGTTCTTGATGTGCAACAGACACGTAACGCTCAGCTCTCAGCATCCAGAGCTTTCCTCCTAGGGTGGGGAGGTGGAAGCCCACAGGAGCTCCGCCACGGTGAATACTCCTGGGGGGCCCCGGGGGGTGGATTCAGGATCACCTCCTGCAGTGCCATTTGGCACTCTGGACAGACTCGTGGGCCCTGAGACCCCATTTGTTTCATGGAACCCACAGATGGAGAGATGTTAGATACCTACCATGTGGCCTGCTCCGTCTGCTGCCACAATCCCAGCACCTGCTTGATTTCCTGACCAAAGGCTGACTACCGCTGGGCACCGTCCCCAGGAGCCATGCACAAGATCCACTCCAGGAAGCTTTCCTTCCCATCAGGGAAGCCCCTGGTTTTGCTTCACCCACCTACCCTGCTCTTCCAGTGGCCCCGGCAGCTCTGACTCAGACCCGTGATCCTCGAGAAGCTTGCACTAGCCCTTACGTGGGCTAATTCAGCTCTTCTACCTGATGCCAGGTTTCACAAGTTCACGTGTGTTCTCAGTCCCTGACACCTCTCTCACCAACACCGGGCTACTGGGAGACCTAGACACGGCCACACACACACACTCAAACAACACTAGTTGATCACTCCCATTCTTTAAAGCAAAAACCCTACAAAGAAATGGAAGCCACTTTCCAAGGGACCCCTGCCTCACTCTCTCGGCACCTTGGTCACGAATCTCCATGCACAGCGGTGGCTTCTGTCTTTTTCAGATGGGGGTCTAGTTTCTGCAAGAGACTGCCGGTTGCAAAAACCGCCATCCCGTGGTGTGACCCAAACATCTTATTTGTCTTGATATTTCTTTCGCAGAAATACATTTGACAGATAAGGAGTCACTGGAGGATGCGTTTGCTTTGTGTCAGACAGATATTAAAACAATAAACCACGTTGCCCTGGGATTCTGGCGCACGCACAGCCAGAGAACAAGGCCGAGATGAGATGTTTCTGGAAAGCAGCAGCGAGGCACTTGTTCTGGGGGGATTCCCTGGGAACGCCGAGCCCTGTGATAGCGTTGACAGAGACTATTTCTAAGGCTCACGTTTTCTTAAGAGGATCAACCGGCTGGTGCGGCTCCCAGGTCTAACTCCTCCACAATGCCCACCCTCCTCCGGCCCCTGCAGTGGCACCACGGCAACCCTTCCGTAGTCTGAGAAGCTTATATTGAGAGCCTGTTTTTTTAAGCACTGATCTGCACTTCATTTGCTTCCCCACACGACGATGGGTTTAAAATGGGAAAAAAAAAAAAAGTAGAATAAAATCAGAACCGTTCTACCTTCAGAGCTCTGAACTTGGAAATCGCAGGGACTGAAGATGAGGCCCCAGAGGCAGCTGGGTGTGTGAGAGCAGGCGCACCTTCCTGGGGGACTCGGCTTTGGGACCTGAGCTGAGCCTCCGGTCTGCCGAGAACGTGCAGCGGCCTTCAGATAATTCAAGTGCAGGGCTGAGAGCCCTGGAGGCTGCAGAGAAGTGCGTCCGGGGAGATTGCTCCCCTCCCACTCTGGCCTTGTTTTCCTTCCAAAACAAGTCGCCCCACTGGAGTCAAAGATGCTCAAAAAGAAGCTGAGCTTGCCTCCCACAGGATTTTTGGAAAAAGAACTTGGCATAGTTCATTTAAATCCAGCAGTTTAAACACTTGCTCCCTAGGAATGACCACGGTACCATCTTCTTAAATTCTTTTCATTTTCCAAAAGTGACCCACCAGGTCCCAAACTATGTGTTGCTACTGAAGAGCACAGGAGCCATGTAAAGAAAATGGGGTTTCAGAACCAAATAATATGCTGCGTATTTTACATCTATCTCCTTGAGTGTTTTTTTTTAATTGGTGGTTTGTTTGTTGGTACCCAGGATTGAACTGTGGGTGCTTAAGCACGGAGCCACATCCCCAGCCCTTTTTATGTTTTATTTTGAGACAGGCCTCACACTAGGTTGCTTATAGCCTCGCTAAGTTGCTGAGGCTCGCCTCAACCCTGTGTTTGTCCTGCCTTGGCCTCCTGAGCTGGAGGGTAGCAGGCATGTGCCACTAAACCCAGTCTTCCTTGGGTTTTATTTGTGTCCCTCGTGGGGCTCTTGCTACCTAACTGCTCTTCATATAAACACAAACAGGCCAACATGAGAACCATCCAGACAGGCTCCCCAGGCCATGGGTATGTATCACTCCACCCTTTGAAATTGCTTTTGGGGGTCTGTGACACATTTCCAAAAGACCCTTTTCTGCTAACAAGTCCTGGTACCCCTTTACTGGTTTTGTGAAGTTCTGTAGTTATGGTGTAATTTATTGAAAAGAGTTGAACTCAAGCCGAGTGGGCCATGAGTTACCACGGCACCCGGGAGGTGAGCCCACAGCGTAGGGTCTTCAGCTTCCTGTGGGCATGGATCGAGATGGCTGTGTAGTGAAGCTTCTAGGCTGCCGGAAGCAGAGCAGCACCTCAGACAAAGGGCTATTCTTCCTCTTTCTTTTTAGGAGCCACCTTCTGTAGGGATTTTGAAAGTTCACCAAAGAAGCTAGTTGGGAGGGTTTGCATTAGTCCAGCGACTGGACCACTGGACCATTTCCAAGTGGTCCCCTTCAGTCTGTGCTCTGTGGGGGCTCTGGGAGTTCTAGCATGTGTGTGCTGGGCAGGTGATCACTGGGTCCAGATGGCGTCTGTCCTACAGGTTTACTTTGGGTGTTGATCAAAGGATCAGGACTCAGTTTTTTCTTAAGGTCTAAATGCTGATACTCAAAAGCAGATGGCCTTAACCCCAGCTGATCAGCTGCCCCACAGCGATGGCTTCAAGTGAAATGAACAATGCTTTTGTATCCTCTACCCGCCCTGTGAGTCACCGCCAACCCCTCTGAGGGTCTCATGTTCAGGAGTGGCAGCAGCCATTATGAAACCATGGTAAACCCAGCTCAGCATCGCGGAGCTCATTTATCTCACCTGCACCGTTTCCTACCTGTAGAGACAATGCACCCAGCTTGCTGCTTCAGCCAGCTCTTAGATAGATCATGAATGATTTAACAATTGAACCTTTACGGTGTACATGCACTAGATAAAGTAATTATTTATATAAATTATTTGGTTTCTTGTTTCCATGACTGCCTAGAAAAAAAAAGAAGAAGCTAAATTGACATTGGTACAAATTTTGTCAAACTAATAGATTATGCCAAATTGCTTCCTCCAAATTAAAATGGATTTCAGCATTGCAGGCTCTGCCTGTCTGCAACATTCCTGCAGACGAGAGAAAACACCTTTGTGTATGCATTCTGCAGTCTCACGGAGCTAAAAACCCCAGGACGGAGATTCATTCTCGTTTTGCGGAGTGAAATGTTACAAAAATCTTGCTTGGAGGAGGGGGGGTCGGCATCGTCATTACCTGGGAGTAGGCAGATCTCAGACACCTCTTCTGCAGAGTAGAACGGTGCGACTTCATGTTCATCAGCCATGACACTCACTACCTGTCTGTTGGCTTAATCCTGCCATTTTGTAATGGAGAAGAGAAGTGACAATAGCTAACTTCCAGAGGTACAAAGTGGCAGTCGGTTAAACCCAAGGCTGCCGTCCTTCCTCATCATGGTGCAGACCTTAAATGAACACAGTAATATTCCTGCACATGAGTGACGTGTATAGATGGGTTTGGCTGCTTTTCCACATTTGTTAAGTTAGGAAACCTTTGTGCCTTGGGAAAACCAATCTTTCTGCCCAGAGAAACCACATGTGTGTTAATTGTACACGGTTTTATGTAAGTTTTTCCTTAGCAGATACAAATTTTGATGTCTGTCTATGGAAAGTTTATTTCAAGCAAAGTTGTAAGTAAAATGATATATGATAACAATAATAACCAATTATTATACACAGAAAAAGTGCAATGCCCCAAAACATGATAAATTTATTATTCCAATTTTCCAAAATTTTGAAGCAAGTTTATTATTCCAATCTTCCAAATTCAAAATTCCTAGTGGAATTTAGTCACAAATAGCTCACAGGGATGAGACTTGGGCATACAAGTGTGGCCACCACTTAGCACCACCACGCTGGTGTGGCCGCACTCAGCATTGCCAATAGTCACCCCAGGCTCACATCCAGACGTGGAGATAAATCTCGGTGGGGAAGGGAAGCAACTGGTCTTTGGACCCCTTTGTCAGAAAGATAAATCCCGGTGATCTCTATGGTCTGCATCCAATTAGCAGAGAAGGAGCAAAGTCTTTCCAAGGGTCTTGGAATCTCAAAATTTAAACATCTAATGGAAGAAACGGCACAGCCCCCCTCTCCAGCATCGCCTCTCCTACCCTGAACAAGTGGCATACTGACATCTCTGGGATGATCTTCCCCTGCAGATTAACCCAGTCCATGAGGAATCGGGGTGGCTCTCTGGGATGCAGTATGCACATAGGAGATGATGTAGCAGCTTGTGCAGGAAGGAGGAGGGAAGCCAACTTGAGAGACTCCAAGGAGCTGTTGAGGGCGGAGCAGGAAGCTCCTGTTGCTGACTGAGGACGTCTTGGTGTTGGGGAACAGATTAGACCACAGGCTTTAGTTTCAGGCAGCCTGGGCTCAAATCATTGTGCAAGTATCTGAGCTGCTCCACATCCCTCCGGGAAAGCAAAAGTAGCACTACTCCTGGTTCATATGGTTCTGTGAAGAGTTACTGGGTTAATCTGTGTGCATGGCAATGAGCAAGTGTTAATAAATGCTAGCTGTTATCATGCAGTTGAATCGCTCGCATTCCATAATGGAGTCTTGGCGATGGGATGGGTGCCAACTGTCATTCCATCTCTGCTTGGGTTACTCCAGATATCGCTGCCTGGGACTTGGTGCAGTCCAGCATGCCTCATCACTAATGTCACTGGTCACCTGGAGCTTTCCATAGCATATGCAACCTTCATAGGTAGCACCTAGCAACTGTGCTAGGTTCAAGGTCTGTGGTTCCTTATCCTCTGTAACTGCGGGATGTATTTTTGGGGGGTGAGTACTAGGGATTGAACTCAGGGGCACTCAGCCACTGAGCCACATCCCCAGCCCTATTTTGTATTTGATTCAGAGACAGGGTCTCGCCGAGTTGCTTAGCACCTTGCTGAATTGCTGAGGCAGCTGTGGGAGGTGTTTGACAGTATCATCAGCACACGTTTCAGTGGCTACTACCCTGTGTGGGGTCACGGGTGCTATAGACCCCAGAGTGACCCAAATGTAGTCCTCAGGATCTCCAACCAGGAGCTGTATGGAGTGGTGGGGGCGGGGGGGAGAAAGATGATAAGTGAAGGTAGGCAAGCAACCCCAATTGTGAGGGCTGGGACAGGGGACAAGATGAAGAACAGCATCAGGAGTCCATGATGTTAGAGCCAAGCTTGGTTTAGGGAATCAAGTTGAGCTGCAGAGACTAGAGAAGGGAGGGAGACCCTGGAAGAGCCAGTGCACGGGTGAGGCTGGAGAAAAGGAGGCCCGTAGCCGTTCACACACTTATCCTCAAGCCCAGCTCAAGTCAAGACTCAGATCCAAAGCGCCAGCTCCCCATGGAGGCCAGCACAGGGACCATGCCCACTCCCACCCCCCCCCACCCTCCCGCCCCGCCACTTTAAAAAGGTACATTTCTCTGCAAGCTCAAGGTCTTTTGCCAGTCCCTTGGACACATTCCAATCAGACCTCTAACAGCCTAGAAACTTCTGGCTAATTTGGATTTGACTAAAACTTTTGTACCATGACGTTATGTAAAGAGATTCAATTATGGTGCGCAGTGTTTTGTGAGTAACTACCGCCCATAAAAAGTTAATTAATCAGGGCTGTGTCAATTTCCTCGTGCCATGTCAATTTGCCGCAAGGTAATTAATCACTAATCACCCACCAAGCAGCAGGCCGAGGGACCATCCACGAGCCATTTATTGTCTCTCCCCAAATAAATGGCACACGCAGCAAGGAGAAAACACATCTCGCCTTTCACAATGTTTTTATCGACACTTTTGCATGTTGTAATGGGTCTGCAGCAACCAGCAGCTTCAGTTCAAGGAAATATGAATATTAAAGACACAAATGAGCGGAGATTTATAGGACATTGCGTTTCTGTTATGTCAGTTTTGAGATTAAACCAAGCAAATGAACAGTGAAAAATTACTCTTCCATGTGGAGAATGGTGATTAGCCGTGTACATTAATTAGAAATTTTTGTTTTCCTATTCAATGCATTTCAAATGAGGATGTCCTATAAGGAACTGTTTGTCCAAAATGTAGATTTATTCACTTCTAAACAGCAGTGTTTAATATCAACATGCATTTTGTACTGAAACAAGAGCCGATTCCCAAATGCTTGTTTCAGGGATACGGGACTCTGGGAAGCAGAGATTCCCACAAATTAAGTGGCCATTTTGGCATTTTTTTTGTAAGGGACTGAATGGATGGAATGTTCCTCTCCTCCCACCCCCAACCCCCTTGAAATTACTAGATTTTTTCAAAACCTTGAAATTACTAGGTCTTTAAAAATTAAATCAAAAGGTTTTTTCACTTCTGTTTTGACCTAGAACTTAATATGCTCTATCACATCAAATTTTCCATCTAATGCTATTTAAAGAGACTGACCTAGTCACCTGTAAGCACTGTATCACAGACCGATTGGACGTACTTTGAGATTCATTTTGAAAACAGAAGTAAACGGGTTTTTTTTTTTTGTTGTTGTTGTTGTTGTTTTGTTTTCTTTTATTTTGCTATTTGGAAAAATAATCAGATTTTCTTGACTGTTCCTCTCGATGTTTATCACACAATGCCCTGCCTCTGAAATGGCTGCTCCGGAAGCTAAGGCTGGCTGTTTATGTAGCCTTGGTCTGTTGCGTGCGCTGCCACTTCTTAATTTATGGTCCGGCACATGGAATGGGAGTCCCCTGGAGGGGATCCTGCAAAACCCCCAACCTGCTGTTGAAAGTGCATCTACCCCCCCGGGATTGTGTGACCGAACGTTCCCTTCCATAAATCACCCACAGAACAGTTCCACCTCAAATTAGCATGTGCTTCTCCCTGTCTTCCAACCTGCCTATGGTGGGAAAGGTTTCACTGGGGAAGCAAAGGGAGAGGAGGTGTGAGACAAAGAGAGAGCCCCCCTCCGCTCTGACGGCACACCTCTACCAGGGCATCTGGCAATCCCATGCAAATTCAGACCAGAGCACAAATGCAAAGAATAATTGCCCATTAGAGCGGCTGTATATTTTTATGGCTTTGATGCAGAATCTGCCCCCCGTTGGGTTTTGCATCTGCTATGCTCCCATCTCTCCCAGAGCTCTAAAACTTCAATATGCAGTTTATCACCCTCAAGTATTTTCCACTGGTTTTGTGTTTCTTCTCTGGGGATTTCTAGGCTGGTGAAATGAGCTCATTTGTGTTTATTTTCTAAGGTAAGCACCATGTTCGTAAAAGAGAGGGGGAGGAGCCATGTGAGTCACTGTAAATACATTGAATGCAGAGTTGTGGGGAGGTGGGGCTTTGTCTTCCAGGGGGAGATGGGCAGTGAGCAGCGGACACCTTGGTACAGGGCCCATTTGGCTTGTGGATACACCCACGCATGTCCCATTTCCAAATGCTGATTGGCTTGGTCCTTGTATCCTGCACAGCAAGCTTCCCATTATGTTCCTAAAGTTTCATCTCTTTACATCCCATCCTATAGGAGTTCTTCCCAAGAAAGAGGTGGTTACTCCCCTAAGGTCCACAAGATATGCTCTCGTGTAAATCTTGCTGATGAGTGAGAGGGGCAGGCTGGGAACCGCCATGCGTCAGTAAGAGGTGCGCGTGCTCCAAAACCCCTGCCTCCTTTTCTTTGAGATAAATCTACTTTTCATTACAACAATACAGATTTTTCATTGTGATTCATGCTGGATGAAGTTGAAGAGGGACCTGTGGGTTTGCTCTCTCATCTCCCACATGCCGGGAACTCAGGATTTTTCACTCAAAAAACATATATAAGTGTCATGCCATGACATTTTGGTCTTGTTGAGTCTGTATCAGAATCATCTGTTCAGATTACTGCTTAAAACACACCTTTAGCCATGTCCCAGCATCCACAAACTGCCGCGTCCAATAGCCACGGAAGAAAACTATCCGCTCCATCCATCTCCTATGGAGCCTAAGGGAAGCTTGATAAACAGTTGTGGGGGGTTTTATTTTGTCCTTGAAGTTGAGCATTGGCCTTCGTGGTATGACAAGAGAGCCACACTGCCCCAACCCAGCCACTGGGGTAAATCCTCCAACAGGGAAGGTGCAGCCACAAATCCGAGGAGTTTGGGGTCGGGCAGATGGTTCTCTGCGTTCCCTGTTGTGCCCGATTATCCTGTTCACGGAGCGTTGCTGGTGGGGACTCTGGAGGGAGCCAAGGGGTGAAGGCCTTTCACTAGGTACTACTTGTCGGGGAAGTTGGGCTTCCCAGAACCAGTGCCGTTTCCACACTCTGGCATCTGTTCTGCAGGGCGTGTGGCTGTAGGTGGAGGGGGATCGAGGCTCTGATGGGTCCAGCAGCCCCTCCTTCCTTCGGAGTCATGTGCTGCGTCTGGACCCTCCAGGCACCTCTCAGTGGGGAAGTAGAAATGAGCTTTCCAGGGGTCCCGACTGCCAGCCAGACGTCAGTCCCCTCGTGTGTCCTGCAGCTTGTGTGCAGGCACCTGCCCACAGGACCCTGTAACAGAAGGTGGACGGTGAAGAGGGGCCCTACTCTCCCCCAGGGACTCAGTCCACCTTGGGTGGCCTCAAGGTTGAGGTGCCAGATACCTGCGGGTGCCAGGCCACGCCTCTAAGTCAGAGCACAGGAGGGGCAGCCCCACCTCCAGCCTTTGCTGGTCAGCGAGGGGCACTGTCCTTCGCTTCTGTGACCCAGGAGACCTGGCTTCACATGTGCCACTGGAGGCTCAGGGCAGTGGTTTTCAAAGGAAATTTGAAAAAAAAAATGTTGGAAAGGAAGGATTAGAAGGAAGGAAATACAGGAAAGGAGAGGAGAAAGAAAGGGAGGGAGGGAGGGAGGGAGGGAGGAGAGAGCAAGAATGAGAAGAAGGCAGGGCAGCTCCTCCATCCCGATGGCTCAGTAGGGCCAGCTCTGGACGGTCAACCAGCACCACAGAGCTGCTGTCCAGGAGGCCTCTGGCCCAGGGAGGGCACATTCTGCAGGGAAGTGCTCTTCCGTCTTCATCCCTTTAACCCAACAAGGGCCCCTCTCGTCCTCCTGCTCAGAGGAGCCCAGAGAGCCTCCTAGGAGGACCTACCTGTAAATTCCTCCTGCTGCAGGGAAAGACGTGTTTCTCCCTGGAACCAAGAGGGCACAAAGTGGAATCCTGGCTCCACTCAATAGCATATGTCCCCTCGCCCGGTGGCTGAGCTTCTGGCGCACATTCCCCCTCAACAGCTAAATCCTCCAAGAATCATTGTAAAACCTGCTCGTTGCAGAGAGGGATCTTTTGTGGCTCCTGCAGCCCAGGAGCCGGTGAGGATGAATGGGTCAGCATGATCACCCTGTGTCCTCACCAGGCAGCCAGCTGGCCGGACAGATTGTGTGTGGCTCGTTTTCTTTGTTTCAAAATCCAGAGTGTGCCTGTGAAGACGTAGTGTCTGAAATGCCGCAAGGTAGACCTGGAGTCAAAGCTGTGACCACTCATTTCCTGCCCAGTGCTGAAGCAGTGTCTCCCATGTCCTGTCCCTGCTGCTGAGGTTTGATGGTGTTAAGATGCACACTCCCCATTAAGACTCAGCCTCCCGTGGCTTCTGGCATGTGGGTTGAAATGCGATCCAGGAAACTCAGGTGCTGGGGGCTGGCAAGAGAACTGAATAAAACGGCATGGTTTGTCTTTAACCACAATAATAAAAAGTTAAAAATAACCTTTATGGTCTTCTCAGATACAAACAGAAGATGAAGTCATTCTGGCTTGGTCCTTCGATGTTCTCATTTTACCCACACTGTAAGGGAAAGACGGGGTAGAGTCTGTTTGCCGTTCCAGAGCAGGCGCTGAATTTTGGATCAGGATAGCCAGTTGGTCTGCCCTTCAAGCCCCAGGGTGCTATTCCAGTTCAGAAGTGGTATGCATTGGGGAATTGCTTCTGTGGGGAATTTTACCTGCCCTCCAACCTGCTGGCCACCTGGTAGGGCCAAGCCTACTCTGCCTGTGAGTATAGGGTGATTCTCAGAGCACCCTGGTCACTACATGGCCGCCCGCCAGCCTCCTAGGTAGCAGCTAGTGATTCCGGTCTCTCGAGTGGACTTTCTATTTTCCTTCCAACGTCCATTTTTCCTCTGTGCTCCTTCCATAAGCCATGCCTGGGTCCAGGGAAGGGCTGGGAGCAGACATGAGATGGAAAGCTTGCACTCCCGAAGGAGACGGGAGGAGGGAGACAAGCCCACCTGGCAGTGTGGAGACACACTTCAGCACAGCAGGCATCTAACACACGGGGGAGGGTTAGGGCTTCTGGGGAAGCCTGGCCAAGGGAATCAATCCAGTGGGTTGAGCCAACCAACTTCCTTCCAGGAGGCCTTTATGAGTTTCTGCTATGGTTCTCCTGGGACCATAGTTTCTCAAATGTATTTTTCCAAGAATGTCCCCCTGCATGGGACGTGGTTTGGGGAAGCGGCTGGCTGCTATGCTGGGACAGGCTCCGTTGGCATAGGGAGAGAGCGTTGTGAGGTTCAGAGAAGCCACTGGACACAGAACTGGCTCCTGGAGGCTCCTGAGATGGGAGGGAGGACCTCCCAGGTAGAGGCCTCAAGGAATTGTCAGGAGTACCTTCTCTCCTGACTCAAGTGACTCAGAGAATTTCCCCCAGGAAGGAAAACTCCATCTACCCTCTCCCGAGAATTGAGTTCCCAGACATTTCTGATTATAGCTTAAGGGGGTGTGTTTGCTTTTAAAAGCTGTGTAGGAGATCTGGGGGCTCCTGATATGCTAATAACCATCTATTTAGGGGCAAGATGTGTGATTTGTGTACTCAAGACACATAGAGGTGTCTATAGGAATACTTCAATTAAAAAATTTTGACAAGTCATATGGACCTAAAGGGAAATGTGAAAAAATACATAAAAATGAGAAAAGGGAGGGTTATGAATAAACTCTTCTGCAATTCTGCCCCAGAAATAGCCACTAGTGTATGAAATATGTGTTAATGTCTATAAAAACATGTATGTATATACATATGCACACAGATATAGCTGGACTTGTATACATATATTCATATGCAGTTACATGCACACTTATCCACATACATACATGTGTGTCTGCACATGTGTACTGTGCACTAGAAACATGAATACATGCATGTATATAATGCATGTATATGTATATACATAAATATGTGTATACTGAGATGTTGGTAGATACACCTTGCAATCTACCTTTTTTAAAAAAAAAATTAAGTTTTCAGTGAGTCTTTCTCCTATTCTTAGAATTCTTTGTAAATGTTTGTGGTTGACCACATCCTCCTGGGCAGAGGGAACCATGCTGTATGTCCTCCTCACCTTGCTGTCTGCTTCTGTCCTCCTAACTCCTGGGGGGCTGGAGCTGCCTTGGCGCTGCAGGGACTGGGGTCCTGGGAGCAGACCCCTCAAGGGCAGGGTGGGTCTCATGCCTTTGCTCTGTTCTCTCTTCCGCAGTGCCCGGCTTCCCGTATCCAGCTGCCACCGCGGCAGCCGCCTACCGAGGGGCGCACCTGCGAGGCCGCGGCCGCACCGTGTACAACACCTTCAGGGCCGCGGCGCCCCCACCCCCTATCCCGGCCTATGGCGGGTAAGTGATGCAGCCCCCCACGGGCCTCCCTGCACCAGCCCTCTCCCCAGAGGCACGGAGTGTTTGTGAGCGCATGATGGTCTTGACTGCCCACCAGAACCGCCCCAGCATGCAGCCCGTCGCGCGCCTGCAGCGGAGCACCTTGCAAAGAGTATTGAAAAATGAGTGTAATTTGTCCTGTCATGGTCGGTGCCTTTAAGCGTTCTACATGTCACGTGCTGTTATGTAAATTTGCTGAGACTGAATGCTGGAGAACAGAGAAATGGTTACAGCCAAAGATGTATTTCTGATGATTGCAAACATCTGGTTATTAAGGAGGTTGGACCACATTTGCCCCTTGAATTCAAAGGGACAGGAGGCTTTTCATACATAAAAATCACTGGGGTGGTCTTGTGCCCCTCCCCCAAAGACATCTTGCTCTTCCAGGTTTATGAACCTTTCCCTGACACAATTAGGTGTTGAGTCAAAGGCAAAAATGGAAGACTTGGATGAAATTGGAATTAATATGCCTTTTAGTTCCATTGTCCAAAATGGCACAAGCCCTCCTTCCTCCTCTGTGGGGATTTTGCAAATCGAGTTGTTCCCTGCTGCCCCTGTGGTCCTTCTGTGCATGGATTTTGAGATTGCCAAGTAAATACCCAGCAATGGTGGTGGATGCTCAGAAACAAAACAAAGCAGGAAAAATGTGATGGACTCAGTGGGGGACAATCCTGAAGTGCTGCGCTCTCTGCCCTTCTGCTAGGATCCTGGTAGCAAATTCCTGCACCTCTGGGGTAGGGTAAGGAAGGATGGCCCTTGGGCAGTAGCTGAGACCAGGGAATATTGGCAAGGTCTGGAGAGAACTTTGTTTGCCACAAAAGGAATGGAGAGGGGCAGTAGCATCTAGCCAGCAGAGCCAGGGCTGCTGCCAGACATCCCCTAGTCCACAAGACAGTCCTGCTCCAGGTTCAGAATGCTGGCTGAGAAACTGTGCTGTACCCAAAGGAACCCCCCTCGAGAGGCTCCCCTGACCAGTGCCTGGCTTCTGGCCCTTGACGACATTTAAGACTGCGTGTAAAGGGTTAAATGCATTTTCTTAAAAGCTTTTCTGCTTATAAATCTTTTAGAAAATCTGAATTAGCCTAGATCATCTATTATACTGATGACAAAGGGCAGTACTCTTGTCATTATTTATTCATATCTCGCCCATTCCCAAACAGAACATTTGAAGTGTTTCAAAAACAAAGAAACAAAGTTGGGAATATAATGAAATGAACCCTGATGAAATCATCATTGGGAAGGGAACACAGAGGTAAAAAGATAAGGCAACGTGCATCCAGTGTCTTGTCTAAGCCACTAGAATTGAGTCTGAGCTCCTCAGTGGACAAAATGAGCAAAAATTGATAATGAATCATGAGAAACCAAGAACAAACTGGCTCTAAATCCTCCCCATACCCCCAAATGCATCTGCATGTCCTGAGCCTTATGTGTCCCCACTATGAGCAATCATTGATTGTTTGATATTTATTGCAGCCCCACAGTATTGAACCCATTTTATAGGACCAGAAATGCAGAAATAAAGATTTGTTTTTCCCAAGGTCACACAGTGAGTTATGAAGGGAAAAAAGCCAAGTTATCCTCTGGGCTCACGTAATTGCTAAAGCAAGATTCATAAGCCATAAATGCAAAATTGCACATTTATGCCACATTATTTTGTCTGAAAATCGTTATCTTATCTTGGTACATAGTAATTGTGGCTTTTTCAGTATATATACCCTCAGTCAGTATCTCATGACTGTACTGGGCAGAAGAAAAATAATAAAGTAAAATTGTACGGCTTATCCTCACACGAACAATTTATAAAAACATCTCAACATAACACACCTGCCATAAAATTGAAATTTACTAACTTATGAAGAATGTGCTCTTTTCTGGGAATTACCATGCATAACTAATTAATGCCACGTTCGCCAGGAGAGGCAGCCATTTCCAAAGGGTACACCGTGTGTTGGTAACTACTTTGGATGGGGTGCCATTGAATATTCCTGTGATATGCCTGAACATTTTGGTTATAGTGCTAAGTTGTACCTCTTTCCTAACAGTAGTATGGCTGGAATTCTGAAACCATACTTAGGAGAAAGAGAACACTCCTCTGGGGGCTAGGAGGAAGAGCAGGGCTGGTGTGTGTGTGTGTGTGTGTGTGTGTGTGTGTGTGTGTGTGTGTGTGTGTGTTGGGGGAAGGGTTCAGGTCTGTAAGAATTGGTAAGAGCAGAGTACTGGTGGAAAAGGAAATTCAGCCAGCGGCCTGGGCATTTCCCTGGCTTACAGGCTGCAGAGTACACGGCAGCACCCAAAAGGAAGGTTCTCTTTCCCTGCTGTTCCCTGCAGCCTAGGCTTCAGGAGGGCAGCTAGTCACATGAAAGAGGAGAACAAGGTGGGACATAGAGAGAGGGCCCTGACTTTGAGCTGAGTAGGAAGGAAAGGTGGGAAAGCGGCTCCTGTTTCCAGAAAGCGCCATCCTCAGGATCCAGGTGGTTTAGAGCTAGTGTGGGTGTCCTGTGGCTCTCATTTCCAAACCCCTCAGCTCAACACCCACACTCTGCATGAAAGGTGCAGAGACCAGTAGCACCCGCAGAGGCATCCTTCCAGCTGGGCTAAGAGCCGACATACAGGCGATCCTTTTCAACAGACATGGTAAGGTAGTATATGAGCACCAAGGAAGGGTCCCTAGCCCAGCCTGAGTGTTCAGGGACGTGCTTCAGTCCCAACATTTCCTAGGTCTTGGTCCTTGATTCTGTCCCACGTGCAGCGGTCTCCATCTTTCCTAAGACCTCTCCTAGTGATCTGCATTTATCCGGGAAGAATTATCTTTCTGACTGTCACAACTTGAGCATGCATCTCACTGCCAACTGCTCTTCATGAAGCATCCATTCTGAGTTTATATTGTCATAAAGTTCCAGCCAAATTTTTTCATACTCTATCCTAGGTCACATGGCTTCCATATGTTTTTCTCCTGGAAGATTGGGCATGCCTTGTAGAACCTCCGTAGTTACCTTGTGGAGCCCTGGGAGGCCCTTGGAGGCATCCAACATTAAGAAACTGACACAAAAAAGATTGACTCAGGATGCCCTTCCCCCATCCGTTTCCTGTTCCTCCTAGCAGGTGAAGACATGGGCTGCTGTTTTCTTTTACATGAATAGATAGAGACCTCCGGGAACATCATGCTCAATCATCTCTCCTGGGGCAAGCACTCTGCCTATTGACTGCAGCCTGAATGGAGGAGAAGGGGTGTGACTTAGAAAATAGCATCCTTGGGGACTCTCCCAGTCCTGAAAAGACCCTGGGGAGCTTGATCAACCTCTAGTTTCGTCAGTAGGAGAGTGAAGAATGGACCTTCCCGTCCCCCAGGGTTGAGAGAGGGTGAAACAGGAAGACCCTCGTAAGGGCTCTTACAAACAGGGCTCTTGTTTGGTGGCCTGCAGCTTCTGTTGGTGCAGATGTAATGACTGACTTTTTGTCAGTAGCTAATGCACTTATCTTCCTCGGTGCCCCCTTCTGCCCGCGTTGAGTTCACAGGCAAATTCTACGTCTCTGACCCCATGTACTCTTGAGGTCTGTGCTGGAGGGCACCTGCTGTTCACAGACCTCCGTTACCCCCAACCCACAGAGATGGTTTTGGACAGAGGCGCCTGGATTGTTATGGACGATAACCATTGAGACTAAGAATTCAACTAGCGAACACTCTCAGCTGAATGGATGAGGTTTTCCATATTTCTCCTTGGATTTGATCCTGAACTCTATTTTGATAGCCAAGTGACAATGTCCAGTTCCTCTTCCCATGACTCACATTTGAGAGAATCTCTTAGGTGGTGGGCATCATTGCAAGGTATTTTTTTTTTATTCTAAACCTAAGCATCCTGCCTTAGCTACAGGGTTTTGGCCTTCCTCCTCTAGGTACCTTCAAGCAAGGTATTCTGTACTTTCTTGGTTATTTAATCATGACATTCTTACATACAGCTTCCAGAGTTACCTCGGACACTATTTTGAGTGACTCTGGGTCATGTTGGGTCTAAGAAAAAACTGGTATTATCCCAGGAGGAACGTCATAAAGTTGGTCAGGGCAAGAATTAAACCCACAAATAGCTCCTTTGGGAATGCTGTCACACTGAGTCCTAAGAGCCCCTGTGCCCCATCTCTGGGATCATGAGACATCTTTCTGTAAACCAGTCATACCTTCTTATTTTATCTTTCTGACTGTCTGTTTTATCTGATGCTGAAGAACTTCTTCATTTCATATCAACATTAGGAACAAAAGTTACCATTGTCTATTCTCATAATACTTTCCAAAACTCTCTATAGTTTGTCCGTCCTTCTTTCCTTCCTTCCTTCCTTCCTTCCTTCCTTCCTTCCTTCCTTCCTTCCTTCCTTCCTTCCTCTCTTTCTCTCTTTCTCTCTTTCTTTCTCTTTCTTTTTTAATGTGTGTGTATGTGCATGTGTATGGGGTGGGTGTTTTTAGTGTCTTTTTTTTTTTTTTACTTAGTTTCTTAGCCAGTTTTAAATATAACAAAAACCTCTCTTAATTGAGTGGATGTACAGACAAACACTATAGACTAGTAGTTTTTAAAGCTTTGGGGGAAAAGGGAGTGAATTTCATACATGCCTTGGATAATCTGATAACAAATATGCATTTTCCCTGAGAATGTTTGTGTACAAATACACAATTCCAACAAATAGGAGTGAGTTCATAGACCCACCTGATAGCCATTCACAAATAGCTATATTTGAACACATTCAAAAATTTAATTTATTTTCCTGTTAGAAGGGGCAGCAGGGTGGAGAAGTTTTAAATAGCCTTTCCTACAAAAATATATTCGTGGTTAGTATATATTATATTACACAAACACATCGTATAGTTTGTGGCATTTCTATACCTTCAGTCTTTCTTTTTTCTATTTTTTTAAGTAAACCAATTTGCTATAGTACAATCATCCCCTGCTTGCATTCATCCAAATATTTAACCACTGCTATTACTTTTCTAAGAAAATGAGATGTACATTTGCATTATGTTCTTGCAAGAGCATATTGCAGGCCCAAAGTGACTGACAAGCAATACAATTACCTTTGCATGACTAGACAGACCATCTCTGCATTCAAATAGGATGGCACCTGTTCAATGCATGACAGCCCCCTCTTCTCTTGTGACTGAGCTGTGGTTTATCTATTGCTACATCCTGGACATGGACTCCCTGTCCTTCTTTCCCTACATATCTGATATTTTAAGTGCACCTGTTTGATGAGGCTTTACAAACACATTTGGACACCTTCTTGAAAATAGTATGATACTTTCGTAAGAGCTTTCCCACACCCAGCAATTCCTTTAGAGTAGGACCTAGGAGGCTGGGCTTCAGTTTTTTTTGCACACATAGAGTTACACTTGGGGATGATGTTTCATACAGCAATGATCCTCTTAGCCCTCGAACAGGCAGCATCAGCATCACCTATTACTTGTTAGAAATGCAAATTCTTAGATGTCCCTCCCCATCCAGATGGACTGAATCAGAACCTCTGGGCTGGGCATGGGGCCCGGCCATCTGTGTTTCAGTCAGTCCTCCAGGGGACTCTGAAGCATGTTCCAGTTTGACCACTGATGCCTGCCATGTAGTTAAGAGTTTGGGCTGTGCAGCCAGACTCCCCGGGCCAGAATCCCAGCCACGCCAGGACCGGCTCTCTTTGTTTCTGCTCCTTTGTGTCTAAAGAGGAGATGGTAGCATTATCCACGGCATGGGAGTGTTAGGAGGGTACAATGGGGGTTGACACGGAGTGTGAGACCAGGGACTGTCCCATGGTGCCTGTGAGTGACAGTGACTCATAACTCAAGAGAAAAACCCAAGGCATTTCACTAGGCAGTGTGGTTCCATCCACCAATGAGGAGGGCCGCGTTGGCTCCCCAGTTTCTAGGGTGGTCCTGAAGCTGGCTCCCCGCCCCTCCCTCGCTGCTGTCACACCATGCCTTTGCTAAACTTGGTAAAACAACAAGCAACCCCTTCTTGGTGTGGCTCAGAAAGGCAGCTAGAATTTTTGGAACACTTCTCTCCATGAAGCTGCCGCATTCTGGTGGCTAGTGAAGACACTGCAGCTATAATGAAGCCCTTCCTCCAGGCCCTTCAAGGAGCCAGACAGCTTCGGCCACTGGGCCCAGCCTGGCTCTTCCCTTGGCCGGCCCTGCCCTTCCTCTGAGTCTTCCCAGCTAAAGCTTTTAGAGCTCTGTGTCACTGTCTCAGCTTTCTCTGTCTCTGCGGGTGGCCTGCCTCCTTCTAAGACTCCCTCAGGACACCTCTTCCCCCTCCTGCAGTGAGCATCACAGCCCCAGGGTCCTCTTTATGTGCCTGGCTGTGACTGCGGGCTCCACTGCCTTTACACTCAGTGAGGGCAGGTTCAGCTGTGGCTCAGAGCACAGAGAACTTTCCGAGGCAGAGCGCTGGCCCTCCTGTTCTATCTGTTTAGCTGTGTCGACATGAGGCAGGTAGACTGCAGCTTCTCCTGCTTTAGTGTCTCATATATTTGGGATGTCACAGCCCCAAAACAATTCACCGTGACCCACGGAGGAGAGCAGAGCATGGAACTAGGGACCCTCCGGGAGGTGACCCTCAGGGGTGTTCTTTCTCACTCTGGGAGCTGTTGGTGCAAACAGGTACAAGTGCGTGATAACTTGGCCTGTTGTAAGGAGGGACCAGGATCCCAGAGAAGGCCAGCCTCAGCCCTATCCAGTGGCTCCACTCGGGCCCCTGCTGTGTGCCCAGGGACTAGGCTTGCTTTTCTCTCCATTATTCACAAAAGATCAGGGACAGACTACATTCTACCTACACTGAGAAAAAGGCACTGCTTCCCATTCCTAATACAGATTAGTGTGTGATTAAAATGGATATAGTTCACACCTGGATTGCCTCGCCTAGTCCCTTGCACTGGTCTCCTAGTTGAGGGCTCAGTCTTGGACTGTATTCCCCATCCCTCCCCTCCATGGACAGCAGCTGTTGTTGGTGAACAACCAAAGCAGAGGCAAACCCGGGACCCCGGACTCCCTCCTCCTGACCTCTTAGTGATTCTGTCTGGAGTCCTTAACCATCCTCTGTCACCCTCTGCCATCTTTAGATGTCCAAGCTCCCATTTAAAAGATGTCCGTAACTCACTGAACAGTTATTCTGCATCTTGTAGGCAGGAAGTAATGTGTCAAGCATCAAGAGAGGGGACACTGAGAGGCCCTTTGGCTGCAGCTTTCCAAGGCCACGTGGGGCACATGCACAGATATCTTTAATTTGAAGTGGCACTGATGAGTAGCTCAGGTGAGGGTCTGAAACTCTGATATTGGTATTCTCAGGTGGGTGGAGTACCTCAGCTCCAGGTGGGCGTTGGGTCATAGAGAGGGTGATATCTGGAGCTAGGGTGCTATGCATGCAGCTCGTTACTTTGCAAGCCTTGGCTCAGGAAGTCCTGCACGCATGCGCACCATGTGCCTCGAGGTGGACACAGACTGATCTCTCCCCGTTTTGCAAACTACAGGAAGCTCAGATGTCTTTAAGAACTTTGCCCCAGGCAGCGCACTGTTGATTGAGGAGGCTGACATTTTACCCGAGTGCCCATGTGTCTCCCATCTCCCTTGGCCCTTGAAGCGTGACCTCTTGCTTGTGGACAAGGGTACTTGGAGAAAAGGCATTAGCAGCACCAGCAAGCGCATGTGCAGAGGCATGGTGGGGAGAAGGGCTGGGCAGCGGCTCCCTGGGCGCGGCTGAACCACCCGTTCTGTGGTTTGGGCCATACTAAATAGTTGCTGCTCGCCTGTTCCATCAGCTGTGCTCCACATCGCTGTGGCGGAGGCTGACCTTGCCTCCTGACCCCCAGCAGACGCTGCATTTTTATGTTGGGAACATTGAAAGGGAATTCAAAGCTCAGCTCGGGATGCCGCACGCCTTGGCACCGCGGATTAGGGTTTTCGCTGTGTGACAAGGGCTCTCGTGCACCGCAGCCCTCCCGGATCCAAGGGACACAGCCGAGCGCTGTGCGTGTGAAACCCTGCCACACTTTAAGGATCAGGGCAGTTGGGGTTTAGTGGATCGACTCGAAAAGGCTCTGAGAAGACACTGCTGTGTTCTCCAGCAAACCAGTGTCGCTGGCGTGTGTGTGTCGCTGGCGTGTGCCTGGGTCCTGGGCACCTGCCTGAGATCAGTGCGCTTGGCTTACCTGTGGGGCCCTCGCCTGGAATCCTGCCGTGTCAAAGCCTGGCGCCCTTCCACAGAGGGGCTGGCTGGTCCTTTGCCAGAGTCATAAATCATCTAGAAACTTCCCTGGAGGCTCTAAGGGAAGGTTATTAATAACAACCACCGTCCTCTGAAAAGTGCACACTTAGAAATATACATTTTTATACTCCAGATACCTGGTCATTCTCACCAACATCTGTGAGGTATGCAAGGTGCATTTGAGTCTCATCAAACTGTTTTAAAAACTGCTTAGGAAACATCAGTCAGATCACAGACCTATGAGCTGCTTTAGGTGAGGAAGTGCAGGGTCGCTTCCTTCCCCCTTTGAAGTCCCTCCTTTCTGGGATGATGACTGTATATGGGCAGTGATCAGAGAGCTCCTGTGAGTTTGGGTTTGTTGAATCATCTTGTGAAACTTTGCTTAGTCTGAATTGAAGTGAATGCACAAAGATAACACATGCATGCAACACACGTGTGTGTAAGAGCACATGCATACATATACAGATATGGACACACATTCATGAAGATATGCAAACGTCTTTATACACAGAGCGTGATATAGACAAGTTCACACATGTATACTTCTTCCTACACACTTGTGCATACTAACACATACACTCATGCACAAAATATACTTGCACACATACACACATGAAAGGGTGGCTGATAGAATCACCCAGAATCATAGTGCAGCCTGCCCAGCTCCCGGGGCCATCCCGCTCAGACCCATAGTCAGAGCGCTGCACTCTGTGTGTCTCCCCATGGCGATCCTATTTTCACACAGATGTTTTGTTTTGTGTTTTGGGGGGAGCTCTGTGGCCTGACTGCAAACTCTGACCTCTTAAGATGCTCGTGTGTGTGTGGGCCGCTCACAAGACATGTCAATCCTCTTTGCATTTCCAAGTTGCACATCTCCATACCTCCTCCCAAGAGAGCAGGAAGCTGGGTGCCCAGCCAAACGTGCCGATTCTGGACCCGCCCCGAAACCCAGCCTAATTGTCCTGATGTGATCGACCCATGCTGTCTCCAACCTCCTTAATCAGTGTGAAAACTCTCCTGGGTTCCTGTGTTTCGGATCTTGTGACCAGACTAACCTGGCCCGTGCAGGGGTTGGCGTGTCCGCATGGGGAAATGCACTAATATGGATGTTTCTCTTTGTGTGTGCACCCTGCAGTGTTGTTTACCAGGATGGATTTTATGGTGCAGACATTTATGTAAGTATTCATTAACGTGCATGCCGTCCTTGTTTCCGCCCAGAGTCATTCCTTTTACAAGTTTGCTGCAAAAACCTCCATGCGGTGTAGTCAGACCTCCTCCTCCAGGTCTGTAGGAACCAACCCAGAGCCTTGCCTCCCAGGCAGAAAGACTTCTGCTCCTGAGCTCATAGGAAGCATCCCTCGCTGTTTGAGGGGAATTAACTCCTTCATCAGCTTCAGAATTGACACAGTCCCCACCCCCCAAAAGGTAGCACTTCTCCCGGGACCAATGGAAGACCCTATCCCCCAAGAAACTGTCTCCAGAGTTCTCAATATGGTCTGAGTGTTCTTGGTATAATATTTAGGAGAAGAGTTGTAGTTACCAGCTACAGAGGATTAAACGGTATTTTCATGGCTACCATTCTTGATGCTTTCCTTATAAATATAATTAACTTATCACAACCGCCCTAGGAAGAGTCTCTCTGTCTCTGAACATGGATGAGTTTACCAAGAAACACCTAAATCTCCCCAGAAAATGTATGTAGACTTGAACATTAATTTCTTATTTTCTTCAACCATTTATTCTATTTCCCCAGAACATTTACCCAGGTTTAATTTTTCAGTAATTGGTACCACTTTGTCAAACTTTTCCTCCTTGGAAAAGACTAGGGTGTTTCTCATTATGGGGGCCATAGTTTAACTCGCCTACATTCACCTAGATGAATTGATTCTTCCACATGAGAATACAAACATCAATTTTAAGAAAATTACTTGAAACAAACACAATTGAAAATAAGTGGGCAGTATTGGGGAGGGAGTCTCGAAATCACATAATTTTCATTACTAATAGCCTCAAATAAGTCAGTGGAATCATATTTGTTGTTTTATGGGCTAGATAACAAAGGAAAATAAAACTATATTTCTGATCAAATTGATGCCATTTCCTAGAAAATGAGAAAGACCCTGGTTATTTAATTTTATTCCTCTTGAATTTCAGATCACTACAGTTTTGAGACATAGTATTAATCTCCATCAGTGATGGACTTAGGTTCTATTATTCATTATATTTCCCGTCATCCATGGGTTTTATTTTCCTGTAGTAAAATGAGTGGACTACCTGTTTCTAGGAACTCTGTTAACAACCCGTTCCCATTTTTTTTTTGTGTGTAACTTAAGCTGCTCCTTGTCACATCCTACTTGGGTCCATGCCATTTCAGATGGTGAGAGCGGCGGGGACCAAGCAGTGTGGAGTCCGCCTTATCCTCCTGGACCTTGTGAATCCCAAATCCCTGCCTCCAGGTGTCCAAAGGGAGAGCTTGCAGATGAGAGGTCTATAGTTGGTATAACTGAGTTTAGGGCTTTATTACTATTATTAAATGTTCTAACTTGGGGAACAGAAGGTTGTAGATGAGGGATGAAGAAATTTTAAAAAATCAGATCCACTGGAAAGAAAGCTGTTTCCATCAGCACCCACCCAAAGGTAGGGGGGAATTGTATGTCCCTGAGCCTAGTTATAAAAATAAAGATCACAGTAATTCAGCCATCACTATGGAGTGTCCACTTCCACGTGCCTTGGTTTCTTCCCTAGGTTAAAATGCTACTTCACTGATTTATCAATTGGCACCCTGCATGTTTCAAACCCGTATCTTTTCCGTGCCTCACAGATTCTAATTTAGCAGGAAGTAGAAGCTGCCCGAAGGCAGAGACGGTGGTCATGCCACAGAAAGGACAAGCTAGGAGAGCAGGTCCCCAGGAGTGTGCGTGGACTGGGCCAGGAGGCTCGCTCAGAAGATCCACAGAGCCAGGCAGGTGGGGAACAGAGAAGGCACAGGAGAGGGCCAGGTGCCAGCCTACACCAGGGTACCAGGAGATTAAGAGATGCCGTCAAACAGGAGCTAAGTAGAAATTAGGGGAAAGGACAGGTGTCCACCCTCCCCAAGAGCTGAGCCCTCAGGAGAAGGCTGCCTCTGGTCACCATGGAGATACGCAGCAGGGGGCTGGCTACTCAGCAGATGACGACGTGGGGGTTGCTTGGTCAGCAAGGAGGGTAGGTAGGGTCACACCCGAGCCCTCTGACATGAGGACACCCCCCCACACACACACACACCACATTGGCTTAAAAAGACAGGAATTTAATTTTTTAACTATCATATCAAACTACAAGGCAACTACTACTGCTTAGTGTGCATTAAAAAGGTCAAATTAAAGATATACTTAAATAACAGCAGGGACAAAACACTCTTAAAGCCAGAGTTGAGAACCAAAGTTTCCTGGACCCGTGGAACCTTCCACTCCACTCATGGCCTAGCCGGGAGGTGGAAGAGAGGTGTTCCCTGAGCTTCACCAAGATCCATGCTGGTGTCCTCCGGGAGAGGCAAAGGACGCAGCTGTTGATCAAAGATATTGAAAATGCAAAGAAGGACAGGAGGAAGTGAAATTCTGTGAGAGCTGTAAGAATTTTGACAAGTTATGCGTAGACACTGGGGTAGGTCAGCAACGAGCCAGGCAGTAGGAGGGGCAGAAAGGAAGGTGCCCAACGTCAATGTGAAAGGTGCCCCTTTAGCTAGGGGTGCCTGGGGTTCCTGAGTGCAGCCACTAGGGCGTCCTGGAGGAGGTGTCTCAGTGACATCGAGACGCATGTTCCACCATTCCTGAGTTCCAGGATAACCAGTTTCTGGTGGACGCCGTGGCTGGACACGCTGCCTTCTGCATTCATGTCACTCTGTCAACCACGTGTCCTAAGACAAAGAGGTGTCCTCACGCCACTGATATGTGAGGTCAGGAAAAAGAAGTGTCCCTGGCTTTGGGGACACAGGGAAGTGGGAATTCTCCCAAATACAAACACAAGTCTTTGCTCTTGAGACCCCACTTTTAGTAAGAGCCAGCAGAGGGGCAGCATGAGGCTGCCTGCCCTCCGTCATTACAGGGTCAATTCACCAAGCGTCCTCTGTTCCAGAGCTCAGCGGGGAAGCTGTGTCCCTCCTCTCACACACCCAGGAAGACAGGGAGCACATCACCTCCATGGTTTTTTTTTAGAAGAGGAAATATTTCTTTTTTGCCAGAAAAAAAAAAAAGATGAAATAATTTGTCTCATTATCTTTCCTGACCTGGAAGTGTGAAGCCACAATGATCTGGCTGCAGAGGCCACACTCAAGCACTGAACCGGCCAATTAAAGTTGTGGCAAATTTTGAAAAACCTAAGAAAGGAAAGGAAGAGGGTGAGAAGTCGGACAGTATAGGAATGGCAGGGCCCTGGAGCACCGTGTCTTTATTTGAAACCTTCAGATATGCCATGAAGTCTGCCGAGGGTGGACACGAGAACTTTGACAGAGCTCCACAAGCTTTAGATTCTGACTTCAATGACAAGGTTAAATAAAACTGACTCAAAAGGAAAATCAGATTATGTAAGAAAAAAATATATACACACATACATTTATAGGCAGCTTCCTAAATCCCTAAAAATGCCCAAACTCTTGATATCTTCTCCTGGAACTAGAGAGTTTCTCTTGAAATTCAATCCACATGCAGGAGAGATCACTTGTGAATAACTCACATCCCCACTGGTTTCCAGTCTGTAGAGGTTTCTACCGAGTCCTTGTCGGCATTAGATTTCAATGAGGTGATGCGTTAGGGACCCGAGTGTTAACAGTAGCTCTGTTAAACATGCCCACCCGTAGGTGTTCCAGTCAGGTCTACGAAAAGTAGGTTCCATAGCCTCAGTGTGACTCATGAATTTGTGAAATACAATTCCACTGTGTTATTAGTTGATATTATTAGCAAATAGAGCCACTGATGTAGTTGTGGCTGCTACTAAATCATTGTCATAGCTGCCTACATAATTAGGCCTCCAAATTAAATTCCCAGGTAGACTGGAGAATTCCAATCATGAGATAAAGAGACAAATTCCCTGTAGTTAGCTGAAACATTGGATTGTGTTTCGCAAGTTGAAAAGCCATGAAATTATCGTTTTTTACTTCTTTAAAAATGGACACAGGTTAGATCCCAAATACAAACAGTGTGCATGGATCGTGATCCCAGCCTTCTTTGGGAGTCTCCGTAATAAAGACTTGCAGCTACAAGCTTTTGGCCAAGCCCGGTTCCCCTTTTGATCTAGTGGGTCACTCCCCTGTCTCAGTGACCTCAGGAAAGCAAACTTGTAAATGAATTGCTCTGGAATCTGTCTGACTTATGCATCTTCTTTTATTTATTTCATATTTTTTTTTGCATTGAAAACATTACATTTCTGTTTCCTTATAGAGTAGTGTATCAAGAGCCTGTGTATGGCAATAAATTGCTGCAGGTATGAAATCCCAACTGGTGGAAAGACTCATTACTCTGTTGTGGGTTTGCTGTGAAATCCTTACTAACGAGACAGTTCTGGGGAGGGGGAAACGTTTTCTAACATCGAAGGAGAAGCTCGCTGAATTTTCCAGTTTTAATGTGAGCTCTAGCGTAGGGATGATCAGCCCCTTGTCTTCTGATAGGTCCATAGTTACGCGGAGGCTGTTTCCACGACTGAAGTCAGACAGCCGCGCCCGTGAGCCTTGCTGGATCACGAGCATAGTAAATTGGAGGTCTAAGCTCAGCTCTTAATTTCTTGGCCTTATCTGGGCTCAATCAATATAAATTTAGCAAAAAAAATAATAATAATTGAACTAATTGCCTGGGCCGTTTTTTGGTAGGTTCTTGGAGTCCTTGTATCCAACATGGGGTCCACAGAGCTAACATTTAATAACCCTCCTTGGTTTTGTTATAACTGGTCAGGAATTTATTTCACACTTGCTAGAACTCTCAAACCTTATTTCTCGCTATGGAAGCAACCCCCAAATGAAGGCCCAAGTGACTGGATTTGTAGGAAGAAAAAAATAAAATCCACACATCTGTTTTGCTGGCTGAGTCTTCAGATCTGGTCTATCACTAACACTGAAACTGTCAAATAAAATGAAAGATGAATATCAAACTGAGAATGATTTGTGGGCGCTTTATCACACGAGTTTTCCTGTCACCTGCAATTCTCATTTTTATTCAGTATTAAATCAACGAGCAAGGTACTTATTTTTTTTTCAGTCATGAAAATTGATCCAATTTAAATTTTTAAAAAATTTTAAGACTCACAAATATGAAAAAGGGATGCTGGGACCTAGGAGAAGGCAAAGTAGTTAAGATACCTGAGATCAACCTTTAGGGTCACATCTCAAGAAAACTGTGTTTCTGTTGCCACACTTGCCAAGTAGCTGAAGGTATAATAATGCAGATTAACTAAGGAGTCATGGTTGTATTTAAATGTCTCCTTTTCCAAACGTTCTTGCAAATGGTAGTACGCTGAATAAAATTTGAGTTGTGTGAATACCAATACACCTGCTTTGCACAAAGTGAGTCCGTGCCCGTGGCTACGCCTGGACAAGGAGCAAGCCTCTCCGTCTCTCTCTCTCAGATCAGGCTCATTGCTGCTCTCTGGTGCCCTGGTGCTGAAGGGAAGCATGCACACGTGTGTGCACACACATACACACCCCACACATGACATAGCCCTACTCAGAAGCACGTCCCCTCCCTACACACATGAACATTTACCTCGCTTACTAACAAATTTTTAGAACCTCCCTTTTGCTAAAAGTATAGTCTAAGGTGAAAAGTTTATTTTCTTTCACCAAGGTACCTTGAGTAGTTCATCAGTGTTGAGTATTGTTCTCCAAAGTTCCACAGGTAGAGTACCTGCTGCACCTGTTTGGTCATGGAATCTTTTATTTTTCCTGCCATCATTAATGTTCCAATGAGCACAATTTTGAAAATGCTTTCTCAAAGCATTTTCAGTGGGCGACTATGCCAAGGGGCCTCCAGGGATTTCCCTAACAGAGGAAACAGCTCAGAGAGCAGGTTTCTTTGGATGCTTGTCTTTGGTAGTGGCGTCCATTTAAATTTATTTTGATATCAAGACCCATTTACAGTTTGCTGCCAAAGTGAAAAATGGGCGTATTTATGAGTGGGATGTGTAGAACTGTGTTGTATTTATCATTCTTTTTTCCTTTGGTTTGGCGGCAGAAAAAAAAAATCTATTTGACTTGATTTTTGTCATGAGGTCTGGGAGGACCAGGCTCAACATGAACAGGGTCTGGTGACCTCCCAAGAGCAGAGATACCTCCTTTCTGAGACATAAAGCCATGCAACAGCTGCAACTCTGCCCGGAAAGCTGCAAAATAGAAAGCAATAAAGTTGATCCAAGTCACCTGTTAGAAAGGCAAATTAAAGCAATGTGTCCTTTTGGATCATTTTATAGTGTGTGCTCACATACACGGAGTTAATGCACAATTGCACTCTTTCCCTCATATGGATTTCATGCAAAAGAAAAATAGCGAGGAAGACAAGGTAACAGAAGGACGGTGGTATCAAGCCACTTAATCCTCTTTCACCCCAATTACTGCAGGTTCCAGGGGCCACTTAGACTTGTGCTGTCCAGCACTGTAGCCACCTCCTGCATTTGGCTGTTCACATTTGAACTCACATTAACTAAAACTGAGCAAATTAAATATTCAGTTAGTCGCCCTACCCACAATCCAAGTGTCCAGTAGACACTAAACACTATTGACTAGAAAGCACAGATCCAGGGCAATTCTGTCATTACCATGTGGTCTGCTGGACAGGGATGAGACCGCTGATCAAGGTCAAAGTCTTCTCACCTGCTCTGAAGACGGCAGCACATGAGGATGCTGAATTTTGAATCAGGAATGCTTGTGAACAAATTCCACGATCTTTTATAGAAACACACACTTATTTCCTCTAAATTGCCAAGACATATGCAAATGTACACAATAGAGAGCATTCCCAAATCCTCACGGATGAGCACATTTTTTTTTTAGGATTCCTGTTTTACACACCTGCAAGTTGTGTTCCTATGATAGATAACAACCCAGTGAGGTTCTTTTTACTTTCTACTTGCACTATAACAGTTAATTTAGCAAAATATTTAGCAAACTTGCTACCCACTGCAGACATTGGGGAGATAAGTGAAGTTGAAACAAGAGCATTTGCAAATGCTCTTGCAAATGCTAGCCATCCTTGCTGGGACCAAATGCATAGTGGCACATTCACAATTTACATGGCACCTGATACAAATACCTATGCTAATTTTTTGTTGTTGTTCTGGGGAAGAGAATCCTCCCCCACCCACACACACAAACACACACACACACTTATTCTCCACTCAGTTTTCAGCCAGTTGCAGCTAATGCCTCCTAACAATCGGCTGGCCAACTCTAGACCCTTCCTGCCTCATTAAGTTTAATATGCATACTCCTACACCTGTGTCTTTGTGTATGCATCATGAAACCCGAGAAGACGGGCAAGCAGATTAAAAGAAAGGCTCCAGAAATCCCGTGACCTCCTTTCTGCTCAGCCCGTCATTCCACATCTTGGGCTCAGCACCAGTATGACAATGGCTTTGGTGTTATGGCTGCCCCGCACATTTAATGATTGCCCCCGTTCCTAATTAGAGAAGATGGTGTTTGGAACACCAGGTGGTGTATAGCTAAGACCTTTTTTTAAAAAAAAATAAATAAACTGACACTTTGTTTTTATAAGGGAGGCTATTTTAAAAATACTGGCTCCAAATTATTGTTGATTATTTGTCAGGATGTCTCAGATGTGTCTTCTCCAGGCTGAGGCAAAGCATGAACTTTTTAAGGATAAACTAGCTGTTTAGAGTTGTTTTGCAAGCAACTGCAGATCCATTCTGAAAGTCAGCTGTGGCTAGAAAGAGAGAGAAAGAGACAGACCAGCCTGCCTGGAGTTTGAGAGATGCTTTTCACACCTTCCCTGGCTTCATGTACCTTTTCTCCTCCTGCTTAATTTCCCCCAGAAACAGGATCAGTGTCAAGACAAGTTAGTGCTCTGGGGACTTGGCTGTTAGATGACCTCTGACACACAGTTCTATCCTGAGTTGCCCTTTTATGGCGAGGGTGAGAACACTTCCCTCAGGATTATGGGACTGCGCATTCTAATTAGAACCTGAGTAGCCCCTGTGTCTTCAGGGAAACTGGATCGTGTTTTGTTAATTGTGCTGAGATGGTTCCACGGTGGTTGACATATCGCCGTGGTCCGTTGAGCAAGAAGCTGTGTTCCTTTCACAGTTTGATAATCAAAGCTGCACTGAACACAATTCCTTTTGAATATGCCCATTTGCTAGTCCTCTTTGCTTAATTGAACAATTGCAATTACTGGAACATACAACTAAATGTTAATTATTTCTTCTTTTCAGATTTTTTTTCTCTCTTAATGATTTTATTTACAAATTAGGAGACTTTATCATGATTTCTACACTACATTCCCCATCTGAACCTGAGAGACACATAACAGTTTGATATTTTTAGACCAAAACAGACTCTTTAAAAGGATGCTCACAATTCATTTTTATGTTACTTCTGTAACATCTAGAAATCCAATGTCAGTCCTCTTCAAAAGACTGAGTGGTTACATGACCACAGGTGCAAGGAGTTACTAGTGAACTTTCACCTGAAGTGTTATCTGATTTTTAACAATAAGTGTGAAAATAAGACATGGGAAGGTTTACTTGATTTTTTTTAAAAGGAAATAATAAAGGATGGAATAAATAAAATTTAATATCTAACAAATACAGGTAAAGCATGATCAAGTTTAAAAATCTGGAAAGTTCAGCCCCATGTGTAGAGTATTTAAATAACCCCTAGCACCCTCCTGCCCGGGCAATGGCCATTAACACGCAGGTGTCGCCTTCTGAGGGGACCTGGGTTCTTCTGTGGGCACACGCTAACCTTTAACACGCAGCAGGGCTGGTTTCAACCCCTTCTTTCTCCGGTGTGTTTTGTACCTTCTGCTTTGATACTAAGCTCTCATTAACCTCGACTTTAGATTGGTAGATTTGGGTACCGCTCTTCTGGTGTGGTCTCACTGCTGGGGGTCCCCAAGTTGGGCTCCTCCGCATCCCTAAGTCACCTTCTCCTTGTGTTCTAGGGTGGTTACGCTGCATACCGCTACGCCCAGCCCACTCCTGCCACTGCTGCTGCCTACAGTGACAGGTAAGGGTCCTTCCTTCTTGTGCTTGATAACTACTGGCAATTAACTTAGTTGGTGGGACAGAAGACCCTCCTCCAGTCTTCTGACAATGCATGGCTGGGGGAAAAGCACCCAGAGGTGAGACCCTGTGCTGAAGGTACACAGGCCACAAAGAGGGTGAACGGTTGCCATGAGTTGATTCTGCACTCCCACCCTCTCTGCTAAGACACAGAGACAAGGAGACTCTTCCCCAGAACACCCCTTTTTCAGATCTCTTTATTCCCACAACCATATCCCTTGCACAAGCACACACACATATACACACACACACACACACACATCCGCACATGCACACGGACACTCCCTCACCGCCTTCCCGTGGTCTTCTATGAAACCCCATGGTGTCAGCTAGCAGGAACCATCTCCCAGGTCTGCCTCCCTCCCAAGCACCTTCTTTCCCTTCTTCCACGCAGGGAAGCATCCCCTTCCTGCATTTTTAAATTCAAAATAAAATGAATGGTAAGTGCCTCTGGCTTTTCATAAGGAGGCTCATTCTTTTGGACAATGCCCAGGGTCCAATGCTACAGACACAAGTCAACTTCTGTTTGCAATGCACACCACACGTGAAGACTGGCATTGGAAGGGACCCAAGAGTGTCTGAGAAATGCAGAAGTCAGATCGGGTGTGTGAGGGGGTGGCTTGATTCCCCAGCACTTACAGATGACTTGGTTCCTGGAACATCAAGCTGTAGCTATTTTTGTAGAGGTGCCTTAAGAAAACAAAGTGTATGTTTCCATATTGAATGCAACTCCCTGGCTCTGTTTTCTGAGGACATAAATGTGAATGTTTGGATGCACTGCATGCACAAAGGTCATAGAGGGTGCTTACTTTTGGTAATGACTCCTTTAATTTAAAAATCTGTTTCATGAGTAAAACAATAATGATAACAATTTGCATGTGTGGCTGAGGCATGCTGGGTCAGACAGGTAAGCGGGCAGCGCATTAGACTCCTCAGTGAGAAGTGGCCGCAGCCACACTGTCCTCCCACCTGGCCTGTGGCAATTGAGTTCCTCTCTGGTTTGCTGTGGTGTGCTTTCTCGGCAGTTCCATTCCATTTCGCACAAGATGGGTGGTTAGCTCTCTGTAGCTACAGAATTCCTCTGCAACCTAGTGAGGCAAAATGAATCCCTGAATTTCAAAAGCTGCACTTGGAAAACCTCATGCATAAGCTCATAGCAAATGGCTCTTTGGGGACAGAGAGAGAGAGAGAGAGAGAGAGAGAGAGAGAGGAGAGAGAGAATGGAGAGAATGTTTTGATCTGCTGTCTGGTTGTACACAGGTATTATTTTCTTATAAAAAGCCATAACAAGTTCTGAAGGCTTAGGGAGCTTCAAAGAAATCCAAACCATTGTCAAGACACAGTTGTAAATACATAAATTATCCACTTACCCAATAATCAGTTGCCAAGATGCAAAATGTTTTATATAAATTGTTATGTTCAACACACTCTGATGCTGGATTAGGGAAACAGGGTCGATAAGGCTAATAAAAATGATGACAATCTCAAAATACTCAAGATCATTCTACAAATGAAAAGACTTAATGCTATTAAATTTCGAACACTGAAAATTTGCACAGTATCAAATGGAAAGTGGTTCAGCTACAACCCTTAATTATTTTTATGAAAATATCTCTAGATGCTAAATTCTCAAACACCCACTTTGTGTGTAATTATAATCACAGTAACTTTAGCCTGCCATATAATTATAAGAATCTTAAACGGATTTATTTCTTTGAATGTTTATCTTGCTTCTCAGTATAAGTGCATCCATCCCCAAGTTGAAAAAAGGTTAATTACAAAATTGCAAAATCGCCTTCTTCAATGAGACCAATCTAGACATTTGAACAAAATAAACAATGTTTAATTCTATTCTTCGATAGAGCTACTTGAGAAGCTAGCTATTTCCACCCGCATTCATCTAAAATTCAGTTATAATTTTCTGCATTTTAGAATACCATGTATGCAAATATATGTATAAAATTTGTCATTTTAATATTATTAAGATTTCTCATTGGCAGCATATACTACAGAAAAAAAATGCCCTCATTCTTGGATCAGTAAATCTTTAATAACTCTACAATTCCCAGTGCAGTAGGACCGTTTCAGCTGAAGAAACCAACTAACTCTATTCTCCCCCACGTAATTGGCCTCTTGTTGTTCATTAGAGACATTTGCACGTTAGGTCTTCTTGGTTGCTGTGGAAATTGATCACCAGCCCTCCCTAACTCTATCGTGAGTGAGATCCTTGTCACCCGTGGAATTATTCATCGAGGTAAACTCCAGTAATAGATGAATTACCAGAAAACAATCCCTAAAATTATATTTCTGGTTTGATTTATGAAGTGTCTCTATTAAATGGTGGGGCTTCCTCTCATTTTTAGAAAGCAGACATGAAGAAAGAAGGTCCTTCTAGAAAGACTCACATTTTGGGGGGACGGGGAATGTGAAATTATCAGAAGAGCTTTTGAATCTCTATTAAAGGTGCCACGTATCTAGAATTTATCTCAGGGCAACAGGATGATAAATTATTTTTACACTCTCACAGAATAAGATCAGTAGTCATCGGCTCTGAGCTCCTCTTCTCTGGAAGATAGACAGGAAGACAAAGAGATAACCTTCTTAATGAAAAGAAACGCCTTCGACATAGGAAAGGGAATCAGCAGGCATTGAGAGTGTTTTGGAAATGCTCACTGGTTGTCAGTTTGATCAAAAGAAAAATGGCAACAAACTTTCCCTGTAATCATGAGATTCACTCATCAGACATCGTGAAAGGGAAAGAAGTTTGATGTCCCCTGTTGGTAGAATTTTACCTTTTATCAGCACAAATTAAGCCCTCGTCCAATTAAAGATTCAGGAACCTTTGAAAAACATTGAACTCCAATAACCTCAGGACTGCCCAGAGGTCTCCTCTGGGCACCTGGCAACTCTCTGCCCATCATCTTCCTGGTAAATGATCACATGCTGAATATCTCGGAGCATCCCGAGAGTCTCTGGGTGTTGGCCTCCAGAATGAAGACCATCTGGTGTGGGCAGAGACTTTTCCCAAATGAAAAAGACCGAGCTGAACTAGGTAATTTTATAGTCTCGTTGACAAATTTAATGGGGATAGGCGAACATCTTTTTCTTGGCCTGGAGGAAACATTTGGTAAGCGCTTGACCTCACCCAACCTTTCAATCTCACTCTGATTTACGGGAAGGTATCCATTCAAAGTCTGGAGGAGGTTGTTTTCTGAGCTTGAACCAATCAAAGCATGGCGGTGGTGCCTATGGTCATCTGGTCATTGCATGCCCCCTTGGTGTTGCTGATGTGTCCGTGTTCCGTTCTGGATTCGGCAGGGTCATCCCATGAGCTCCATGAATGGCTTGCTTGAATTGTGCCTGGGGCAGGCTTCTCCTTCTTGATTGGCTCTCGGTTTCTGTGTGTCAGATGACTTGGCCCCTGCTGCATCTTTCCGCAGTCAAACTCGGGGTGAGGGGTGGCGAAGGTCCCCTGTCCCGTGAATGGTGCCACAAATGTCTAGGAAAATATGTATGGCGTGCACGTAGCTTGGAGAGAACAGAGTCACTAGAAAGACAGACATTGGTCATCTCGTCCTGCTTGCTAACACTCTAACATTTCCTAATGGTCGGTGCATGAAGAGGTCCCTCGTGCTCAGGCAGAAAGCAGCCGCAGACCAGCTAGAGGAGAAGGCAATACTGTGTTCCAGCATCTCACTCCGAAATTTCATAGCAACACGCTTGCACTCAGAGTTACCAGGAGCCATTTTCTTCCTTCACTTAAAACATGCATTTCCTTTGAAGAGTCCTGAATGCCAGGAAGCCTTTGGCCTCCTGTCAGAGCACCAGGCCACACGGTGGCCCCAGGCTGAGTGAAGGAGATTGCCAGTCACAGGATTGGGGTTGTTTTATTTTATCCCTCCTCTTTTTTTTTTTTTTTTTTTTTTTTGGTTCTTTGTTTTTCAAGACCTGAAAGTCTCATTAGAAGATACCCTGGGAACTAGCTCTGAGCAATTGTGTATCGCTCACCCTAAGAGGAACCCAAGGAAATACCCGGTATCAAGGACCTCACTCCCTGCACCCACACCTATACTGGGGGGCCTCACAGGGACTTATGAGTGCATCTAGGTAAACCTTAATGCCAGACAGGGAGGGCCTTTCAAGTCCAGGCAGACATGTAAGGCACACGCTAGAATATCATTTAAATCTGATGCTCATAACCCATGAATAAAACATTCCACAAAACATTCTGTTTCAGAGTGAAATAGATTAGTATTTCTTTCTTGAACTCAGTAGATATAAGTAGGCCTATCTTTGGGGTCAGGGAGGATTTGGGCTACTCCTATTTAAAATTATTCCAATGACATAGATAGACGCCTTATGTAAACAGATGGTTAGATGCAGGGAGGTACCTAGAAAGAGAGAGATCAGTGCACAGGTGGTGGGTGGCTGAGCAGAAGGAGGGGAAGAAGGAAGGAGACAGAGGAAAAATGAGAAAGGAAAACAGTGTCTTCTCATAGCACTTCATCATAAGCTAAATTACAATCAATAGAACCAACTTGACCTTTATGTAGAACCTCAGTCCACACTGAACCGAAGGAGTAAAGGGGTTTGGACTGATTTCCATCCACACAGTCTACTTCCTCTCTATTTTAGGAGTGTTACTGTTTTTTTTTTTTTTTCTGGACTTAGATTAAGTAATAGAGAAATGCTGTTGTTAAAACAGACAGGCTGCATTGAAAATGATATGCCACTCTATGTGGGATCCTTATCCAATGACATATAATAAACCGTAGGGAGGCATCAGCATATTAAGCATATGAGCATCCCCAATGGGATTTTAATTTACCCACGAAGGGCCTTTTTCTTTATAGAAAGATTACTTAAAAAAAAATTTGTTGCACTTTCCGGATTTGATGATTTTACCTTTTTTGCCATAAGGTAGAACCCAGAAAGTTTGATGTATGGATAAGGTGGAAGCTTTGGTAAGGGCAGGCAGTGCAAACCAGAGAGCCGGGCAGTGTCCAGCGTCTCCCCAGGCCTCGGATGCGAGCCCAGTGGGATGAGGTGGAAGCCGTTCCCGTGTGCGGCAGGAGCAGCCCTGGTGCCTGATCTCTGTGGTGTGCATGGGGAAAGCTGGGTGGAATTGCTTAGCCAAAGCAGGATCTCCCAGACCTAGCCATGGCCGCGGTGGCGCATTTGCTATTAACCAAGACAGAGAAGAACTTGCAGAACGTGCGGGGTCCTCAGCTCCGGCTTCAGGGGAACACACAGGTTTTATCCAGTCTTCTTCTCCCTGGACGCTAAAAATGGCCCTCCATTTAGCAAATGAGAGTGGTAGTCGTCAGTGGGACCTTCATTTTTTTTTTTCAAACACCCAGTTTTACTTTTAACATCCTTGTTTGGCCAAATGAGTATTGGCACCTTGATGCCGGGCTCTGTATTTTGAGAGAGCTACTCTTGGAAAAACAGAGTGTGAGCACCGCAGAGCCTGGAGGAGGCGAGGACAGCATTCCCAGATCAACAGGGACAGACGGTGCAGTGCATGGAGGCGTCTGGGGACCTCGTGGTCCCTTGCAGCTGAGATAAGGGACGGGGGAAGCTACTTTGAAGTTAGATTCTGGACTGTTGAGTCAAAACATGGCAGTCGTCAGTAGTCCTCTGCCCCTTGTCTGGGAGTGCTGTGTTGAAGTTATCACTTTTAGTTTTTTGTCTTTTCTGTCATCTTCACTCATCCTGATGAGCTTTCTTGGTTTTGCAATACAAATAAAATAAAAGATGCTCTGTCGTCTTGTAATAGGAATGTGGCATAAGTGAGTCCCCTGACACTTGTCTTTCTTTCCCACGTGCCTGTGAGTCTATGTCCAGCTTGTTACTGGAACTCAAGATTGGACATCCACACACAGGCAGGCACGGAGAGTCCTGCAAGTCATCCTTTTCCCTTTTTTGCTTAAAGTTCACTTTCTCCTCAGATTCAGTTGCTTCCTCAGTGGTTCAGGGTCCTTAAGAAGAAAAAGCAAAGCTAATTATCCCAGGCAGTGCTCGGGCAGCCAGAGAGAGACAGTCCCTGGGAGATGCCCATTAGGAGGCTCCCATGCCAGGCCGACTCAACTTCCCTAATGAAAGAGACGACAGAGAAGACGGGGCTCCTTTTTAAATGGTTCAACTGGGCATTCTCAAGGCAAAAAAAAGAAAAATTCACCCTCACTAAGGTAACTGCGTTTCATCCTGAGCAGTCCTCCATTCCTCCATTTTGCCACTGAAGACACTGGGTGCCTTCTGGCTGGTTCTGAAGTGTCATAGAAGAGGGAACATACAGCCCTCCCTGGTGACATGGCTGTGGCTTTTGTCCCTGGAGGCCACAGACACCAAACTCTGAGTGGTGAGAATCCATGCGGCTGTTCCTGAGAAGTCTATTTCCGGACTGACTCTGATTTTTCATTGGCAAACATCAGACACACACATAAAAAGAGAAAGTGCTCAAATCTTTGTTTCAAGAATTAATTGGCTTTGGCCCTTCATCTGTAACAGTGTCTCGGTGAATATGTAATTGAAGCAGTTAAAAAAAAAGGTGCGGGCGGGCAGGTTTGGGGGGGGCCACTGTTCTAATCGTCCACAGACTGGACCAACAAGGGGCTGGGGAGGCATTCAGGGCAATTCCAAGCCCAATGGACCATAGCTGGCCCGGCCACGTGGGGAGACATTTTTGCCGGTGACAAGACAAGGTGGGACACTCCTTTGGTCATGTCATGGCCTAATTACACACTTTCCAGGCTGCAGATCATTGACTTGATGGGCCACAGAAAAGCAAATAGAGCCTGTGCTTGCAGTAGCACCCCCAGGGCCCTTCAGCTGTGAGGTTCAGAGGCAGCTGAGCCACCCCCTGTGCTTTCCAGAGGTAGGTCAGAAGCCCCTGGTGGGAAGGTGCTCTCCAATAAAGAAGGTACTTCAGAGAAGGCAGTGACCCAGTAAAGCAGAAGGAGGGAAGACCCAGGAGACAGGCTTCCTGGCTCAGGAAACATTTGTGGATGTGGTGATAAAAATCAAACCCGCCACTTCTTTACCTTGTTTTCTTTCTTTCTTTCTTCTTCTTCTTCTTCTTTTTTTTTTTTTTTTTTTTGTGATTCTTCATTTGCTGGTTGTTGGTGTTTTGTTTTTTTGTTTGTTTGTTTTTGATATACGATAGGTGTTATTTTTTTGGGGGGGTGGTAAGATTGGAACTTTTCTCTGAACGTCTTAACTCTTCCCTTGAAGGTGATCAAAGCAAGTTCTGATTCGGTGCTAATGAACGCAAGTTGATTTTTTTGTTCCCAGAAGAACCGATTTCTGTTTCTAGGTGGCCGCTGTTTTACTTCCATATTTATGTGCAGTATGAGTTCGTGCACAGTCATTCGACAGAAATAAATGACTTCTTATGGTTTTCTCCCTGGTGTGGAGCACAGTGATGGATTCCTCTAGAATTAGATTCTCCTCAAAACCATAGTGCATTTCATATTTAATCAACAGACAGAGCATTTGGAGCAGGGGCCGTTCTCAGGGGAGACAGGAGTTTGAGGACTGAGAACCAGAGAGTGTCTCTCTCCGTCGAGAGGGACTAGTCGGTTTAGTTATTGCTTCTGGGCTCATTTGGGTTGCACTCTAATGTGTGATTGTTTCAACAGATTAATAGATCTTTGAGGTGCTGAAACATAACAAAGGCAAACACCCTTCTCCCTTCATCATCTTAGTCATCCAGACTGAGATGCTCTGGCCTGACCTTGTAGAAGTGTAGTGGTCCCCACTGACCACTTACCATCTGCTCCCTGCTCTCCCTTCTGGGATGAGCTAGCTGTCAAAGGTTTGGCTTCCCTCGAGATTTATTCTGTTTGATTTTTTTTCCTTTAGCCTATGGCCATAGTTAATCTCAATGGGTAGAGAAAGTGACCCTATCCTTAAATCTTGTCAATGATTGCATAACAGACTCACATTCATATAAAATGTGACCTAGAAAAATCCCACCTGGTTTCTGTTAACATCATTGGACCTCGGTTTCCTCATCTGCATCATACTAATTAGACTTAGAGGAGATGAGAGTGAACATTAAAACTAAAGGAGGTGGTGCCAATGGTATCATAACCCAATTTGATTGACAGGTGTCCAAAAAGTGTGAATGAGGCTTTGCAAGCATTGGATACATAGGGGGAATAGCCAGTAAATTGCATTCATTTAAAAGTGTGAGTCGTTTTTAGAGCTGGCAACCTCTAAGATAACACTTAGAGATTGTGACCCTAACACTACCCACAGTGACACTAGCACTTTGGGAACCTGAGCAGGACACTACCTGTCTGTGTCAGGATAGAAGTGGGATCTTTCTTGCTCCTGGTACTGCTCTCTGACTTGTGCCCTCTAGCAAATCTTTACTACTAGGCACAGACTTTGGTCACAGATTTAGATTTAAAGCAGGGTCGAGTCTCAGTAGAGCTGCTTACTACATGAGATCCTAGGGGCAAGCTATTTAAACTAGTCCGTCTTTGACCACCTTCTCTTTAAGTTGCCCCCCTGCGTGGTTGTGAATTCCCTGTGGCCTCAACAGAGCCCTTCAGGCACAGCCTGACCCTCAGCACGCAGCACAGTGTGATGAGGATAACCAGCACCCTAAGCTAAGGGGCCTTTAGTTTTGCTCTTGAGTCCCCAACAAGTTGCCTCATGCAAACATGTTTGATGAGATGGAATGACATTTTACTCAATAAACTTGTTTTGGGTTTTGCTTTGAAATTTTGACATTTTAGCTAACAAAGGTTAAAAACAGGTTGGGTGAAAGAGGTAGAGGGGTCCATGATCTCAAATAGCCTCCCCCCCAGGTTCTTTTTTCTCCTTGAACTTGCTCTTCTTGCACAGGGGACAGATCAAGCTGCCCGAGAGGCATCAGCTCCGTACTGAAAATGCTTAGGGCTCTCAGGGTAAACCCAGCCCCTAATCCGTCCCTGCTTTAGGTTTTTGTAAAGCCAGTTGCCTGCTCTGTTCTTTGGGTGGGGAGAGAAGAGTTGATACTTTTCACGAGTCTACACAGTCAGAAATATCAATGCCAATGTTCCCCCAACAAAGTGACTTTACATTAATTTTTTTTCTCATTAAATTTGTTCCAAAAGGCTGTACTGGGTGTATACTATTTTTTAATCCTCATTTTCCAAATGAGTAAACCAAGACCCAAAAAGGTGAAATGATTTTGCTAGTGGAAGACAGCTTGTAGCTACAGGGCATGGCTTCTGGATTTGCTCTTACCCCCATTCCACCTGAGCCTATAGAAATACAGTGGCGACAGGGAGGATGTTGGATGTTCCAGGGACTGAAGTAACAAAAGGGTCTCCATCTGACAGAGATGTCCTTACATCGGAATGTCTCCAACCCAGAGCTTGATGGGAGAATTTTCTCATTAAGGACAGGCTCACCATCCTTCTCTCCTTTCCATGGAGGAATTTTTATGAATGCAATGTTAGCAAAATGGAACGTTTTTAAGTATATTTTAATGTATCCCCCCTTTTAGAAATGGAATCAGTATAGGTCCTTCTAGAGCCTTCTAGTTAATCGGTTTATCGCTTGCTTGTCTGTCTGTTTATACCTCATCTCACTCTACCGTTTGCCGCAGTTTATTGAAGTATGTATGATCTGGTACTAAAAGATAAATAAAAATAACCACAGGAATGAAGTGTAAATGAAAGCAACAACAGGGTAGGACAGATGTGAATCTGATTGAGATCTGTACCCTTCTGAAATAGAATTTCGGAACTGGATGTGAAAACTGATCACAAGCAAGTAAATACCCCCTTTTCAGTGACAAAACTGAAATATGCATTAGATGATTGACTTCCAGACAGGAAAACCCACTGCAGAGCTTCCAATGCAATTCGAAGGCCGTGCGCGCAGCTGCCCAGGCCTCAGGCTCTGCTCCCTGCCCGGTGTGTAGCATACCCTTCTCCTCCACCCGAGGCTGAATGAAGGAGGTTGAATGAAGGATGCAGTCGACCACTTGGTGAAGCCATCAACAGGAATGTGAGCTGGAGCACCTTATTTTTGCATGTTATGGTCAATGTCAAGAAAGCACAAGGCTGGACTCCATGGTGGCCCTTCCCGCAACTTTTTAAGAAGAACTCAAGATAACCTGATTATTGTGAATTTCCACCTTAGTTTTTACATGTATAAAAGGAAGTGTTTTTTGAGCATAGTTATAAAGTGATTACTAATCATAAATAACGTTAAATAGTACACTGAAAGTATCAAAATAATAATTGCAAAATGCTGACATCTATGTGAGTGAAATTGACTTTAAACCCCAAAGATACAACTTCCTATGTCCTGCAGAGGCAGAACACAGATGTTCAGAGAAGTTTTCGCACAGTGAGACCTGAGTGCTCTGTGCTGGCTGAGGATTAGAGTCGCCTGAGGGCTGTTGCCTGCACAGCCACCAGCGTGGGAGTGACTTTCCGAGATTCTGACTTGAATGATTGGGAAGCAGTCCTGGTCCTCAGTATTTCATTTAAAAAAAAAAAAACTTTTATTAAAAAAAAAAACAAAAAAAAAACCTTTCACCTGGGCAGTCTAGACTGGAGACCTCTGCCTTATAGCCCACAGGCATTCCAGAACCAGCAGGTAGAATGAACTTGACTTCACCCCTCTCCTGTCTTGGGGCATCCTAGAAGCCATTTGTCAAGCCGGAAGACCAACTTCTCAGTCTGTGGGATTTTCTGGTAGAGGTCCTTGAAGGATTTTTAAATATACATCAGAGACAGGAAAAAAAAAAAAAGGGAGAGATTCAATATTCATAGTATTTGCTCCAAGAAGAGTCTTGCTATGAATGATATCATCCCTGAGTTTTGTGTAATAATAGTGATATAATGAGATTAAGAGGCCAAAGAGTAACAATAAAACTTAAAGCCACTATTCTTTGACGGGGACCATTTACAATCATGGCTTCCAGGTACTGGTGTCAGAAGTTCCCTCTTTCCCTGATAGCTGGCTTCTCAGATCCCCTCCGGCTGTACAGACTGGCCACTATTTTGATATGACTCTTAGAATTCAGCCATGGGTGATTTTTAGAAGAAAGAAAATTGCAAAGCGATGAGATTTAGCCCAAGAAGAGAAGTGAGGAATGAAGATGATCTATGGCAATCCCCAGGACTGATTTAAATATCCTGCCAGCTGAGTCAGATCTAAAGTCTAGATGGTGGAGCTATGAAAACCACCTTAAAATAAAAAGGAAGTCTGGAGATATAATAAAAAGAAAGAGCCTGCCACTTCTCACTCCTTCATCTCGAGGCTTTGCTAAGCGGAATATATTCATAATGCTTTCTCTGAAACCTCGATTATATCAGACCCAAAGAGGAATCCAAACACTCTTCTTTTGTCTCAAGAAGCTGAGGATTCAGAACAAGAGTTAGAGACACCACTGTGAGTGCCCCTGGAAGAACCTTAGAGAATTCATGGGAGGTGACGCTTTGAGCCACGTGACCGTCTTCCTATGTCACCCCCATGAGTAGCAGCGTGCCCACACCACGCGCCCCAGTTTCCTCCCCTCCAAGGCTGAGAGAAGTACTGGGCTGATAAGATTAAATGAGTTACTAACCTTGATATGACTCTTAGCAACCTTCTGTCAGAGACAGTTGTACCATTAATGTTGGGCAGTAGCCCTTGGAGTTGATATTCCCAATGGGCAAGACAAATGTAGTATTCTCCCTGGGATCCAGTAATTTACCATTTGATTTATGTTTTGTAAAAGTAGTAACCCTGCCTTCTCCCCTGAAGCCTTCCCTAGGAGAGGTGGGCTTTAGAACTTAAAAGGGAGGGAGTGAACCTGCAGGAAACCTTTCTCAGCAAGGTTTCCCACCCTTTCCACCATGAAAATATGTAACTGGAGTCAAGATTTCCTCTCCTCACCTGTTGCTTGGAACACAAGGAGGATGCTGTTCCCTTGATCTGGTCAACAGCCAGGCCTGGGTTCCGACACAATGCCAGTATTACCAGACCACTCTCATAAAAATTCTGACTTAGGTGGTCAAGGTCAAAATTCAGAAATTTTCCAGGTATTTTTTTTTTTTTTATCTTCAGGGAAGGTTGAGAAATCCTGGGGTAAGTAAGACCAATAGAACTTAGAAAGGAAGTTGGGGGTGAAAGAATTGGTGAAGGTAGTATTATAGGCAGGCCTAGAAGGAAATATGGAAAGGCCCACAGAGAGATGACCTTGAGTAAATCCACAGGAGGGGCTGAAATACGAGGGAGACGTCAGCCATCAAACATGGAGAAAGTGATCTGGTAGCTACTGGAGGCCAGCTTCCCTCCCAGAGTGAGATTTGGGGTTCATTGCCTCAGAAGGCATCAGTGAACTCCCTGGTACAGCTGCAAGTTCCCATGGCTGCATCTTGTGCAGCCCAGGGATGCCCTGGATGTTGGCATGGTAACCAGATAGAAGCTGCAAAATGAGGCCATACTGGTAAGGGCTTCTGGCTTCAGCTCCCCGCCACTCTGCAATGGTGCCACAATGCACATAGTAGGATGCCTTCAGAACATTCTTCAGACCCCACCCCAGATCAAGTAAGCCAGAGCCCCATTGGAAGCACTCACAACCTCTCCCTGGGACTCTAAGCAGCAGCCAAAGTGAGAGTTCTTCAGCCACCCAAGTAGCTCTCAGAAGCAGCTGCACCTGAGTTACTTATGAGTGCTTAGAAATCGCCAGCACCTGAGACCTATTTACAGAGACTCCCGTTCAATCAGGCTCAGGTGTAGCCTGGTCACCAGACATCCTTAGAAGTGTTTATGATGTGCAACCAGAGTGGAGAACTACCAACCAGACTTTATCCTCTATGACCAAGGAATAAACCAGTTTGCTTAAATCCTTGGGTCTGGGTTGAGAGTGAGGAGAAACTAGGGTTGTCAGAGGGAGGCAGACCCTGGCCCCACTCTGCAGAGCACACACCTGCATTGCTCTGGTCATTTGACTTTCCCAGAACTTGTCTGGGGACAGCCGACTTCTCAGTGATACAGTTAAGCTTGGCTCATGTCTTTCTGGTGGTTTGGGGTGAATGGTTTCATGGACCCCGCCATCACAGATGATCCATTTATGGCACCTCAATAGATCATGGGTCTTCAAGGTCAAGGTGAGAGAAGCAGAACCAGGCATAGCAACAGCAGAACATAGTAGATACAGCTGCTGACGTGAATCCTGCCCTTGCAACCCACCATCTGAGCCCCTCCAACCCCTTCCATTGGTCACTCCATAATCAATTGATGAAAGCATAGTTTAGAGGGTGGGCATCTCATAAACTGACTTCATTGGGTCAGTGAGCTCTGCAGAGAGGCCCATGTCCGTCGCTCTATGGTGACTTTCTTGGGATGTAATGGAATTGTTGGTGTGACTTTAAAATAAAACAAAATAGTATAACATTGAGGCATCCAGATGGTACCATTGAAATGTCAATAACTTTTTTGGTATGATTGCAAGGTCCACAGCTCCTTTTTTCTTTTTCTGAGACACTGTCTCACTACATTGCCCAGGCTAGATCTGAACTCCCGGGCTCAAGCGGTCCTCCCACCTCAGCCTCCAGAGTAGTCAGGAGGACAGGTGCACACCACTGTGCCAAGCTATGGTGTATTCTGTAAGTTCAATTTTTAATAATATCTTTATGCTTTAGGATTGATTTTATTTCATCATCAGAAATCACCTAAGCCAACTGTTTTGAAGAGAGTGAGTTATCAAAGGAGAAGAGACTCACTTTGTTTAGAAACTTCCATTTGGGAATCATAAGAACTCTGTGAGGGGGAAAAAATCAAAAGACATAGGTTAGCCAAAGTGGAGGAAGAAGGAAGGAAGAGAGGAAGGAAGGAAGGAAGGAAGGAAGGAAGGAAGGAAGGAAGGAAGGAAGGAAGGGAGGGAGGGAGGGAGGGAGGGAAAGGTAATTCTTTTGGAGTGTATAATGGGAAAAAGAAGAGTATTTTAAGGACACCACCATATTTCATAAAATTCTGGAACAAAAGATAAAGAAAAAGGTCTGATTTTTTTGCTAATACTTGTAGGTTGCATTTTTGAAGGATTCTCCTGGAATCACCATTTTGAATCTGCATGGGGTGCCTCCAAATGGCTTTCCTCGTGTTTACACCATGAAGAGTTCCTTAGGGACCAGGCAGAAGAGAAACAGCTTTCCAGCTCTTGTGGAGTTAGGGAATATGAGTTGGATAGTGCTACCTAATGAACTAAACCCCTCCCTTGTGGGTATGTGAGTGCCCATTCCAAAGAGCCTGCCCCTTTGGATGAACCAGCCACCATGCTTGGTTACGGGAGTGCTCCTGTGAATTTTGTGTAAATAGAGGTCCTTCTAGATGCCCATCAAGTGCACCCTAAAAACACCATGCCTGTTGTTAAGGGTGCCTGTGTCTTAATGTCCCTTAAGTCCAACATGGGTAAGTGGAAACAAGTCTGCAACTGAAACACCTCCTTCATTTTTAAAGACACCACTTGTATTCCTCCTCAAATAATCATGAGATTCAAAAAGTTTATGTCAGAACAAAAAAAGAGCAAAAATCCAATGAGATTAACTTTTGTTGTCTTAAAAGGAGGTGAGACGTTAACTTAATTTTGATTTTTGTTATGTCAAAGAAATACCCTTCTCCAAGCCTGTGTAGTTTTTTATTTGTTTGTTTGCTTGTTTTTTTTTTTTTTTAGGTTTTATTGTTAGAGAATTTTCAGCTGAATGTAAAAATTCTAGGGAATATTCAAATGGTAGCTCTGTTGATATTCTAGGGTGTGCCTCATGCAACAGTAAAACTTTCTTAAGATGTTTTAAGAAATGCTCAATCCTTAGATGGTTTTTGAACAAAACCAATCATATTAAAACCAACAAAAACTGCATTTATCTTGATTCCTCAGCCATATGCACAGTAAAAGGTAAGAAATGGGAACCCAGATATTGTCTTTTGAGGCATTTAAAGCCCTAGTCAGTCTCACCGGATCATTATAATCTTCCTGACATATATGTTCTTATTTCTAGGGAAATAAACACCACCCATGAATTAGAACATGTTTACACTGTGGAATTGTCACAGTTGGAAGCATCTTAAGAGAGTTTTATCATCTTTCTGCATTTGCTAAATCAAAGTAAAATAGCATTTTCCATTTTTGTTTTCTTTCCAATATTGCATCATTAAAAGTAATTTGGAAAGACAGGGCTTAGCTCAATTGATGAGTTCTCTCATGTTCTTTATATAACAAGCCTAGTTTGGTGAGGAAATTATTACCCACGACCTGGCACCATATAACATTCTCTTCTAGAATGAGAGCATGTCTTTTTCTTTCCTTTTTTTTTAAAAAAAGAAAAATTTTGCTAGTCTACCATAATAATGAAGTCTGGAATTTGGTGATGATGCTAGCTAGCTGCAGTATACTCTTTTCCTAATAGAGAGCATATATATGTGTGTATGCACATATATATGTATATATTAATTGTAATCTCCTTTTAGCTTAAACATCCACATAAGCACAGTTGCAGCTGCCCTGGCCCTAGGGCCCACCCTGGCATGACGTTTGGTAACACACAGTATTAATACTCTGACGCCACAGCTTGAACATGACCCACACTCTGACACCCCCACGAGCTGGTGTAAGAGGTCCCGCATGCCTGTTCCACAGTCTTTCCAAGCTCTCGAGTCCGAGGTCCATTAATTCCCACGCAGCACCCTTCCCTGCCCGCATCTGTCCACATGGAACCAGCTGGCAGAGAGCACATGCCCCCCTGAGCGAGCAGTATTGTGAATCTTATCTTCTCTTCCAGAAATCAGTTCGTCTTCGTTGCAGCAGATGAAATTTCTTGTAACACCTCTGCAGGTAAAAAAAACATTGCTACTTCTTGATGCATCCATCCAAGTCTCAATATCCTTTTTTTCCCCCCTTCTTCACATGCTGCAGTTGGTCACTCTAGAAAAGTTTAGTGAAAGAAAGAAAGATCATAGACCTTTGGAGTATAGCTGAAGCCTGCAGGCTCTGCCATCTAAAAAGACATTAGCTATTTTGCTAACGTTGATGCTTTTATTTCTGATTTTAAGAATACATGGTCCAGAAAAAATAAGACTATGTTGAATGAATCTACATTAAAACCTCACGGTGTAATCAGTATTCTTATGGTGAAATACTGATCAGGGGAGATTAGGGACAGAGACTTGTGACTTCCATGGTTTTTTTTTAACGCATTATATCTGGGTTCACAGAGACTGAATTGTGAATTATTGGGGATCTTTGAAGAATATCATAGGCCCTAACAGGCTGCATCTATAAAGCCAGAGGCATTGAGAAGTGTAATTATCTTTGTCTTATAAGAAGGGGATCTTCATTCTATTAGCTGAAGATCCTCCATTTCCTTTCCTTCAAAACATACCTCAAGTAGCAGGACTTAGACAAAGTTTTTTGGGTTTGAATTCAGCACACTGACCAATGGAAACTGCATAGTTGCATGACATGTCCATCAAAATGACGCCTGTCTTTTTGTTTTGATGTGGTTCAGAACTATCCATTTGTACTTTTGTTAGCATGGAATTACTTGATTAAATGCCAAGATAGGTGAGTGTCTTAACTAATACCAGATTTCTTTTTTTCCTTTTTCTTTCTTTCTTTCTTTCTTTTTTTTTTGTTTCCTTTTTCTTTTTTGGTTTTAAGGCCTAAATTATAACCAAAATAATTACTAGGAAATCTTGCCAGTGTGTTGCTCTTGGCCAACGAGGGAGGACCTAACAGCTCATCCATTGCTGGCTGAGCATGCCAGGACCTTCAAAAGCAGACATTAAGCCCAAGCTTACAAATAGACCCTCATCTGTTACCAGCCACCGTTGTCAATGAAGCAGTAAAAAAGCTTGCTTGCTAATGCTCCTCTCCCTATTTGGAGTCTTTGGTGAGAGTGAATGAGAGGAAGGACAGGGTTAGGAAAATGTCCCTGGCCCTCTCTGTCCCCACAGGCAGGACCACCCCCAAACTCTGCATCATTTCACTTAAAGAGTTGGTCTCAGCACATTTAATGGTGTGAAGTCTGACCCTCTGAGTTCCAAAGGTTTGCATGCTGATTTTTTTAAAGCAATTTGCTGACTCCATTTGTACGAAATCCCTTTGACAATGACCGTGCTGTTTCCCCACTTCCTCCGCTTCTCCCTGTGAGAGGTGGTGACATCCTAGCACTCCACTAACACCTCACAGCATCAGGTCACTTGTAATTGGCCCTTCTCGGGGTGGCAGGGGAGTGTTCCTGGGCTGCCAGAATAGTCTGAGGTTCAGAGCCTTGAAAGAGGGGCACACACAACTCAGGGGAAGGTGCAGGCCAGAAGTGGGGTGCTCTGTACACAGGCTTAAATCTGTGGACGTGCTGGGTTCTAGAGCTTCTGACTTCCCTGTGAAACTCTGTGCAGGCTCCAGGGTGTCTTAGACTGTATTTTGACATCAGAGACCCAACACTGAAATGTCACAACCTAAAGTATAGAACCTGCTTTCATCCCACCACTTAACAAACCCTGCCATGTCAGCAGGTGACCCACACATCAGATTCCCAAAAGGAGCGATGGCATTGAACGTCTGTATGAGGACGGCAGGGGTTTGCACCCACCTTATTTAATTCCAAATGGCCGCTCAGTGAATTCTTAATGAATTGCTATTGATCGCATTTCAAATTGATAGAGAGTTTCCCTCGTCCTCTGTTGGTCCCATTAATAATATGTCGTGGGCTTCAGAAGGTTCCATTGGAACTCTGAATTTTGAATCGAGCATGAAAATGGAGACACCCATCTCACCCCAGTCCATAGTGGGAAAGAGGCATCAGCCCTGCAGTGAAGTGAGGGTCTTCCGGGGCTTCCTCCTCTCTGTGCTGCAACCCAGCCCACCCACACTGCACACAGCACCCCTGCCAGGATCTCGCCTCCTGGTGCGAACACCCCAGGAAGGGCAGGCCGTTGCATCCTGATATCGGCAAACACGAGGGTTTGGCTAAAGTCAGGGTGTCTCTTTTTACGTGGAGAAAGAAATCAACACAATGCTTAAAATCTGGGGCAGGTGCATGCTGGATTTCATGCCCCGAGAGTCTTTTGAAGCTGTGCTCTTGCAGCAACACTGCCATCAGAGCAACCCAGACAGTCCTGTCGTGACTTAGGGTAGAGACGGGGAGATGAAAATCATTAGGCCGGAGCAATGACAGCACCCAGGGCTTCCTTTGAGTTCCCCAAGGCAAAGTGACAGTTCTTACTGGAGACTTTTTGCAAAGTATGCCCATATGCCCATATTGCTTTGATTGGCCACGTAGGATAAATGCTTTTCCTTAGCATTAGTGGATTGTGAGACTGTGTTTACAGGGACACTGGTTTTCTAAGTCAGTGTTACAACAATGGTATTGCTTGTTTTGCTTTATTTTGTGATAAAGGGCACCACTGGGCACTGTCCCTTTAAGAGCAGGGCAGACGAGTGCCTTGAATAGTCTCCTGTTTTGTGGCACCAAGAGTCTCCAGGACTTAGATTCTGCAGGAGATGGCAAGGGGGCAAATGATTTTCCCGTCTTCTTAGACTTCAAGTCTCCCTGCCTCTTGGTTTACTAGAACTTTTCCAGGCTGGGCTGGTGGCTGAAGCAGAGTAGTCAGGTCCTGCATGAGAATGGAGATTGAAAAGGAAGTTACTGATTTGGATGAGAGGCTGGAAATTCACTGGAGTCCATCATAACCCATGGAGCCAATGTCGTGTGCGAGGCATTGTGCTGAGCTCTGAGGTCACATAAGTCAGGAGAAGACCCCAGGGAAAGAATCTCCCTTCTCCTAGAGAACAGATCCCAGCAGGCATCTGAAGGAGCACAGGGTTCGCTTGTCGGTGAAGCTATACAGGGTCGATGAGCCACACAGCGGGGGAGAGCCAGAACCTGGAGTGAAAGGCCATGTCAGATTCAGATCTGAGAAGGCCTCTCTGAGGACCGACATTGGAGCAGGGACTTGGGTGCAGGCACGAGCCAGGTCAACAGTTGCCAAGTTGAGAGTGATTCAGGTTGAGCTGGCAGCGAGTGCAGAGGCCCTGGATTTGAGGCAGGCTTGAGAGTTCCATGCAGTGAGGCTGTGACATGTGAGTACAAGTGTTTTAGAGATGGTATCCGAGGGTTAGCCAGGGCTCAGAGCAGGTGGATCTTGGCACCCATGAACATGTTTGGAGTTTTACTTTAAGTGTCTTGGGAGGGCCACACTGCATCTGACTTAGATTTTTAATTGGTTGGTTAGATGCTTTGTGGAGACCAGACGGCCATATGGTCAGAGCAGAAGGGAGGGAGGCTCTTGCAGCTGTCCAGAGAGGAGCCACCAGAGCCGGGGAGGGCACCGTGGCTGTGTAATTCGGGAAGTGGTTTCCTGGATTTTGTTGGGAGAACAGATAGGACATGCTGGAAGGTTGGCAGCTGCAGTCTGCGTTAGGTGTCCATGCTCCCTCTTCTCTGGGGCCGCCTGAGTGACTTCCTAGTGTGCCAAGGCTGTAGTCGCAGTGGGGAGCGAGTCCTGCTCCCTGCAGCCAAGGTCCCTGCACAGGCTTGACTGAATCCCTCAGGGTGTGGCAAGAACGTGCTGTCTTTTGCTGAGCAAATTCCACACTGGCAGGTGTGACACGTTCAGCACGTGCATGCTTGTGCACACGTGTGCACGAGCAGACGGATGTATGCATGTGTGTAAAGACAGAGTCTCAGGACAGACGGCGGAGCTGGATGGTAGCATCATCCCGGTTTTGAAGATCAAGAAAGAAAAGGAAAGGCTCAGACCCAGAGGTCTGAGCCAGCCCAGAGCCACCCCAGAGGCCTTCAGGAGCCAAAGCTCATTCACAGGGTCACCCTGGCCCTACTGCCCCTCTATCCTGACCTTCCTGACTTTCTGCTTCCAGGTGGGGGACCCCTTTCTCCTGCTGTGCTCTCTTTCCTCTAGAAAAGTACCATCTTTACCCTGGAAGGCACTTTTGCTAACATTTTGAGGAAGCCCATGGGCACCAGAGGGTGTTTGCTTAACTGGACCTGTCCCCTGTTGGGCAGCAGGTGTAGGCCGATGGCTCCTGTGTCCAGGGCGGGGTCTTCTTTAGGTGCAGAGTTTGGCCTAGGTCAGATGCCAGGCCAGAGAGCCTGATGTGCATAACAGGGACAGAGGGCTGAAGGGGTGCGGTGTGCTCTAGGCCGGCCTACCAAACACATTTGTTGTGGTTGTCGGGAATCCATGGCTGAACATCAGTTACCCTAAAACTACCAGACAATCTGAGCTAGTCAGTTTTGCCGGTCCCAGGTAGGAGGTTCCCAGCTGGGATGGTGTGTGTGTGTGTGTGTGTGTGTGTGTGTGTGTGTGTGTGTGTGTGTGTGTTGAGTACAGGTGGAGGCTGGGGCTCTCTCCAGTAGCAAGACCAGAACCCCATATCGTGGTGGCACAAGAAGCAAACCTGAGACACAGTCCCAGTTCCAGTTAACACAAGACAGAGCCCCGTGGTGTAAGGGCAGGCAGCTGTGCACACCTCTGCAAAAGCTGCTGAAACTGTCCCCTATGGGGAGCTCTCTCAACCGTCCCCTGTGGGGCAAAGTTTACTAAATAGTAAAAGCAGTATCTGTCAAGTTCAGGAGCCTAGGGGGGTGTGCGGCCTCTTCCGTCCATCCATCTCCCCTCAATGTGCACACACATGCACGCGATTGCAACAAAACTTCAAGATAACGTAGAGAAGAAATTTCCAAATTGGCCATTCCTCTCATTGACCCTTCAGCAAGTCCCATCTGTCTTCCCCGCATCTGGGTGATTTGCTTATTCAGCAAAGTTGTCATTCAGCAAATTGATTTGTGGTTAATTGGTCTGTTTCCAATGAAGTGTGGGGTTTCTTGCTAGGGGAAGTACTGGGTGCCACCAGACCATACAAGCAAAGAAACTCTGCAAAAGGGATGATTGCATTTATTATAAGCTTACTGTGTACAGCACTGTTCTGAGATTGTTGTATGCAAGAATATAAGAGTAAAATGTCCTCATCCGTTTATTTGTGAAAATTAAAGACATCTAGACTGCCCTGAATTAGCCTGAATAGGAGAATGGTGTATTAGTGCAAAATTAATAAAAATAGTAGTTATCAAATTTTGGAGGAGTGAAAATTGATGCCAAACTTATTGCAAATGCAGAGCCCATTCCATACCCCCAGATTCTTGAATCTGGAGAAGGTGCCTGAAATTCTGCCTTCTGACAATTTCCCCAGAGATTGGCGTAGAAGAGTGTGCAGATCTCACCTTGGAAAACAGTAGTGCTCAGTGGAGTCTTTCTGTTCAACAGAAAGCAGGTGGGAAGGTTTTCCAGACTATTCTGATGACCTCCAGTGACAGGAGGCACTGAACTCTTGAAATGGGCTGGGCCACCGTGCCATGGGTTATACGTGTAAAACACATTGGATTTCCAAAACTTAGCATTCAAAAGCTAGGTAAAATATTTCATGGATAATTGTATGTGAATCACACATTGAAATGATAATAGTTGGACTATATCAAGATAAATAAAAATATAAAAATAAATTTTACCTGTTTCTTTTTACTTTTCTAAATATGGCTGCTGTGAACACTAAAACAACACATGGGGCTCACACCGGTGGCTTTCATTCTATTTCTGTGGGACAGTCCACTTCCAGAGTCATGTTTTCATTCACTGACAGTGTGTTCCTTTGTTTTAATTTTGCCTCCAAGTAAGAGTGTGTGAGTGTTTGAGAGTGTTTGTGTGTGTGTGTGTGTGCACGCACATGCATGCCATGGAAGGGGATTTTCCTCCTTGGGGATCCGTGTCCAGACCTACTTCTTTCATGCTTGTCATCTCTCAGGATCTTTGATCTGTTTGCGTGGGGCATGGGGGTCCAGGATGGTCCATGGTCAGTGCAGCCTGGGGCTCTACTGCAGTGTCTGGTCATCACACATGCAGGAGAGCTACAGAAGTCTCAGTCCCAATCCGTCACTAACACTTGTTCAGTTACTAAGTAGCCAGTGATCAGTAACCAGCACCCCACCCTCAGGGCAGCCCCACCCCGTCAGGGTGCACGTTGGCTCCTGCGTTCCGGCTGGAGAGAGAGACACTGCTTTCCGAGGTTATTCAGCACGGAAGCAGCAGAGGCAGATTTGACTCTGTGAACTCTGACCCTGAGGAATCCTTAGCTACTGCTGCTCAACCGTGCTGGTCTGCAGGGGTATTAAAGAGCTCACCAAAGATGTAAACCCCTTTGTGATCTCCCATGTGGCTTAAATGGCCACTAGGGTGCCATGGTGATTTCAGAGCATGATGGGAAATTCCTACTGATTTTGGTACCACAGCAGTTGACATGCAGAAAGTAAAACAGGATTTCTAAGAGGAGTATGGTCTTGAGTTTGTCTTAAAGAGTGCACCACTTGCCGTAAAGTGGCTCCGTTACTGGAGGAGGCATAGCGGAGTGGGTGGATTGTATGGCCATGAGTGGGACTGATTAGTGCTGTCAGTCCCAGAAGTGACTGCTGCCTCTCTACTCCAATGAACCCACAGTCAAGGCTCTTCATCCCAAATCTGCTCCCTTGGAATTCATTTTTGGAAGAGGCTTTGAGAGGGCAGAGACAGAGTGATGCTATCCGATTACCATGAATGTAAGATCTCATTCTTTTTGATTCTGTAGATGCTGGATTTACGTGTGCTTTTACGTACCTACAGTTCAGGTGTGTGACAGGGGCCCGTGTGCAAAAACGAGTTCTCTGGCTTCCAGGTAGATGCTCACAAGCTCAGAAGGCACTTTCCCTCCTGCTTCTGGGTAGAAAAATCATGACTGAAAGCTGTGCTGAGTGGTTCCTGAAGGAGATGCCTTTGGAGCCTTGCTAAGGAAGTGAGCCGCAGAATTCAGAAAGAGCCGTGCAGAGAGGAATGGAGAGATTCTCTCACCTCCGCTTGTGTACGTTTCAGGGGTTCTGCTGCATTTGGAGGTGTTTCCTAGGTGTTTGGGGTTGTGGGACTGTGTACCTTGAGAAGGTTTTAGGACACCAGGGCTTGGTTTCCTCCTTGTCTGTAAAGGTTGAAGTCACTGGAACCAGGAGGAGGCTGCAGCAGGCACAGAGGTGCCCCTCCTCGTGGGTGCCCCTCCTCGTGGGTGCACCTCCTCGTGGGTGCACCTGCTCGTGGGTGCCTTCCCTGAGCTGAGCTGACCAACTGACATGCGAGGCCCCTGCATGAGAAGCTGAACAGCCCCCCACCCTGCTGGCCACTGCACCCCAACGTCACTCCCTGTCCACCCAAGCAGTTCTCACCTTAATACTTTTGGAAGGGTCTTTTCCCTATTATAGAAAACCAGAATGTGTGGCTGGGGGTTCTGGAAAATTCTCTCCAGTCTTCCTGCAGAGTCGAAGCAGGCGGATGGTCAGCAGCTCCTCGGCATGGGGGATGAAGATTGACCATGGTCCCCGGAAGATCTGCCCACAGTCTTGGCCATGAGTACCCCCAGCATCTTGTCAAACTGGTCACACTCTAGGCTCACTATAGTCTGACTCTAGTCTCCCAGACCTTAAAGTCTGCGATTCGGTAGATATCCATTTGTACAGGGTTAGGGGATGACCCTTCATTTCAGCAGTATACCAAGAGGCCCTGAGCCAGGGGTTTGAAAGACCTTGCGTGGAAGCCCATGTTCTGAGCTACGCTTCTTCAACCTGCAGAGTGAGGGGTTTGGTTGTGGCGGTTTGTTGTCATCTGGATTCAGAGAAACCCCCTGAGCCAAAGGGCCCTATTGGATGCTGTCATCATGAAATGGCCAGGGCACTTGTCAGAAGCCATGGGCCTTGGTGGGAGGCTGGGGTTTCTGTGCTGTGTGGCTGCATAGAGGCTTAGTGATGATCACAGAGGTGGCCTGTGGTGGCTGGATCAGGGACAGAAGCCGTGAGGTCACCGAGGAGAGTGGGGATGGAAAGCCACAGGTCCGCTGCCTGGTCTTCTCCATCCTCTCCCTGGCTGCTGCTCCCGCAGTCTCTAGCCACTGGGAATTGCCAAGAGTGTCTGCCCCAGCACAAGAAGGTGTGGCCAGGGCCACGCAGGGAATCACACCAGCAGTGATCCAAGCCGGAGGGTTTTCCTTCAGCAGTCACTTGGTTTTCATGGGAGAGGCCCCCAAATCCCTCCAAATGAGGGTAGAAGGATGGTTATCCAGATGGGCTGGGACTCACTTCCTCTTAGGCATAAATAGCTTGTGATGTTCCCTTCTCCCAGTGCCACTGGGAGCCCCAACCAGGCTGGACACTGGGCCCAGTCAAGAGAAATCAAAGAGAACCTCCCTAGCTAAACCGTGGCTCTCTGAACAGCAGGTGTCAGAGCCCCTGGGCTCCTGTGTGGTCAGTGGGTGGTTGCATGGGTTCTGTCTCCTACACACTTTGTAGACTAGAGTCTAGAGAGAAAAAAGTAGGGCAAGCCATGGGTGGTAGCTCATGCCTGTAATCCCCGCAACTCAGGAGGCTGAGGCAGGAGGATGACAAGTCTGAGGCCAGCCTGGCCAGGTGGGGATGTAGGGCTCAGTGCTAGAGCATCCCTTGGCAGATAAAGAAAAAAAAAAGGAAAAGAGGGGCATGGAGACTTTCTAGACCCCCTCTGGGAGGCACCCCACTTTGAATGCACACCCCGCAGCCCTTCCTGTGTGGGAGGCCGGAGGCCTACCTGCCCTCTTGATGCAAGAGGGATGTCAACACTACCCTGTGACCTGCGTCCATCTTTCTGGCCCCTGTGGATCCCCCCAGTAGTCTCCAGGACAGGAGTCACGGGGAGGTCATGCTAAGGGTATTCCCTGAGTATTGAAGGATGGGGTGGGATTGATACCCTCTTCTTGGAAGCAAACCATGGGACTGCCCAAACCCTGGAGTGGGACAGCAGCCCAGGCCCGTTGTGTCTCCGTGGCACCCAGCTCGTCTGAACTCCCTGTTGAAAGCATTAATAACGAGCGATATTTACACTTCTCGGTAGAGCTGACAAAGCACTTCAGCAAACAAGGGTCCTATTTCCCACTCAAGAGCAGCAGGCTCATTCATTTCACTGCAGCACAACCTCAAGTTCAAGTGCAGCAATTTGAACTACATCTGTAACTCATAAATCAGACAGACCTCCCCTCCAGGGTGATTGCCAGGGCTGCACACAGGCACGCGAGACAGGGCCTCGCGGGTCCCCGGGCAGGAGCGAGGAGCCTGGCGGCACCGTCGGCTGTGTCTGTGGGGGCTTTATCCCTGCACTTTGTCTGAATTCGGCAGGGCTCAGGCAGGGAGGTGGCCCGGGCTGGGCGGGGGAGTGGACCTGGAGCAGCCTGCGTGCAGCCTGTCCTGGCCCGGCCCGCGGCTCTCCCTGGGGCCCCGGCTTGCCCCCTGGTTCACCGTGTCTGGGAGCTCAGAGGGGAGGGGTCCTCCCCTGTGGCGAGGGGCTGCTGACAGCTGTGGAGTCGTCCTGGATTTCCGTGTTCGGTTTCCCTCAAAGGGTCTTGATGACCTCCTCTTGGCCACCGAGCTCTCGGGATGATGTGAAGGTGCATGTTCTGTGTTCCTAGAGACCCCGGAAACCTTCCTTCTGTAGACCTCCAGGGGCTTTGAATGTCTGGAGCCACTGACTTAGAACCTCCAGAAAGCCTAGTGGAAAGAGCCTTCCTGCTGACCCATAGGAGCTCCCGACCCGTCCCACAGAGAGAAGCTGCGGACGTCTTCCACCAGGGAGCCTGCGAGGTCCCCTGGAAGGGTCTCCCGACGGATCCCACTGACAGGGCCGTCTGATGGATCCCAATGGTGGGACCCCCTGTTAGATCCCCTGGATGGAGCGGTGGCCATGGCTCAGTGTCTCCAAGGCCCTCTTCCTCCTCTCCACCTGCCCCGTCGTGGCCACCCTTGTGCTCTGCCACCTGCATGGCCCCTGTCCTCCTTCCCTGAAGAGTAGACTCGTGGGGCCCCGGCCTCACAGAGCCCCCCCGGCAGGAGGGAGGAAGGACAACATTCAGAGAGAGAAAAGAAGTGACGCGGGCTTCGCTGAACGTCACCAGGGACTGGGAAGAAGGTTGAAAAGTGTCCTTAGGAGGGAGTGGTCAGAGAAAGAGGCATCGCTCTGAGGAGGGGACGCTAGATCTGGGACAAGGAGGTTGAAAAGAAGCAGTGGAGGGGGAAGGTGAGCAGGTGTGGAGGCCCGAGAGACAGGTCGGCTGTCCGCACGCGCAAGGACTGTTGACGGGGCCAGTGTGCCCGAGCACTGGACGCAGAGAGGGAAGAAGACGGGGAGAGAGGGACGGGGGACCACCCAGGTTCAGATGCTCTTGAGAGTTTTATGCAGAGGGCTGATAGTGGATTTATGTAGATTTCTGTTTAATTAGAAATGGATGGATGGGTCAAAGGCTGGATGGGCAGTGCCATCGATCTGAGAGATTCAGTAAATAATCAATGCAAATGGCTGTTGGTTGGAAGGGGCCCGAACAGGCCAAAGGTTCTTGAGTTGGTTTTGATGGCCAACTAGTTACAGTGCATGGAGTGCCCCGGACACTTCCAAGATTTTATCTGAAATCACTGATGGACGGGCCGAGGGAGAGCAGAGCTGCCCGCCTTGCATGGGGATGAGCCCATCAGGAGACATTCTTCCCTGATTCCTGGGGAGATCCTGGGAATTTCTGCTCTCCCTCTTCCTGTGCTCAGCCCGTGCTGAGGACATCAGGTTGCTGAGGGGCCTGGCGCATCTGCTGCAGAAGCAGAGCCCACGTGCCCATCTTCCCTAATGACCTTGTGTCTAAATTGTCGTGTCCCACAAGGGCGTGTTTAGAAATTAGCATTTGAAAAGAAGCCTCCTTGCTTTCAGCTTGAGCTGACATGGTCCCTTCTCCTCTGTGGAAATGAAATTTATTAATCATAATAAAACCATGGGATTCTGAAGGTAGAGGTCACCCCGAGGAGACAAGGAGCCCTACTCATTTGCGAGGAATAGTTCAGCGCTGCCGTGTTTTCTTCCACCTCGGAAGCGAATACTGCCAAATTGTTACCTTGGGTTTTCTGCAAAGGTTGAAATGATGCCCAGAGTTAGAGTCCAATAAAGATTTACCATTAAAGTACGCAGAAGGAGAAGATAGGACCCGCATCCTCATTAAGTACATCCACACGGCCAATATGGCGTCTCCTAAGAACGTGGAAATTTCTGCCACAGTAAGACCATCCTCCAAATTAAAACCTTCATGATAACAATTGTGTTGGGTTTGTGTCTTCCCACGGCATCTTGGCATCCCTTGATAAATCCCCAGAGATTTTTATTTTGCCTTTGTAGTTCACATTCTGTTCGCGCCACTAACTTTGCCAGACACAAAGGAAACCAAAAATAATCCCATTCAGAGGACTTTTTGTAGAGCCACGGCAGACTGTTTTCTCAGAAGGGAAGGTCAATGCCGCAGTTATATGTGATTTCCTTGGACCCTTCTTAAGTCTCCTACGTTAGTGGGTGGAGGCCCAGGTCTCTTGAGTGGCCACTGTGAATATCTGAGTTCTTTGATAACCTTCACCCTTCTCTTTTTTTAATATTTATTTTTCAGTTGTTGTTGGACACATTACCTTTACTTTATTTTTATTTTTACGTGGTGCTGAGGATGGAACCCAGGGCCTCACACTTGCTAGGCGAGCACTCTACCACTGAGCCACCGCCCCAGCCCTCACCCTGTGCCTGGCTTTCATCTACCCTTCCTCCTAGAGAGCAGGAGAGATTGGATGAAAGGCTGTTTCTGATGGTGGGAAGGGAGTCCCAGGAAAGAAAAGCAAGAAGCGGCTGACCATTTGTTAGTTTCCTTGGGAGATGTGCTTTAGAAAGGAAGCGTCCCTTCCCGTCATTGCTGTTGAGGCTCCCAAGGACCCTGTGCTGAAGCCGAAAGCTGCAGCTTGATCATTGGAGCTCCAGCCCCGTGGGGACAGATGGGGGGCTGGGGACTTGGAGCAGGCAGGTGTGAACTGGTGGAACCATTTTCCCATGGGATCCGAGTCTGCGCTTGGGAAGGTGCCCTGCCCAGCTTCTCTCCCCTTCCCCTGCCCCAGGTCTGAGCAGCCAGGTCAGACTCTCCAGCACATCCCCGTGCAGGAGCAAGAGCCTGGGAAAGGCAGGACTGAAACCCAGACCTCCCCACCCCCAGCCCTCGACTCTCCCCAGGCCCTGAGTGGCCTCCTCGCTCTAACCAGCTAGAAAGAAAGAGGTTAGAAGGAAAATGGGGAAAGCCAGAGAAGGGAGGATGAAGCAGGCGCCCGCTGGACATCCTGGGCGTAAGGCTGGCGGTGTGGACAGTGCTCTGCTCCCTGCCTTCATTAAAATAATAATAAAAAGTCAAACGTTGAGAACCCACTGAGATCCCACTGGGTGCCTGGCTTTTGGGTGCCCGGCTGCAGCGAGAGATGGCTGCTAAGGGAGTAGCACCCTCCCTGCTTCGGGGGGAGCCCCTTCCCGGAAGCCCTCTCTAATACCTCCCGAAGGAGCCAACCCACCGGCCACACCCATAGGATCCAGTCGGAGCCGGTCTCCAGCTCTGGCCACGTCCTCTTTCTCTTTTGCTCCTGGCTGTGACTTGCTGCCTGCCTCTTGCCCTCCTCTTGAGAGCACCCTCTCCTTAAATTGCTGGCACAAGTCTCCGTGTTGGACTCCAGGCACCTCGCCCAAGAGCAAGTCTCAGCCTTGATGGGCGCTGAAATGGCTCCATTCAAAGTACTCCAAGGAGCTAAGTGGCAGGTCAAACCCTGAGGGCGTGTGAGGTTGGACGAGAGGCAAAGAGATGCCCTGGGACTCAAGGGTCGGCTCTGATTCTGTCTGGCTGTGTGACCTAGAGCAAGTGAAGGAAGCTCTCTGACCTGGTCTCTGATTTACGGCAGGGTTTCATTCTTGGCCCTTAGCAGGCATCCAGCAACTCTGGTCCCATCCCCTCTTTGTTTTTATTCTAAAGCCTCTTCTAGAAGCTACAGCTGCAGAGGAAGAAAGAGGAGAGAGGTAGAAAAACTGAAAGAGGAGCCTAAGATGCATCAATTCAAATGCCTTTCTCCCCACAACCTGGCCAGTGATGGACAGGTGACATAGGAGGTGATAAGGTCAAAGTCGAGTCAGATGCCAATTCCTGAGCAAACTGGGGTGAGGGGTGCGTCTGTCCCGTCCTGAGACATTGGACACTAACCGTGCCAGCAGCGTCACTTCACCCTTCTGATCCACCCCATCTGGTTTGATTGGTGACAGGAAAGTTGGGGACACTGGGCTTCTTAAATCTGCTCCTTTGAGTTGTTTCTTCTTGCCTGCCTCCGTCTCTGGGGCAGCTACGATAGCCTTGTAGAACAGGTATCATGGTGGGAGGACGTATGTGGATGTGTGCACATGCGTGTGCAGATGTGTACAGCCAGCCACACACACCACGTAACAGCGCTTCAGTCTGTGACAGACCACATACCCATCAACAGTCATAGATGATCCTACCACCTGAGCTGGACATGGTGATGCACACCCATAATCCCAGCTACTTTGGAAGGTGAGGCAGGAGGATCACAAGTTCAAGACCCTGTCTCAAAGTGGGATTAATAATAGGTGAGGTGGCTGGGTGTGGCTCAGAGGTAGAGCATGAGGTCCTGGGTTCAATCCCTGCCACAGGAAAAACAGTGGAAAGACTGTATACCACATGGTGACCTCAAGGTCAAGTTCGTTGGTATGAACAGTACACTGTAAGATGTTCCAGCAACAAGACCACCTAACGATGCATTTCTCAGAAACGGTTCCATCATTAAGCAGTGCCTGACTAGGTATATGGGACATGTCAGGGTGACCCGCTATGATCGGTGGACCAAAGAGTGCATTGAGCACAGATAGCTTTGTCCGTTAACGCGGCAGAGAGAATGTTTCTTGCCTTAAGAGGAGTAGACCCCCGCACATTGCCTTGGTATTTCGTGTTTTGTGATTGGCATCATCACTTTGTGATTGCACGTGACGGACCAGTCTCCACCTGTTTTCCTTGCAGTTACGGACGAGTTTATGCTGCCGACCCCTACCACCACACACTTGCTCCAGCCCCCACCTACGGCGTTGGTGCCATGGTGAGTACCGGCTCCTCCTTGTCCTCCCTTCTTCCTGCCTCCCTTCCCTCCCCCAGCTGGGACCTTCGTCTGAGTTGACGGTTGACGTCCTCTCACTTTCCCTTAATTGAATTTGTCTCTTGTGCTAACAGCAGCTAAAATGCCACATTAATCCTCCCAGTAAACTTGATAAATGTCTTAATTTCTTGGCAATGTAGTGCATGTAAGTTATTATATTTCTAATTTTGCAAGTCTCACCTAGCGGAGCACTTACCTTAATGGAATAATTAGTCATTTTGATAATTAAATCCATCACTAACGGAATGCAGTGTCAATGCAGAACTTTTTTTTTCTTTTTTTCTCCCTCCCTTGCTGCTCATTCACATAGCCCCAAGGTTCCAGCCCCAGCACAGACTTCAGAGGAGCTAAGCTGCACACTTCCAGGCCTCTGCTGTCAGGCAGCTGAGCATCTGCCTGCCTCTCCTCCCCTTTTCCAATTCATGTTTAAAGTCATAGTCGCCCAGGAAAGAAAATAGACAGAGGGGCACACTTTGTGTGTGTGCCTAGTACATAAGAAACTAGAAGGAATCAGCTGGGTTTGGGGGTTGTCTTTTGTTTTTTGGGGGGGATCTGGGTTTTTGTTTGGGGAAGGGGGAGGGCAAAAGTGGGAGGTGAGGGTGGGTGAATTTGCCTGTACTTGTTCAAACTTCTATGCACTAAGACTCTTGAGTACAGTCGAGACGTGCCCATCACGTGAGAGCGTATGCAATCATTACAAAGCTTTGGCATGCAGTTTTCTGCTTGGATCAAGAATATCAGTCCTTATCCTAGAAATAAATTCCCATAGGCATTCATTGGAATCGCCAGTACTTTTAGAAAATTGGTTAAGTGCCACCTCATAGCCATTTAAAGCCATGGCCAGGCAGTTCCCTGGAGCTGGGGCGTAGACCCCCAACCGGGATCTGGATACAGACTGTTTTGCCCAAGCGTAGCTACGTGAAGCAATGCACCTGGACACTGCCCTCCCGAGAGATCAGGTTCCATGCCGATTGCTCTAAGAACCAGGTTTAGGTTTTCCTCCTGGCCCTGCATTCAACAGCTCCGCTTCCACACCTGGTCCACCCGAGGAGCGTGTTGGAAAGGAGGGTTGAATCCCTGCCTGCAGCAGCCCTCTAGCTGGGGCTCTCCCCAGGGAAGAGCATTAGTCGATGGATAAGCAAAGGAACGCGGTGAGACAGCGCCAGTCCTTCCCATGGCCGCAGTCCCCTGCAGCTGACGGGACTCGACCAGAATCTGGTCTTTCCAGGGGTTTTCTTTCTAAGGATCTTTTGAGGGGGGATTGGTCAGGCCTGGCCCTGTCTTTAGCGCTCTAAGAACGGCCTGGGATGGGTAGGGGTGCCATTTTGGTTGGTTTGGAGTGTCTCGTTTTTCACATTAGACTTTTTTGATGATCCACATGTTGCAAAAGGAAAATGTAAAAAACACACCCCTCAAATTGCTTTGTTTCAGAATGCTTTTGCACCCTTGACTGATGCCAAGACTAGGAGCCATGCTGATGATGTGGGTCTCGTTCTTTCTTCATTGCAGGCTAGTATATACCGAGGGGGATACAACCGTTTTGCTCCATACTAAATGACAAAACCATAAAAAATCCTTCCAATGTGGGGAGAAAGGAAGCTTTCCGAGGCCTGAGTGTTGCAATACATGCAGTAGTGCATCATTTTAGCAACTCTAAAGAATAAAAAAATAAAATAAAATAAAAAGAGGGAAAAAAATTACATTTTTTATCTTATACCTCAGATATTTTGTTCTGTGTATTTTAATATCGTGGGTCTTTAATTTCTGAAGGTTCTGTAGTTTGGTTGCTGGCTGTAGGAGTTTCTGTGGTTGATCTAGAAGAGACGCTAGATATGAATCAAAACTGGTTTAGGGCCATATCCAGAGTGCTATATTATTGTAAATGAATTATATATGCTGAATACAAAGCTACTGGGGTTAAGCTGTTTGGGAAGAGTGTAAGTGACTACCGTAGTCCTTCTTTTCTGCATCTGCATTATTTTATTTTGTGAAAGGGAAGGTTGGGAGGGGCTTGGGGTGTGGGACTCGGGGTTTGGCTGAAAGGAAAAAAAAAATAAAAGATGAGAGTAACTAATGACTCTAAATGACCACGGCACCCACCGTCCTGTATCAGTGGTTCTAAGTTACCCATTGCCAGTTCAAGCCAAAGGTCATGTGGGTAAGGGGCTGCTTCTAGTGGCACTTGGGCGGCAGAGTCGAAGGAAGCTGGGCAAACCCACCCTTTAAACCATTCCACCCAGCCACTAGTTATTTAGGCAAAAGCTACTAGTTAGGCCATCAACAAGCATTCTTTTTATATTTCTTCCAGTATAATGAATTATTGATATCATTGCTGACTTTTATATTACGGGAGGGAAAAATAACATTAATAAAATGGTGATAAAAAGCACTGTTTCTATTTTTTTCTTTTTTTCCAAAAAAAGAAAGTAATAAAAACTTAAATTCTTTGTACCAGTTAAAAAAAAATGTATAAAATTTACATCTGTGCAGTGGAGTTGTTGACTTCTAGAAGCAGTCTATGAAGCTTTAGTTTTAGCTTAGTAGAACAACTGTTAGAGACAGACGTATAATTTTTATGGAATTACACGATAATCATATTCGGATTTATAGACGCATTTTACAAGTATTGCAATCATCGAGTAGAGATAATCACGGTATTTTCATCAGCTTGGTACTTTTTGAAACACGACTGCGTTTTTGTGAGCAATCTGCAATTTTTCGGTCCGTGGGAACCTGCCCTTCCGCCTCTCCCCCCAAACCCCAGGAATCTCCTAAACCAGTGTCTTTAGTTCTGTCTCCAAGGCCCAGGACATTTGTCAGAAGGAAGCAAAAAAACAAAACAAAACAAAACAAAACAAAACCCACTAGATCCACCCTCTTCATCCCCCAAAGAGCAAAGTCCCCTACCCTTTCTGGGATGCAGGGCCAGAGGGACACAGCCGGAAAAATTGCAGTTTGTCTGTAACTTCTTCTGTTTGAACTCTTCCCATGTTGTCCTGTTTACAAGTTAACCTAAGTTGGGGTATCTGTCACGGGTCTTCCTGTTTTTGTATCTGAATTAAATGACAAGCAGCAGCAAGCTGTCCCCGAGTAGTTCTGCTGCCATCCTTAAATCCTCACATGTGCAGTGCTGGCCCCCGGGGCTGGCACTTTAGTGTTATCAACTCTCTGCTGTGAACCTGCCAATCTGCTGTAACAACTCTGCTTTAAGACAAAAAAAAAACCAAACAAAACTTAAAAAAAAAAAAAAAGTGTTTGTGATCCAGAGCTTTTCCTTGTCCTCTTATGTGCATGCCGTAAGATCAGTTGGATATTAAACCATCAATAAAGTTTCACAAGATTTGAAAACAAAGTTTCTGTAGCTTCCGTATCTAAGACAGACTAGAGTGATCTGGAGTGGGAGGGGGACTTCTGAGCAGCCAGGAACGTAGAAATTGTCCTTTCACGGGTCTTCTTTGGGTGGGTGAGGGCGGGGGCGGGTGTTTCTCAGCATCACGGACAAGGTCTCATGCCCACAGGGGGGCCCTGAGGTACCAGTGGGTGCCGCCTGGTGGAGGTTGTTCAAGGAAACCACGAATTCCCATGCTATAGCATCCCACCCCAGGGGGGAAAGATAGCAGGAACAGAGGGCTCGGAAGGAGAAGTAGATTTCTCCCAATGGCCTCAGATGTCAAAATCCAGAATTTGCATTGTATTTGGAATCACAAACATAGAATTCTTACTGTGTTGGCTACAGTCGAATTCATTTGCAGTTTGGTTTCCATCGATGGGCTGTACTTTTCCCCCATGATCGTATGTAGTTTTAATAAAAATCACTTAGAGCAAGTGGGTGCCAACGGATGTTGCAGAATCATTTGTCTTAGGCTCTCTGCCAAGATGCCAATAAAAGTCATTTTAAAATGTATGTCAGAGATGTAAACAAACATTTTGGATTTTTTTTTAAATCAGTACTTATTTGGAATGTTTTCATTCATCTAAATAACTATTGCTCTTATGAATTATGGAAAAAAAGATAAATATCATGTGTGGCATATGGTGACTTCTTAACACACATCACGCAATCTGCAAACTCAGAAAATGTGTATATCTGTCTTTAGAGATTAGTGTTTATATCACTTACGGTGGTTTGTGAATAAAGAAAACTTGGTTTGTAATATCAAAAAAAAATAAAAGATTAGTCTGCAAAGGGGTGTGTGTGTGTGTGTGTGTGTGTGTGTGTGTGTGTGTGTGTGTTCTGAGTTCTTTTTCTTCTCTGGGTTGGCGGAGAGATCCTCCACTCCCGGGACTGTACCTGTGCCCATCAGGCTGCTCGGGGTGGGTGCTGCCCAAGGTATGCTGGGCTGCCCACCAGGTGGCCCCTGCAGGTGCTCGGCCTGTCTGCCCAGAGAGCTGTCCTTTCTCCCTCGTCTTTCCAGGAAAGCTGGTGGAATCAACCACAAATGTTGAAGAGAGGAAATCTAAGTCCACTAAACTGAGCTGTTCCTCAGCCAGGAAAGGGCGGCCCGGCTGGAAGCAACCGCACTGTAGGCTGCAGTTCAGAGTCTCAGCTCAACGTATCCAGGGGCCTTTGGGGGATGGGGAAGGGGAAAACAGAGTGAACCTTAGAGTTTGCACGTATCCAGGACTTGCTCTGCTCCGAGAGACTTTCTCTGGCTTCTCGTATTGTTTATTTCATGTGATTATTTATACCTCCCACCAGGGTTCAGCTATCTGGCCCATTTAGCTACTTCAGCTTTCCTTAAATCCTGCCTCATTTAATTATCGTAATAGTTCTATGAGTTCAGAACACGTGGAAATCTTAAAAAACAAAACAAAACAAAACAAAAAAACCTGGTGGGGTCTGAGTTTACATCTGGATTCTGTCACATGCCAGGTGTCGTCCAGGACAAAGTTACACAGGGCACTGTGCCTCAGTCTTCTCTTCCCTGGTTCATGTTCCCAAAAGCCCAGACTCTCAATATTGTAATGCGGATAAGCAAAAATGATCTGTCAGGTGCTTGCAGCAGACTGCAGGATCCGGAATCTGTTAGTATTCGCAGGCTAGGAACAGAGGCCTGACGACGTTAATGCCACTAAGATTGGGGAGCCAGCAGCAAGGCTAGGGTCACCTCCATTGAAGGAACTTTTTTGCCTGGCCAGCAGGAGCCGGTGGGGTGTTACCAGAAGGCCCTGGAGGACTTTTGTTCTCCCACTCCCTTCCCACACAGAGACTGTCCTAATCACGTGCATTCTATCATCTCAACTATGCAGTGGGCCCTTCTCTGTAAACCTGTGATCCGCAGGACTGTGGCGCTCACGGTCAACAACATGCACTGTGTCAGTTGATCCCTAAGGATGCCATCACCCTTACCTTATCAGTGAAGTCAGCGAGGACCCAAGAGATCCCATAGTGTGACCCGAGTCCTCGCTAGTCCCCGTTGAGGTGGGCTCCACACCAAGATCTGTTTATCCCTGAAATCTGTGCCCCTTCCAGAAACTCTCCACTATCGCGATGATGACGGTGGCAGTGGTTGTGTTGAGCCTGGCTTTCTAACGCTCGTCTTACAACATGTGGACGGACATCGTGATTTAAACAAGGAAGTCATGAACTTTACACTGGCAGCCGGCAAGAGGGAGATGGTGTAACTGAGCCCCTTCCCCATTACATGAGGATCTAGCATAGAAATTTCACATGAATCCTGAAGAAAATTTAAAATGACGGCAGAAGGGGGCAGGTTTCTTAAAAAAACCTTGACCAGTGGACCTCAGGGCTTGTCTTCCTGCCCCACCCTCCACCTAGAGGTGAGAAACCAAGGCCAGAGGAAGCCCACAGTGTGCATAAACAGAAGCTGTTGCTTATATCCAGAGTGTGCTTCTTAAAGTGAAATTAAAAAATAAAAAAAGAAAGAAAAAAAGAAATGCAGCTGGATCGGTGACCTGGGTCCCAATTTCCCACTCAGCCCCCAACCACTTTCCTCTTCCAGGAGTGGCCATAGTTGAGGTGGGCAGACGTGCAGGCACCCAGACACAATCAGACAGAAGCCTGGTGTGCTGTGCTGCCCTCGGGTACAGCTGTGGGAAGGGAAATTGTGGCCCTCTGCTTCCTGCACCCCAGGATGAGAGCCACCATTGTGTGGGTGCCTCTTCCAGGGAGCTTTGGGACTGAGTCTCCTGCTGGGTCGTTTATGGGGTGGGAGCGGGAGGAGCTGGCGGCCCTGGGCCAGGGTGTGGGTAGAGCTGCCCGTGCCCACACGCACCAGCACCTACCTCCATGGGCCTAGATCTTGACGCGTTTCTCAAACTCTCTCCTGAAAGACTCTGATTATCCTTCCACTAACAAAGTCAAGAACCAGGACTGAAAAGAGTATTCTCACAGCAGGAGAAACAAAATAAGAAGTCAATTTTCTGTTGGGAAATATATAAAGGTAGGTTTTGAGGGTAGTTCTTCTGATTTTTTTATAATGTAGATGTACGAACATATATACCTGGACAATTCTAGGTAAGATCTCGGTGTGCCACCTTTTCATGAGGGCATAAATTATAATCATGCAGCTGCTCGGGATTCAACCTGATGCTTGAGATTGGACCAAGGGCAGTTCCTATCAACCCGAACCAGAGTACTTCAACTCATGGGTAAGACCATGGCTTCTCCCGGTGGCCATGCACCGTCCTGGAGGATGTAGACTGGACATTAAACAGTCACAGTCACCCTGAGGCACTTGGCTAAGGTCTCTTCCCAAGATTCCAGTCTTGCTTCATATGCTGTGCACTAATTGCTCTCCTGGAAAATGAGGGGGGAATGGGGTGTTCCTGCAGTGATCCTGGATAATAAAAGCTGCTCTGATCATGGCTGTCTGGCCCAGAGAAAGGAATTTACCCGTTATCTGGAAGGGATGTTATTCTCTGGTAGCCAGATGGTATTGTGAGGCAAACATTGACCAGTCTTTTAAAACTAAGAGTGGCATTTCCCAAAGGGGACATGTGTTGACACTCGCATGAAGAATAAAATGAATAACAGCTGACGTGGTTCAAGGACACGGGTAGGCACTCCTCCACATAGCGTGGGCGCTTTACACATTTCTGAACATGAGAGTGTCCGTGACCCACATGTCGACATTCAGCCCATCCCTTAACCTCTCTGTACGTCAGTGAGCTCATCTGTGAGATGGAGACGATACCAGGACCTCACTCCTGGTCCCAGTAACATATGTCCCTCTGTTGTGATGACATGGAGATGCATGAGAACATGCTCAACACAGCCTGGCAGGCAGCATGTTCCCTCTTTCATGATAAATCATTTCTGTATCTATCTGAAGAGCACATAGGCATATATTACTTTACGGATTCACATGATATATCTTTTCCTTTTCTGTGTGGTATGTGATATGTTTGTACCTAGAGATCTGTGCAGTTGATGTGAAATAAACAGGGGCATCCATGGACACAGAATACCTTTTAACATTAGCTTCTTCTTATGCATTCACAGAACCATAACACACACACACACACACACACACACACACACACAGTCGGACCATGAATACATATGATAATGCTTACAGTGCACTTAGGGATAATGTGATCGGCAAATGGGACTTGTCACTCTTCTTCCCGTCTGAACGGCGACCTTACTTCTCCCCCACAACCTGAGCAGGCAGGTGTATCATTGCCCCAGTTTATCCACAGGAACAACTGGAGGCTCAAGCCAGCTGGGGGTGCGTCCTGGGTGCACAGCTACCTGGCATCAGAGCCGAGGCATGGCCTTGGCTGGGCGACCCAGAAGCCTTTCTGTGCACACCGAACCGTGCCTCACCTGCACCCTGCTGCAGCCCAGGTAAGCAGTTAGTCCCACTGCAGAGCTTGCAGGCTTCGGGGATCCCAAGGGCCCCTCCCTGGCACTACACTCAGAGGCTTAGCTGAACCATGGCCTGAGGAGCTCTGGTTTAGGTGGTGGGACACCAGGAGGGTGGGCCCCAGGGCTGCCTCCGGGGGTGCACCCCACCATCCAGGATCCTCCTCCAGAGCTCGACATGTGCCTGTGACTTTGACATCCCAGCTCTCTGACTGCAGTGGACAGACGGATTGTTGCCTGAAAGAAGCAAAAAGTCAGCAAGAAGAGAATTCCCAGGCTCCCCCCCCAAAAAAATACAAGGACTTTGGTTAAAAAAAATAGAGAAGCAGAGCCCCAGAAATCGGGGTCACGGTGGACACGTGGTGCTGGGGGCAGGTGAGGCTGGGAAGTACCGGAGTGCCCACTGGGAGCCCGTCAGCATGTGGGCTCCAGCAAACCTTAGGAAGAAGGTTGAGTCCCCCACCCACACACCCCCAATAAAGATCTGCCTTGATGCAGACAGCGGTGACCGCAGGCCCCCAAACCAAACCCGCCCGCCTCGGGAAGTCTCACTCTGTGCAGCCGCACCAGGAAGTTGTCTAGAGCTGAAAAGCAGGTCAGAGGCGGAGCACAGAGCTCCACTTTTATCTCCCCCAAACACTCCCCGGCTGATGAGCAGCATTGAAATTCATTCCTGTAAGGAGGCTGCAGCCCAGAACCCGCTCTGCAGGACGGGCTGTCAGCCGAGCGGGGGCTGCGGCTGCTTTTCCTAAACTAGGGGACTAGATGATGGATTGTTCTTGCTATTTCCCTTTGTTCAAAGCCAAGTTCTCCTCCTCTCACCCCAAAGGCTGTGTGTGTGTGTGTGTGTGTGTGTGTGTGTGTGTGACAGAGAGAGAGAGAGACACAGAGAGAGATAGAGAGAGACAGAGAAAGAGGGGGAGAGAGAGAGAGAGAGAGAAGGAGGCACCTGTTTTATGAATTAAAGAAGTAAAAAAGCTGGGGAAAAAAAATCCACAAAACTCTCAATTTGAGTCAAACCATTCCAACACTGAAATTCAAAGTAGATTCCGCCTGGCCTGGTGGAATAAAAACGTAAAGGCCTCCTTTTTTAAAAACTAGATTATCACCACTTTAAAGCAAGACAAAATGACGCATGGAAGCTCACCGGAGCTGACAGAAAGGCTACAGACAACTTGTTCCCATTGAACCACCAGTGCCCCAGGATGCAGCCTCAGGAATGGAAAAGTGGAGACGGACATTTGGTGGTCACAGGAATTTTTTTTTCTTTCTTTCTTTTTTAAACTTCTAGTTGAACCTGAGTTTGGATACTGTCTTTGCATCTTTCTCTCCCTCCAAGCGCTGTGTAATCTTAGGCACTTTCATTAGCCTCTCTGGGCTTTCAGATTGGAGAAATGCTTCCTGAGGTTTCAGTGGGAATTCAGGAACCCTGTACAACACAGAGGGTTTGGGCTCTGGAAAAGCCACCCACCCTTCAGTCAGGCGAACACCGAAGCCCGTGTTAAAACGTCGAGACACTGGAGTTGAGAACTCCGGGAGGAAGTTCCAACTGAGACTGAGTTTGGAGACCCAGGGAGGCCGCTAGTGAGCTAAGATTGTTCTGGAAGATCCTCCTGGTGCTCTGGCTTCTCTGCACCCGTGGCAGCCGCCCAGGAAGGACCCGGGTGTCTGGGCTGCAGATTGGCGTATCCACTGGTCACTGAGAGCTGGACTCTCTCTGCCTGTGGGTCCATCTCAGCTCCAGCACTTGGTCCTCAGCAAGACCGCTGACCACACGGAACCCCACTTCCTCCTCAGGAAAACGGGGGAAAAGCAGTCCCCCCCAAAGCTCATTGTCAGAAAGACCAGCTGTAAATGTCCACCCCTCTCCTCTCCTGGCCCTTCCTTAGCCCCAGGGTATTTCCCACGGGGAAGTCTCTGTTCTTTTCCAGTTTAGAGTCAGAAGCAAAACACTCCGTGCCAACCGGAAAAACCGATGACAGTCACCGAACCCGGCTTTGCCCCACAGACAGACCTGAGGGTGAGGAAAATCAAGATGGTCCAAAGTGGGCGCTGGAGAGGAACTCGTGTGCCCTGGTGACAAGCTGGGCGAGTCCTGAGGTGCCAGGTGGCTTTCTCTCCCAAGAGAACACGGTGTCCGTCCTAGCGCACGGCCGTGGAGGGAGGGGAGTGAGGGCAAAGGCATTTCGCAGAGGTCGCCTCTCAGCCTCTCGTCCTCAGACTTCTCATGGACCACAGCCGTTTCTATGTCGGTGGTGCGGGTGCCCCCGTCCCAAACTCCAAAGGTCAGGAGAGAATCGAACACTCCCCATCTGTCCCTCATCACTCACGAGATGCTACAACCAGGTCCCCGGGGTGGCGGGGAAGATCTCAACTTCTGGTGACTTTGGAAACTGATCTGTCCCCTGGGACCCCTGGCATGTCCAGCTCTTGGCAGGTCAGGAGCTAACCTGGGATGCGTGACGTGGAGATTGCACCCAGTGCATCCCGGGAGCAGCTGGAAGTTTGGGGGCCTGGAGTTCCGTCCCTCCTGCTGAGGGCCAGCTGCACTGGGAGCAACTGCCACCTTAGGGCAGCTGGTGAATGCCGCAGGGTCCCCCCAACACCCGGGACCCCGCTGGGTGGCCTCTTTTTCTTTCTCCTTTTCTGCAGCGTTGGGGCTGGAACCGAGGGCCACCTGTGGGCCAGGCCCGGGCTCCAGCTCTGAGCTCACCAGTCCCCCCACAGGGCAGAGTCGTGGGGTCTCTGGGCTGGGGCAGGGGCCACTGAACAGCAGCCTGGAAACTTCTCTTCCTGTTGATCATCTCATATCACAGATTTGGGCGTGGGTCGGGCTGGTGACTGATCCCCCTCTTTCCATCATTCTGTGAACCTGCAACAGTTTTGTTCTTTAACGAAACCTTTGGTTCTCGTTTTCAGCCTCATCTCCCCCGGCACAGGTTGTGCCCTGGTTCCACAACCCCAGGTGCAAATGTCACCTTAACTTGCCTCGTAGACGTGCCCACAGTAGCCAGAGGTGGAATTGGTTAGGACTCCATATTGTACTTAGTTCAATACACCCCGATGTTACCCTTCCAACACGTTACGAGTCTAAACCATGTTCCAGAGAGGCTCCCTGTTCTCGTCTTCAAACCAAGTCTTTGGTGTCGGATGTGAATTGGACACTCACCCACCTCTCTAGTGGGACCAGCCGTGTTTCAAAGGCTCCAGGGCCACATCTAGCTGGAGGCTCCCCCAGTGGACAGCAGCATCAGACCACTCATGACCCCAACTGGCCTCCTTATCTCTAAGGCTCACCGAGACTTAAGCCTCAGGAGTGAGACCCCAGTCACTCAGGTGATCCAGCAGGGAGGCCCTCAGCTCACAGTCTGGCCGCCATGACCCTGCAGCTGAGGCCGGGTGAAGGCCAGCCTTCTGCCTCCTGATTTCTCTGAAGGGTGAATGTGGACGCGCCTTCCCGGCCGTGGTCCTCTGGGGAAGCTATTCCGTGGCTCCCACTGGTGGGCGGATTCTTGAACCATAACCCAGCGCACCCTAAGAGCTTGGCCCGCGGGATGGTACTGGCCAGGTTCCAGGGAGGTGGACCGGGAGCCTGCAGGGTGTGGCCCAGGGGACTGGGCAGCAGCAGTTTTATCAGCAGCGCCCTCTGCAGCCCGCCTCCGGGAGCGGGAGCCCTGGGCCTTCCTCTGTTCCTCTGTAAGCCGTCCCTCCCGCTCAGTGCTCCACTGGGCCCCAGGCAGGGCACATTAGGGCGGGAGTCACCAGCAGCTGGAAACACACCGGGCGCCCACCCTGCCCACCCTGCCCGGAGCTCACGCCATCTCCGTGAAACCATGTCAACGACTAGGAACCTGTGACCTTGTGATTAGAAACAGACTCATAAACATGTTGTTGATAACACTTTGTGACCTTGGGACTCCAGGGCTCACAATTCCAGATGTGGCCAGGTTGTCTGCTCAGGACGTCCCCAGCTGGAACTCAGGTGCCTGGCAGCGTGGATGCTCACCCGAGGGCCAAGACTTTCCCACTCACCAAGGTTTCAGCAGAACTGAAGTCCTCAGGAGGCAGGAGTGGGGTCGCCGTGTTTTTGCTTCCTGTTGGCAGCTGACTTTTCCTATTCCCTGAAACCACCTGCAGCACCTTCCCATGAGTCCCCCCGGGACGTTTGCCTTGTTCCTGGCAAACGCAAGTGACCTTCTTCTCCTTCTCTGGTTAGGCCAGGCCCACCCAGGAAAGCCTCCCTTGGCATAAATACAAAGTTACCACCCAGAGCTGCCTCTCCTCAAGGCCAAGGCCCCTCCCGCATTCCAGGTAGCAGATATGCACCTCCTCACCCCGTGGGAATCCTGAGACCACTCCCTGCCCACTGCACCTTGCACCTCAACACCCTGCCCACTGCACCTCCTAAATCCGGGGGTCTCTAGAAACCATGGGAAAAGCACCCGGAGTGTGGTGCGCACCACCTGGTCACCAGTGTGACCTGTCAAGGTGCACAGAGCCATACACACTTTTTGGAAAAGAAAACCAAGAGAAGTAATTCACTTGTGTGGTGCTCAGGGCCTTTGACAGGCTGCGGGACGCCGAGGGACAGAACAAGCCTAACTGTGCACAGGGGTGTTCTACAATCGCAAAACAAGTCACCCCCACAGTTAGCAGCTCAAAGAACACTTGCTGTTCTGTGGCCTCTGGGGGTCAGGGGCCTGGGGTCTGCTGTTTATCAGCCAAGTTGAGTGCTCTGAGGACAGTGAGACGGAGGTCGAGTGTTCCTGACTGACTGTTGCCAGAGACCCTTCTCAGTCCTCGTCAAGGAGGCGGACGACTGGCAGCTCACAACTGTTTCATGACGGGGAATGTGTGGCAGGAGCCAGGGACGGAGAGAAGCCACAGTTGATAACCCAGCCCCATGGTTCATGGCCCATCCTCCTGCTGTGTCCTACTCTGAGAAGACAGTCCCTGGATTCAGCCCCCACTTTATAGCAGGGGCGTGGTGGGGTGGCATGAAGAAGCTGCTACCAGCTAAGCTTGGCAGCACATGCCTCTAGTCCCAGCCACTTGGGAGGCTGAGGCAGAAGGATCGCAAGTTTGAGGGCAGCCTCAGCAACTTAGCGAGGCACTGCCTCAAGATAAAAAGGGCTGGGGATATAGCTCCGTGGTAAAGCTCCCCTGGGTTCAATCCCTAGTATCAAAAGAAGAGAAGATGCGGTCTCCACAAGCCCCCAAGAGCAGGGCAGCGTCCATCCAGGCAGGATTATTTCAAGAAAACCCTTATTTTCCTTTCTTCTCTACGGAGGTTGCAATTTTGTTAGGAATCATGCCTAGCACCTTGAGATAAAGGTGAAGCATGAAGGAAGTCTTTCCGTTTCCGAGTGCGGTGTCGAGTGTCCTAAAGCCAAACTTGGCACAGGGTGACAGACACAGGCAGGAAGGACGGCTGGACCCAGGTGGTCAGCACAGGGTGACAGACACAGGCAGGAAGGACGGCTGGACCCAGGTGGTCAGCACTGCCGCGCAGCAGTCCACACGGCCCAGCAGGGTGCACCCGACCGCCTGCCAGCCCTCAGTCCCTCCAGGAGCACTGTGACCAGGGCGAGGCTGGAGCAGGGCCCTGGCTCATGGTGACGTCAGGGGAAGCCCGTCAGCTACCAGGATGACCCGCGCAGGCACAGCCTGTCCCTCTTCATGACCTCCTTTTCAGCTGTCCCAGAAAGTTCTTCCAAAGTCCTCCTCCTATATCACTCAGGGAGTCTCCCCAACTCTAGGAGGGTTCTTCCAGAACATTCTCCAGGGGTGGTCACTGCTGCGAGAGGAAACATTTTCCCTACGCCGCAGCTGGGCTGCCCTGGGCCTCGCCTACAGGACTCCCTGCTCAGCCTTCCTGGCCCCTGTGCTGGTCAGGGCTCCCGACCATGGTGGTGTCTGTCACTCTGGACTCGGGGTGAAGTCGCACATCAGGGTGGGAACGTGGGGCGGGGCCGGGGGTCTCCCCTCGTGGCTGAAGGGCCAGTATCACCTTCAAGGGCATGACCTCCTGCCCTCACTCCCTCCCGCTGGGCTCCTTCTGCAGGGTTCTGCCGCTTTCCCGTCCTGCCACTGGCTGGGAACATCCCAGGTCCAGAACAGGGCACCTCCACGGTTTCTCCTGACTCAGTTTTAGTGTTTCTGAAAGCCAGGCCTTGGACTTTGGGTTTCTTAGACGAAGACTCCCTTTCTGATCGATACTGCCCACTCAGTACCTCCCCAGCACCTTCTCAGTACATCAGAGACGAAAGACCGCCTAAGGCAGCCTTCTCTTTTCCTCAAAGTGTGGTCGCTGCCTTGTCTGCTCCAGGATCCGCCTGGAGAGCCTGTTAACGAGGCCGCTCTCCGGGGGCCTCTGCAGAGCTGTGGAATCTGGGAAGCTGGGGTCCACGGGACGTGCATGCAGCTGGCCACGGGAGACCAGAGCCTGGAGGTCCTCTGTGTGAGGGGTCTGCCACCCACGCACACACGGACTCACACACACACACACACACACACACACACACACAGGCACGCACGCAGGCATGCGGCATGCTTTCCCCAACGAGCCACACCTGCGCTTCATCCGTGGGGTCCTGTGGTTTAATTGGTCTGGGCAGCCTGAGTCTGTGGGGATGTTGAGACCCAAGAAGGTAAAGCCATCTGCCCACCCAGTTAGCGGAAAAACTTGGGATTGGAACTCAGGCCTGAAGGGTTCCCAAGTTTATGCTTTTTACAATTTAATTCTGAATTTTAATGGACAGGTAGGCATCGTCGTCGGTACCTATGGAGCACCATGGGAGGTCGTGATCCCTGTGCACCTGGGGAGTGAGCTCCCTCACACACCCGTCGCCTCACGTCTGGGCCCTGCCTTTTTGGTGAGGCCCATTTAGCACTCACTCTCCTTGCAATCTGGGAACACACCCTGCAAGGCTCTTGAGGATGGCACGGTGCCGTCTGTAGCTCTCCTAACTCTTCTCTGTGCACTTGATGCTTGTTTGATTTCCACGTAGGGGACCACGCGATACCCGTCTTTCTGTGCCTGGCTTATTTCACGTAACATCGGAGTGAAATGTCTGCAAATCGTCTATCAAACAAGGAGCTCATCCCCAAAAAGGACAAGCAACTCAAAGTAGTCAACAACCAGGAGGCAACCGACTCTGGTAAAAACGAGCCACAGGACCTAAGTCGACGTTTCTTTGAACATGCAAAAGCCCAACAGATGTGCAAGAAATGCTCACTACCATTAATCATGAGGATGATTTTAAAAGTGTAAGGAGAAGTCTCATTTTTAGAATCACCTCCCTTTTTACAGTGGCCACATCAAAAAGTAATAAATAGAAGACAAGGGCAGGTGAGGATGTGAAGGAAAGGGGACCCGATGATGCTCCCGGAAATGCAAATTAGCACAACCACTTTGGAGGTTCCCGAAAAAATTTAAAATGGAATTACTATATGATCTTGCTTTCCCACTTCTAAATATATAACTAAAGAAATTGAAATCCACATATCAAAGAGAAATCTTTGTATTCATTGCAGCAATTACTCACAGTAACTGAAAGGTGACAGCAGCCCAGTGTTCCTGAGTGGCTGACCGATAAGGAGGAGTGGTAGGTATGCACAATGGAGTACTATTCAGCCTTTAAAAAGATTCACATTATTCACTTGCCACAACTTGGGTGAATCCAAAGCCTTTCTGCTTCCCTATAAACCCAATCTGAGGCCTTAAGGTCCTGTCTAATCCGCAAGAGAACCCACAGGTGGGGGATGCTAAATGTTTTAGTCAGCTTTTTCACTGCTGCCACTAAAAGACTTGACTGTAGAGGAGGAAATGTTTATTCAGGGCTCACAGTTACAGAGGTCTTCCTCTATAGGCAGCTCAAGGTGAATCTGAACATCGTGGCAGGAAACTGTGGCAGAGGGAAGCAGCTCACAGGAGGATCAGAAAGCACAGAGAGACTAGATATAAAACATACACCCCAAAGCCGTGCCCCAGTGACCTGCCTCCTCCAGCCACACCCCACCTGCCTCTAGTCCCCACTCAGTGAATCCCAACAGGGGGTCAATTTGGTGATTGGGTTGAGGCTCTGGAAACCCAATCATTTCTCCTCTGAACCTTCTCCCATGGTGTCACCCATGAGCTTTTGGGGGACACCTGCTCTCTAAACCGTGACACTAAAGTCCTGAAGGTGGAGAGGCTCAGCCTGCTGCCATCACCATCACCTCTACTCAGGCCGACCCCGAGGGGAGGTTTCCCGTACACGGTCATCACTGTGCAAATGTCTCAGCCTGGGGACAGAAGCCTAGCTGTGACAAATGGGGCCGAGGCACCTACTGGGCTTCACGTGGAGACAGGCCTGATTCCAGCAGCCCCCAGAGCCTCTCTTCCCCATCTCTGTTTCACGTGTGTCTGTTCCTACAGACTTTCTTCCCAGCTTGGTTCCCGGTGGCTCCCTCCACTGGCTGGGCAGTAGCCAGCTGGACCTCTACGGCTTCCAGTTAGAAAGCCCAGCTCAGCCCGGGGCTTCTTTCTTGCAAGGACAAGAACAACCTAGCAAGACCCAGCACGGCCAGGGAAGGGTTCTGACGGGTCCTGCTGGGACCCAGCAGGAGGCCCCGACTGGAGGGCTGGGATCCGTGTCCTGTTGCTTTCCCCCCTCCTCGCCCAGGACCAGAGATGAAGAGGGTGTGGCTAAGACAGGGACATGTCCCCGAGCAGCTAGAGACCACAGGTATTTGCATGCATAGTCCTTGACCTTGTGTCTTGACCTTGCGTCCCCGCCCTGGGTCCTGAGGGCACCCCAGCTCTGAACTGTGTCGCCTGCCGTCTTCCCCAAGCTCCTCCCTTCCGCATCTGCTCGGTGGCACGCGGCAAGCTGGTAAAATGGGGAAGAAACACCCATAACCGAGGCTCCAAAGCATAGTTGAAATTTAATTTTCTCCACATAATCATGACCATAGCCGTTAAGACGTGAGATTCTCCCCATCTGGGAAGGCGCTGAGCTAATTTTTGAAACCTTGAAGAGACGGAGACCACCGCCACGGCCCATCTCTTTGTGAGCCGGCTGCCTCCTGAGCTAATGACCCACTGACTGGGCGCGGGCTTCTGAAAGCCGAGTTCTAACAGCCCGCTTTCATCTCCGCCATAGCAGCCTGTCTCTAATGAATTTTTTATTTGTTTACTCGTTGCTTCTCCGGGATATAAAAGTAACACTCATCTTTTTAATATTAAAAATAAAACTTTAAATCAAGGCCGGATGCCATGCCAAACTGTTTAAGTTCACCGCACCCGGGAGCCCGTCGCTGGTGGCGGGATCGCGCTCTGAGACAGGCGAAGGTGGCATGTGGGGACAGGGGCCGTGGCCACGGGCATGTTCTTCTTCTTCCTCTGTTTGATCTGCGGGGAGCCTGGAGGCAAATTATTCATGGCGAACTGCGCACGTCCACCAGCGGCTGCACCCCCTCCTCTAGAGGCGCAGGTCTGGGGACGGCACCGCACCCTCCTCTCCGCCCTGTAAGCCCAGGCTGCTGGCTCCTGGGGATGCAGAGGGGACAGGGCCGGGCGCAGAAGCCTGGAGTGTACTGTGCACATGTGGGGGGTGGGGAGAGACTGCACCTGGGGCTGCACAGAGCGCTGGGTGTGTCCACTGAACCTCTGGGGGTGGTTCACCCGTGCTGCCCTCAGGAACAGGGAAAGAGGAGCCACGGCTAACTGCACGCAGCTGGAGAGGGGAGGAGCCACCGGGAGAGGAGTGGACTATGGCTGCAGCCACAGGAAGCTCAGCAGTGGACTCAGACCTGGTGGGACTGGTGGGGACCACAGGACGGGCTGTGAGGGGCACCAGGAACATGTCACATCTCGATTCAGGTGATGGTTCCAGTGGTGTGAACCCAGGTTAGAACCCAGCAGACTGTACACTTTCTTTGCAGTGACTCATCTTAAATCCCCAATGGGCATGCATTCTCTCTCTCTCTCTCTCTCTCTCTCTCTCTCTCTCTCTCTCTCTCTCTCTCTCTCTCCTCTTTCTATTTCCCAACATTACGACTGCTGCGATTTTTTACCATATCCCCCCAGGCCCTGAAAGCCAAGATCTACCACTAATGCAAAAACCACACCTGTTATTGTGTGGATTAAAGGACAGCTGTTGGGCTGGGGATGCCCCATGCATCACGCACATCTCTGGTCTATTTGATTTCTGAGGAGTTGTACCCTAACCCAGTTCTTGAAAGTTTCCCCAGCAGCGGCCTGGCTTCCTGGAACTGGCCATGGCAGGCTCTTTATAGATCTGACCACCCCACCCCCACCCATGAACAGACGTTTGCTTTTTCAGCATTTCACCAAGTGGCTTGCTAAGTATGGCTTCTTGGAGCGATTGTTCGCTCTGTTGGAGATGAATGTTTATATATAAATAGTAACGTACGGAGCTGGCACGGGTGTTTACTGTTCGAATGGCATATGCCCAGTACAGCTGAGATCCAGCACGCAGACACCCAGGTTCAAGGCGGACATTTCTGGAGTCTGGTAAGTCAGTAAACCCTGGCTCTCCCAAGACCTCCCTGGGAAACTTGGGGGAAGTCACCTGACACTCATGAACATAAACTTCCTCCTGTGACAAAATGGGGCAAATAGCAGAGCGGCCAGTTTGGGTTGAGAATTCAATAGTGCACCCCATTAGGGGGCTCACGATGCTGCCTAGCTGCTGGAACAGGACGGTCCAGCCCTGCCTTACTCCCCCACCCACGGGCCAAGCGAAACCTGGAGACACACATGTGCACTGGGCTGCTTTGGGAATCCATGCCGTGAGCGTGCTCTGCAACAGCACCTCCTAAGGTGGTGTGACGTCACGGGTGACACCTCCTAAGGTGGTGTGACATCACGGGTGACACCTCCTAAGGTGGTGTGGCATCACGGGTGACACCTCCTAAGGTGGTGTGGCATCACGGGTGACACCTCCTAAGGTGGTGTGACATCACGGGTGACACCTCCTATGGTGGTGTGACATCACGGGTGACACCTCCTATGGTGGTGTGACATCACGGGTGACACCTCCTAAGGTGGTGTGACATCACGGGTGACACCTCCTAAGGTGGTGTGACATCATGGTGACACCTCCTAAGGTGGTGTGGCATCACGGGTGACACCTCCTAAGGTGGTGTGACATCATGGGTGACTAGAAAATCCAACAAGTCCCCCTTGGCACCTCTGCATGTTGTCATAGAAATCAGCCCCAGAACCACAGGAGGGTCCGGTGGTAGAGCACCAGGCTAGGAAGCCCCGTGGGGAAACCCAGTCTTTCTGACTCTTAGATTTCCGCTTCCTTCCCTTTCACCTCGTCCTTTTACTCCAGGACAGGGGATGGTTGGACTCCTCATGTTTGTTTGCATGCGAGAGTGGTGACCCGGCAGGGCAAACCACAGCTCCCCGCTGCCCATCACTGTGGGCCAGCCCCGGTGACCACTGATAGGCAGGTGAGCAGGAGACACGGAAATAATCTAACACTATGCAAATGTCCCAGTGGGGGCCCTTCACCCGTTTCCTAAAGGCCTGATGCTTTCATTAACACCCAGTGAGTGGTGGGTCGCTATTGAAGCTTCAAATCCTGCTTCTCTCACAGTGACCCTGGAGCACCTTGGGAGACGGTGTCCCCTTCACAACCCTCATTTCCTCATATGATAGAATGGGACATACAAAGACAGGTGATTCCCAGGCTGTGGCAGCAACCAAATGACACAGCAAACAAGTCCTTGGCTGAGCTGCACCCTCACCTGAGCTCAATGAAACCTGCTGTTGCTCTCATGACTCTGTTGTCCTTTTCTACAGTCTGATCACTCTGGGCAGGGAAAGGGTGGGGACTCCGGGGAAGAAGACAGACAGACGTCTTGACGTCCAGGTGGAAGAGCTTTGAGTTCCGGGGCTCCGTGAACATGTGGGCTTTCTTTCCTGACTCTCTGGCACGGCTGTCCACTGGGACCGTGTTCTTCCACTGACAAATTTCCAAAAGTAATAGGGGAAAAATGAGAAAATAAAAATCATTGTACAGTTGCTGAAAACCGGTTCCTGGAAAAAATAAGACATTGTTGAAACCCTGAAGGCATTTGAAAGCCAACAGAACGTCTCTATTGGAGGACCAGATTATCTGACATGGCTGGGGCTGGTCGATGAGCCCGGGGATGGGGGACAACACCAAGACTTGAAGAGCCAAGTCCCTGTCCATGGCTCAGGTGGACCCCTCTTAAAATCCAGGTTATGGACTGGCCTGAGCCTCTCTCCTGGTTGAAAACCCAAACAGCAGACCCTAATGCCCAATTCCCAGCCGAATGGGGAGGGAATTTATGGGACCTCACCGTGTCTGAGGTACCCCGTGCCTCTCTCTGACTCCGTTTCCTCATCTGAGAATAGGAACAGTACAGGATGGGCACCCCTCATGTGCAAATTCAAAATTCAAAATGCTCCAAAATCCTAAACAGTTTGAGGGCCAATGGGCTACCACAATGGAAAATTCCATAACATAAAATGGTTTCATGCACAAAGTTATTTAAAGAGTTCATGTAAAATTGCCTCCAGGCTTTCTCTATAACTTCTATGAGAAAACATCAACGAATTTTATGTTTAGACTTGGGTCCCATCCCCAAGATGCCTCATTTGGCCCCTGAAATCATGCCCAGATCAGAAAGCATTTGAAATCCAAATCTGAATTCTGGTCCCAAGCATTTCAGATGAGGGATAATTATATCTATCCCGTAAGGTTGTTCTGAGAAAAAAATGAGGCCCTGTGTAATAAAAGTTGTGTGTTGCCTGATACAGACTGTCTAGCGGGCACTAGCATCATCGATTTCAGAAGGGAGAAGAAATCTTAAGACAGCCCGCACCGTAAGGAACCTATTTCTTAAAACCCATTTTGATAAGACTCTATTAGGGGTAGAGACAATATGTAGAATGAACTGCACAGATTTGATGAGCTATTCCAAATTACCGAGAGAGAGAGAGAGAGAGAGAGAGAGAGAGAGAGAGAGAGAGGAAATTTCTTCCTCCTTCTACAAAGGCTTTAATCCCAACGTGACCTCTGCCCATAAAAGACCATTGCTTTGGGGACAAGGACCTCAACACATGAATTTCAGGTACACTCAGATATTCACTACGCAGCACAGACTATTTATACCAGTTTTGGTCATACTAATCCAGAACTAGAACTATCCCATCAACAGTGAATGAAATTCTACAAACAATGGAATACTTCTTGGAAATTAAACACAAACAGTTGGCACCCAAACATGGATGATTCTCAAAATCGTGTTAAGCAGCTAGACACAGAAGAAGACATCCTGGGTGATTGCATTTTTATTAGGTTTTAAATTAAGGACAACCAGGTGGCGGTGTTGGGGACGTGGGTGATAGGAATTGACCAGGGAGGTCACGGAAGGGCCTTTCTAGCAGGGTGGACACATTTTATGTCTTTATAGATATGTGAGTTTGTCAGATCCATATGATCACAAATTGTGCTTCACTGGATATAAATAATACCTCAGAAACTACTTTGTCAAGCCTTTAAGAGGCATTTGGGGGATGCACAGGTCTTCAATACGAAGAAGAATCAAAACGAATTTTCTGCTCCTTGGTTCGCCTCACAGACCTCTTCTTCGCAGCTGAAGATCTGACAATACAGTCAACCAGGGGGTCAGAGTGCCATCCCAGGGCGGGATCAGGGGCCTGCGGTGGGGAGAGTCCCTTTTGGAATCCAAGCGAGTTGTTCTGTGAGACGCTGGGGGATCAGGGTGGAAGCTGGCTCACCCACGGGGTGCTCTTGCTGGGAAATGACAAAGAAGCTCAATTTGCAGCCAAGTTCACCAAGGGGCTCACGACAATTCGCACACCTGGTTGATTATAAACACCCCTGTGTCTTCAAATGGCCTATGACAAATCCTTATTGAAAGTTTCTGAGCGTGAGGTGACCCTCAACCTCCACTGAGCCATCACATAGAAATCAACCTACAAAAGCTTCAGAGAATCCTCAATAGACCGGGAGACGGAGGCTCTGAAGTCTGGCCCTCCACCCATGCCCAGGATGAGGACTCGCCGCCATGAGCAAGCTGAGCCTTTCCACCCTCCAGTTAGGAGACCGGCTTTCCCAGAGTGACACAACTCATCAAGGAAGAGGACTCCCCCGGAGACTTGTCGTGTGAACAAAGCGCTGTGTCTGCCATGCTGATGGACCGTGTTGCACTGAGCCTCCAGGTAGATTAATGAAACGCATTAGTGGCCCAAAGGAACGTGTTGTGTACACCACCGTCCCCGCCAGGCACACGTGTGCACAAACTCAAAATAATGGAAGGGTGTAGACGTCGGAAAGGCCTCTCACTGAGCCCAACGCTTGTTGGGTTCTTGGCTACATGAGTTTTACAGGACGGTGGGAAGGGACTCCTTCACTCTAAGTCCCACGTTTCTGCCTGTGATGGCCACGTCAGTCCCAGGTCTCTGGGTCCAAGACTCCTGGGGTGTCTGGAGGGAGGGTGGGCGTCCGCTTTGTGTTTTAGTTTTAGCTAGAAATGAGTCTGTCTCCTGTCCTCACAGACCCCCAGAGAAACACAGAAAGTGGACGTCCTCCATGACATCCTGGTGCCCACCAACCCCGGCCCAGCCTCCAGGGCAATTCTCATGGTCAGCGTTTACAAACCTGTGGAGGCCAGCACAGGGCACGGCTCCGCCTGCCCTCCCTCCTGTCCCCTCCCCAGGAGAACCCGCTCATGCCGCCCGCCCAGTGTGACATTGTCCTCAGCAGTCATCCTGCGTCCTGCACTCGCTGCACACAGGGCCAAGACCTCGCGGTGCAGGGCAGGCGGGAGCCAGGCTCCAGGCTTCTCCTTGTGACTTCCAGATCGCTTGACTTGGGGCAAGCTGGCGGATCCTCACCAGATGGGTCCAGGTTTTCCATCCTAAATGAGAGCTGTTTGAGGGTTGAACAAGTAAATAAGTGTTAAGTGCTCAGAACTGCCCGCACACAGGGCCCGAGAGTTCCCTGTCCTGCAGCCCTCCTGAAGTGGCACCCGCTTTCCCACTGAAAAGTCTTCACTGGGCCTCTCCAGAAACCTTCGCCATGGCTGGTCTTAGGACTGTCAGCAATAGAGTCTCTACAAAGGAGTCCAACGTAGATAAACTTCCTATTTTCATGTTGCCCTGTTTTACTTGGCCACTGGCCGAGAAGATAGCAGCTCTCCAGGTGCTGGACACCCCTTACTAGGTTTTCACAAAGGTATCCAGTATAGTACTTTGTAGAACTGTGCAAACCAGGCCTCTGGCCTTGAGCTGGGCTTCACAGAGGTGTCTACATTTTTAAGATAAGTTACAACTGGGCTCCATGGGGACAGCTGGTGGGGGAGGGAAGAAAGGGGAGAAGCAGCTCTCCCCTTCTCAGGTGCTGTCCTTGAAGGGTTAACATGCCCAGAACAGTGAGAGGAAAAGCTGCTTTTGTGTGAACTTCTGCAGACTGGGAACTTCTGAGCCCTCCCCTGACATGATGGGTACAGAGCTCTGAAACTCCCAGAACTCGGGGTTCAGGGGATTGACTGATTACAGCAAAGGCTGTTCCCCCAAACCTGGCTGCAGCCAGATAAAACTGTTCCCTGCTGCCTTTGGTGCCCTGCCTCGTCTGTCCCTACAGCTCTCTGGCCTCAGCTTCCCCTTGGTCCCGTGACCTGGATGGGCTCCGAAAGCCCCCCCACTTCTAGCATCGGGGGTCATTTGACATGTACCACCCCTCCCCACAAGCCACCACCCCTCCACCCCAGTCTCACTCCAGTGTTCCCGGGAGTCGGCTTCTCAGCTGCCACCATTTCCCATCACGGGAGGCAGGGTGTGGAGGGTCGCAGCCGTGTGCCTTCTCAGCTTTGCTCTTTGACTTGGACAGACTCTGCCAGCCTTGGGTGCCCTTAGGAGAAATGGAGGGGATCGTAGCCCTGCTGTGGGGATCATCCTCGGGAAGGATGACGTCAGGGGCACTTTGCACACCTGCCGTGGCTAGATGGTCAGCGGTAGCAGTGGTCTCTGAAGGAAGGAAGTATTCACTCACCCAGGACACAATGAAAACCTAGATGCTGTAGGAAGGAGTGATGTTTAACGGGCTGGCGGGAAGTGCGGGGAGTGGGGGTCAGTTGAACTGGCTGGGCATGCCGTCCTGCTGTCACCTTCCTGGTCACGTGATCTGGAGCACACTTCTTCTCAGCTGTTTCCCTGTCTGGAAAATCAGTCCCACAGCACCTGGCTGAGCACCAGGTAGGCTCTGGTGTCCAGTGTGTGGGAGGCAAGGACCCTGCAGGAGTCACTGTGGCCAGGGAGGTGCCACGGCCCCAACACAGCCTTCTTCCTGTGGCCGTCGCCATGGTCCAGCGAGTGTCTGCACTTCCATTTCCTGTTAACGGTGAGTCATTCTTGAAAGTGAAATAAGCACTCGAGTCTACCTGCTGGACCTACAAAGGCCAAGATGGTGTTCTAGCAACAGCAAACTTCTGCTGAGAGACACAAACACAGCACTGACCACTTACCATCCAATACTGTCCACGTGCATTCCAGTGTCGGAATGGCCATTGCAGGTTGAGAGAGTAATAAAAGGAGGTCAGAGATAAGATGATAAAATAGATAGATGGATGGTGGGTGGATAAATAGATGGCTCAGTGGAAAGCAAGACCTAGAGACTTATCATCTGAAAGAGAAAAGCACTCACAGAAAAAAATAAGAGCTTCCCTGTCCAACTGGAGGGCACTTTCGGACTCCACCTTTTTTAATTCAACTAAGATCACGGCAAAATTAAAGGACAATTTTCCATGTTTGAATCATTTGTCATAAACAAAGATTATGATACTGGATGGGACAATTAACATTTTCAATTAACATTTTGTGCTTTAAATTTTCAATGTAAAAACAATGGCTTTCAAATACTAAACATCTGTAAAACACCCTTTTTTGGGGGGCAGGGGGTTCCTGGGGATTGAACCCAGGGGCACTTGACCACTGAGCCACATCCTCAGCCCTATTTTGTATTTTCTTTAGAGACAGAGTCTCACCTAGTTGCTCAGAGCCTCACCCTTGCTGAGGCTGGCTTTGAACTTGAGATCCTCCTGCCTCAGACTCCTGAGCTGCTGAGATTTCAGGTGTGAGCAACAGCACCTGGCCAAATACACTATTTTTATAGCGATTTTTCTTTGGAGTTTATTTTTAGTGTCATGTCCTGTGATTAGAAGTCTATATATGAAATGATTCTTATCTGTTATTGAAATATCTAATCTCATCACAATATATCAGATGGCAATTTCAATAAACAGTGGACTTTTTGTTACAGGAAACCTCTAAAATGTTATCACAGAACAAAATTATTCACTTTTTATCATTACGGTCATGTATTATTTACAAAACACATAAATAATGGAGTGTTATACAAAGCACAGAATAACTTATGATACAGAGCCCGAGGAACTCCATCTTCTTATTCTCAAAACCCAAAGGTTAATATCTACCAGGAAATTGGGAACAGGAGTGGCATGGAGTCCCACTTCACCACCGAGCGCTTGCTCTGCAAGGCTGGTTGTCCAGCTCTCTGTAAGGTGTGGACACAGGTATTCAGCCAACACACGCAGAAACGCCATCTCCTATAATTAGAAATTGTGCCTCTTGTCTCCCGATGACAGCGCCTGCCCTGCCCTCTCCCCCTCTGTCCTGGGGTGGAATGGAGGCCACAGGTCCCCACCTCCCCTTGCACAGGGACGATGACCTGCCAACACCTGGCACAGACTGGCCAATCAGAATCGCTCGCGCTCCCCATCCAGGGGCTGGACCAGGGGGTGAGCACAAGACCCAGTCCTCACCTGGGGTTTGGGAGTGGGGTGGAGAAGGGGTCTCCTTCCCCTTTTCCCTTTGCAGACTGCAGAGCCGAGAGGCAGCGCTGGCGGAGCTGTGGTCCTGCTCAGGGGCAGGCCTGCTGGGGCGCCTAAGCTCAGGCAGACGGGCAGGCGGAGAAACAGGGAGCCAGCTTGGGGTCATCCATGCCCTGTGCCCCGCCCTCCCTCCCCTGGCCCCAGGAGCCCCTCACTCCTCTTTTAACAGACAGGTTCCTGCTGACCAGGCTAATCGCCACCACCCTGAGGGGTTTGAGGGGAAACGACCCGATGCTACAGAGAGAGCAGAGCCTTGGCAAGCTCAAGAGGAGACAGTCAACAGGCAGCAAGGCCGTGATGTGTCCCGCGTCCCCACTGATGCAAACCCAGGTGGCTGCAGGGAAGCCAGGGCCCGTGACCCCACTCTGCTGGCCACCGGAGACTGGCTGTGCGTCACGTTGGTGTGGGGCAGGACTGGGGTGATCATTCCACCATCTGATTCCACTCCCCCCTACTTAGAGGGGCTCAAAGAAGGGTTTCCGAGGCTTGAAGGATGAAGACACCACACGGGAGTAGGACATTTCAGATGTGCAAGGTCCGGAGCAGAAGAGGGCGCTGGGAAACGCCCTGTCTGTGTGGCGGTACGAGCCGTCCTGGGGCTACAGGGGCACGGCTAGCGTAGCAGGACCCTGGCCAGGGTGTGAAGCAGAGGACCGCGTGTGACAGGCTCCTGCGTCTCCCTCTCACTCAGGATGAGCCCGTGAGCGAGCTGGGCAAGTCTCCCAACGGCTTCTCTGTGAGCACGCGGCTGCCCAAACCTAACGGAACACAGAGCCGCCCTCCGCGTCCCCGCGTAATGGGCAACGGGAGCCATCTGTGTGTTCCTTCTAGTTCATTTGCTTCGTTGGCAAGTATTAAACCGTGCCATAAAGATCCAGAGGAATTATGGAAATGGGTATTAACATTAGAATCAGAGTACAATTAGGACATTTCACTGCATAATTGTTTGGCAGGGCCTGGGAGTGGGCAGAGGTTTTCCAGCTCCGTGATTTATTGGTCACAGGCTTTCTCATGCTTCAGAACCTCCGGGGCCAGGAGCATATTCGGGGCGGAGGGGGCGCCTGAGAGGACAACATGGTTGGACCCGTGGATAGAAACTCCCACCCACCATCCTTGTCTGTCACCTGGCCACTGTCCGCACTGCACAAGCCACAGGTACACCTTCCAGGTAACGGGGACACGCGGGGAAGCAGGGAAACCTTTGCGCCACACTCCGCATCTTCGTGGAAAGTGTACCTGCCATTGTTAGCCTGTCATTAGCACTTGGACAGTCGGAGGAGAAGACAGCGCCTCCCAGGTGTGGCCCACCCTGCTTTGTAAGTAAGCACCATATTGCAAGGGACACGCAGTTATTACACAACACTCCAATTCAACATGTTCAAAATGAAAATGGGGGTGGGGGTAGGGCATCAGAACGGCATTGCCAAAACCCTCCCTAGTTTTGTTTTTCCTCAAAAAAAAAAATATATATATATATATGGTAGGACTCTTGAGCGTCACCAAGCTGCTTCCAGGCACCGCTTGGCTCTCACTTGCAGCTGCCATTGCTTCTGGGAACTTTTGAGGTGCTGGACCAGAACCCTCCTATGAGGCTCCAAAACAGAGGTTCCCCCTGGCTTCAGCAGGACACCCCGTTGGGGGTGCCGTTCTCATTGTCTTGCCAGGCCCATGTCCCCTCCCGGCTCCTGCAGATGGTGGCGGCTCTCCTCCACTCACACCTGTACCTTACTTGGAGGATGACCTTGACCTCCAAGTGCATCCACCTCCCAGCACAGAGATCCTGACACTGCCTGCGACTGAAACGGGAACTCGGCGCGGTAGGCTTTGGTTCTTCATCAGGGAGGCTGTTTTAAAATGGACCACAGAGTGAGTCTTCAGCTGACAGGTGTCATCCCCTGGGCTCTCAAGAGTGAAGAGTGTTCGGGGGCAGGAATGTTTGCACTGCGCCTTGGCAGAAAAAGAGAGATCTCAGAGGGAAAAAACACAATACTGTAGGAAGGGAGTAGAGATCAACCCTTGGGGGCAAAGAAAATAGATCTCAAAATACCATTATGCCCCAGAAGAAGAGTGGATGGATACACTAGGAAACAAAATGACAGTAGCATTCATTGAGCACCTACTGTATGTCATTATGGTACATTTGATTCTTATAAACCCTTTATGGAGGGGTTCAATGCTTTCACCGCTTTGCAAATGAAAAGAAAATATCAGGCCGCTTTGCCAAAGTCGCTCCACTAGCAACTGGCACAAATGTGACAATCGGGAAGCCCTGGCAGATTTATTGACCAGGGAATGGCAAGATTAGATGAGGCACAGAGAGGTCATGTGAGACAGAAGATGGCCTCATGGCTGTAAGTCCCACGAGCAAGAATGCAGGCCGAGAAGAGGACAGAAGCCTCGGTGCTCGATATCCAAACTGGCACGCATCACTGATAAGCCAAAGACGCTGGCCAAGCTTGTCGGCTCTGCTTCAGTGCTAAAGTCTCGCTGCTTCTACTGGGAAAACTAATAACATAACAAATGAAACTATTGTTCAGTTTCATTAAAAATAAATCTGATAAGATGGGCAGAATTGAATTAACCGATCTCAATAGAGTTCTCGTTATTGGAGCAAACGGAATATTCTCTCTAATAGAATGAGTCCTGCTTCATTTTGGCTGGCCTGAGCACCTCCTTGCTATGGATTTGGTTCCCAGCCTTTGGCTCTGGGACTCCTCACACTAATGTTAGTATTAGCAGGTCAGCGTAATGGATCGGCCTGCTGGATCTGGCCAGGGTACTGGATGGATCAGCGTGACAGATGCAGGGGCCTCCGTTGCCCTTGGCAGCCAAGAGCTGTCCTCCCCTCCAAGGAAGTCAGATTTAGGGCCCTGGAGCTTGCAAGAGAGAAATGGCCCTTGTTCCAGAGAGGGTGAGGCTGGGCCGGAGTCCTGTGGAGGACCGCTCTTGGAGTCAGGGAGGGAAGAACGGAGATTCAGCATGCCTGCTTGTTTTGGCTGGCTCCTGGCGAACTTAGTGCCAGCGATATTTCTATTCCTTTGCACTGGATGAAGTTCAAAGGCTCAAGACTAAACGGCAAAGACACACGTGGGCATGCACACGCGAGCGCACACACACAGAGGTGCAGGCACATACTCGTTTGCATTATTTGCTCCCCCCAAAATATTTCATCCAATTTTAAAAATATACACAAAATCCAAAGGTGGAAAAAAAATGAAGAAATTGAAATCAGAATTTAAATGAAGCAGAGAACTAATATGACACAATCAATAACAAAAGTGCGTCTCCAATTTGTGTGGCCAAGTCACTTTTTTGGGGTGGGGTCTAAGCCTTGCTCTAAGCCCAACAGTGGACACAGAAGACACGCAGATCTGCTTTTATTATTCTGATCCTAATAACTAGAGATTTGTTTGCATGATTTTCAAGAGGAAACCGATTGAGAGTCCTCATGGAGGAGGGGGGAGGGGGAGGGGCCACCGGGCGTCCCTTGAGGAGAAGAGAGTGAATGGCGTTGTCCAACTTCTCTACAACTCTGCTGTTTGGGACTGTCCTTCCAGTCTCCCCTGTGCCGTCACAGAGCCCAGGGAATGGTGCTCGCTGTGTCTGGAGATGGTCTCTGCTCTGAAGTTCTTCATTCTGTGGAGGTGAAATCCCTCTGCTGCGGCCGTGGGCCAGGAGCGGGTATAAAGGAGGAAACACAGACTTGGTGTTCGAGTCTGATTTCTGATTCCACCTTGGCAGTCAAGTGACCACGGGAAAGCAGTGTCCCCTCTCCTTGCCCCAGTTGCCCCGTGTCCAGTGTCTAGCTCCCCGTCACCGTGTGAGGTGGTCCACGCCATGGCCAGCCGTTCATGAGACCATCTGCGGTTAGCGATGCCCTCTGCAGTCTGAGCCTCTGGTCTGAATCTGACAAGTTCTCTGTTTACAACTTACTAGACCGGAAGTTATGCTGGGGGCAGTGGGTAGCACCCTGGAGGGCCGCTGGGCATGGCTGTCCGGAGGCTTGCTCACACATTGTCTCTGTTGCATCCGTGTGCTCTAGATCCATCCAAGGGGGATTTGTCTCCTCAGCGTTACCAGTGGCAGTTTGAGCAAAGTCAACATTTTAATTTTTGTACTTTAATCGCAGGCAGCCGAGAGTGTAGCTGGTCCATTGAAATTTCTTCTAATATTTAGAAAGAAAAGCAACGAAACCAGTTGGATGTGGAAGGTAATGCAGCAGACCCTCCCTGGCTGTGTAAATACACGGAAAACCTCTCTTTGTGGTCATTAAGGATTGAACGCAAGTCGTGCGTGCATGATGCCCCAAGACAGAAAGAAATTTTGGCTAAAGGAGGTGCTGTGTAGACAAGTTATGGAAGCAGCAGATTCAATTTCATTACAGTTCCCTGTGAGGACTCTTGTGCCTCGTGCTTTAGAACTGAGATGGCGGCGGTCAGCGGGTGAGCTGGGCATGGAACTGGGAGTAAATATGATCATGTGATGCTGATGATGGAGGGTATGGCTGCCCCAGTAAGAAAAGCTGCTCTTTATGAGGGCAGTTGTGTGGAGGACCACAGGGAGGACTTAGTGCTCTTTGCCGAGCTCAGTGCTCCTCACCAGCCCTGTGAGAAAAGCACTGCAGGATCACATTCCTTCCCCAGAGAGATTAGATGAGGCACACCGATTCGTGAAGCAGTTAGGCAACGTGTTGAAGAAAGTACTTCTAGGCTGGGTAGGATGGCGCACAATCCCAGCATTCGGAGGCTGAGGCAGGAGGATCACAAGTTTGAGGCCAGCCTCAGTAAGTGAGGCCCTAGTCAACTTAGCCAGGCTCTGTATCAAAATTAAAAATATATATATATATATATATTTTTTAAAAAGGGCCTTGGGATGGGCTCAGTGGCTGAGTGCCCTGAGTTCAATGTCCAACCCCTGGTACAAAAAAAGAAGAAGACCTGCTAGTGGGTGGGAAGGTGGTTGGAACCGCTAGCTTTGCTCACTTCAGGACCGTGGAGAGCTCCCCTGGATGCACATAACAGGCTTCCCACAGGTCGAGTGTGGGCTAGCAGATAATTAATGTCCCTTCCACCTGTGATGTTTAATGATTAGAGTTCCTCTCAGCTAATGTAATGCAATTAAAATTTTCTGTAAATCAGATGGGAAAATGTGGGTCTCAGTGCCATTTTTCAGAATAAGAAATCTTGCTTTGGAATGAAGAAAGGAGCCCGAAATTTTTCCAAGACTTGATGAACACCCTAAGATCAGAAAGAAACCGGAGCTTGACTCCTAACTCGCAGGCGGAAGCCCTGGGAACGCTTTCTTTACTAACTCGCGGCCACCTTGGTTTTGGGTGAATTCATGGGCTTTTATTCCTGAGCCTGAAGTAAGTTGTAAATGGGTCGGCGGCTTCCAGAAACAAATCACTGACTCTCTTTTGCTCTTGGTCCATCTCAAATGCACCTGGGTGCTCTCTGGCTTGCAATTCTCTGGGTTTTGGAATATGACTTTCAAAGTTGCTGGAAATAATCACAGCACTCCGCTCACAAGGAGAAATCAAAAGCCAACAGAAACTGCCCCCTGAGCTCACTTCTGAATCGCAGCAGACCCGAGTGCTGTGAGATATTGCTTTGCATTCTGTGAAGATGCCATGTGTCCCTTTGAATGGAATAAACAAGGACAACCTTCCCATGGCGAGCGGCTGCTAAAACATGACCGAGCTGGCAAAACTCACAAGCTAATATTGCCAAGTAGCCCCTGGCATGTTATTTCAGCCATTGTCATCCCCTGCCACTGTTCTTTCCCGTTCCATCTGTGAAGTATATCCTGTCTTTCTCCCGCACAAGAAATGGGTCTTTCTGGAAGACAAAACGGGAAACACTTGCTGCATTGGTTAATGACTACACGGAAAGGGCAGCCTAAGCGCCGCAGTGTCTGGACCAGGGCTGTGCAGGTCAGACGGAGGCGGCTGAGGAGCACGGACACCCCACATCCCAGCTGCAAGGCATCAGAATGCCTCATCTTCCTCAGGAAGGAGCCCATTCAAACCTCCATCCACCATAAAAAGAAGCGTCCGTGTCGCTAAGTGAGAACCTCTTTTTTTGGTTACTGAGGAGTGGACTCTAAGTCACACGTGATGGTGACTACGTGAGGTGAGAGCCAGGACACCTGAGTCCACCTGCCGAACAAGAGCTCTGCAAACCAGGGCAGGTCGACACCCTCCTGGGGTGTTGGGATCCTCAAACCCGATCACTGGGAAAGGTCTCTCCAGCGCAGAAATGCCGGTCAAAGAGCTCGTTCGTGCATTCATCAGTCTGCTTAGCAGATACGGTACACGCTGGGGACTGAAGACGGCGGTCAGATTCCCACACTCCTGGAGCCGGGGCTCAAGTGCAGAGGAGAGGCGATGAGCACTCAGCCAGCGACTGACCAAAGTGTCAAGTACCCCGGGGCCACACCAGGACTCAAGGACAGAGGTCACCTGGTGTGCATGGGTGAGGATGGAGATGGTCATACATCAGGACCCGGTGCCCAGCCACCAAGGGAAGTGGTGTGTGACAGTACTTCCCACCAGTATTTTGGGATTTTGTGAGGGAATTTGCTATCTTCTAGTGTACCTCTGCCCGATAATTGACATTGAAAACCAAACTATTTTATTGTAAGTTACTTCTCAATTCTCTTTTATATCTGGGCCATTTACTGTTTCCAAAATTGTGCAGGGGTATATATTATTTACGAACTTCTCTCTAGGAGCGTAAGGAGAGAGTTAGACATGATTTTTTTTTTTAAAGATACAGCACATTGGGTTTGAGAGGATTCAAAAATACTGTTCTAGAACCTCTGTGATCATTTGGTGGCTGGCATTCTTGCACAGTGATCTAGTTGGGGGCAATCAGGTGACAAACCCATCATCGGGAAACAAACTTCTGTAGGGAGGAAGGGGCACAGCTACAAAATGACAAATTGAAATAGGATCCTTCTCCCTGCTGTCTTTGTCCATTCAAGATGGACAGAACCCAGTGGACTGAGCAGCTTCAACCTTGAACTTTGCGAGATGGATGCAGTACAGAGGTTGGGCCTCAGTGAGGCTTCACAGGTGGCTGCCTTCGGGCTGTGTCCTCACCTGGCACAGAGAGAGAGAGAGACAGATGGAGGGACAGAGAGAGCGAGTGCTCTGATCCCTTCATCCCTTCATAAGGGAGGCATACCCACACGGCATGACCTCACCCTGTTTCCGTCTCCTTCTGCACCTTACGAGGGCCTTCACACATGAATTTGGGGACACACAGACATTCTGCCCTTAGCACCTGGTTAGATACAGCCCTCCCAGAATTTCCTACACCGTCACACAGGTAGGTACCATGTCTACCTGTCCTTTTATGCTCTGAGGAAGAGCATCTCAGGGTTTGTGGGGCTACTCACAGGCCTGAGCCAGTTAGCACCGACCAGAACGGTCCCCGGATCTTTCAAAGGTAACTGCGGAGGGAAGGAAGCGTCTTTTCAGAGACAGTAGCAGGGGTTCTAAGGTTCCAGAACATCTGGAGCTGCACTCTCCTGCATGTGGAGGAAGGGCTTTTGAAGGGAAGGATTAAAAGTGCCACAGAGTGGTGCACTCACTCTTAACGTGACATCCTACAATCGGAGGATTCACCCACTCCGCGAGACAGAGAGCCACCAAATCCACAGAAGGTGAAACACCATCCGGCAGCAGAAGGGCCTGCTGGGATCACAGGTGTCCTTCTGATTTCTGCATGGGAGAGGAAGGAAGCCACCTGCCTGCCCCCTTCACAACAGACGTCCAGAGGTGAATGCCCAGACCCTGTGAATGCTACCTCAGGTGGAAAGAGGGACTCTACAGGTGGGTGACAGTAAAGAGCTTGGGATGGAGGCCATCATCCTGAACAATCGGAAGGGATCCCAGTGTCAGGTTCAAGGTCAGATTTAGAAATGCTGCTCTGCTGGCCTTGAACATAGGATAGGGCCACAGCCAAAGAGCATAAAGGGCGAGGGATGGACTTCCCAGGGAGCCTCGCGGGGGAAGCTGCTCAGCCTGCCACCACCTCGTGCTTAGACCCAGGGTAGCACCGTGACCTTCGGAAACCTAAGAGGACACACTAAGGTAGTGCTCGTCAGAACAACCGGAGCCTGGAGAACCTCCGCACCACAGAATCCCCTCCGCCATGGAGGGGGGGAGAACCTGTGCATTTGGCAACTGGAGAAATAAAATCGGAGACTTTCTGTGAGCGCTGAGCCTGCGTGAGGAGAGATGGAGAGCAAAGCCCTCAGTTCTGCTGACCCCCGGGCACAGCGCTCACCTGGGGCAATTCACCGATATCTCAAGGTCTTCAACACGATCCGGTTTTTTTCTTTCCCAACTAAATTTCTGTCCCTATCAAGCCTCTGAATCCGGCCTAATATCACGTGCATTTGGGACCTTGTCGGGGCTCTGACGATGCTGTGGGGACCTGGAGCAGTACCCAAGGAAGTCTTACTGATGTTCCCCGTGTCCAGAGCTCTCGGAGGAACGCAGCCCTCCCCCGCACTGACACACTGTGGGGCAGCGGGACCTTCTGGGCCACCCTCCTTGGGCGGTTCCACTGAGTAAGCCTGCGTGGTCTGGCAAGCGGCTGACTCCAAATGTGGGGTCATTCCTGCTTCCTGGTTCACTGCAGGGGCTCACTGGAGACCTACTATGTGCAGGAGTCTGAGGAGATGGCAGAGATGCAGCCTGAAAGATGGATCATGGCTCGTCGTCAGAGAAAATGCCCCTTTATTGAGGAACAGCTCTGCGTATTTATAGAGGGGGGGTGGTTTGACAGTTATGACAGTTTAATGGTTGAATGGTTTGACAGTTGGCTGGGGTGCTTTCTGATTGGTGGGTAAGGATCATGTGAGCCAGCAGGGCTAGTCTGATTGGTGGGTAAGGATCATGTGAGCCAGCAGGGCTAGTCTGATTGGTGGGTAAGGATCATGTGAGCCAGCAGGGCTAGTCTGATTGGTGGGTAAGGATCACGTGAGCCAGCAGGGCTAGTCTGATTGGTGGGTAAGGATCACGTGAGCCAGCAGGGCTAGTCTGATTGGTGGGTAAGGATCATGTGAGCCAGCAGGGCTCACCATTGGACGGCTCTTCTTGGAGGATGGGGAAGTTAGTCTTTGGAGCCCGGGCGACTCCCAACACAGCCCAAGTCCCCACTGAGGTTAAGGGAGATTCCATTTAGGAGACGAACACTATGGGAAGCAGCCATGACTGAGGCTTAGGATAGATTCTTCATGCTGGCTAGGTCCCTGAGCTACTAAGACACCTCCTGTGTGGTAGTAATGGGCTCAAAAATTCTACTTCATACTGAGCGGTGTTAATTAATATTTTACAAGTGCAGAAACTGAGGCAGAGTTAAGAAATGGTGCAATGGTGTCCCTATTTGCTTATACACCCCAGAATCTGGATTAATTACCCCGTTTGACAGGGACGAAAGAACAGGAAGCCACAGAAGCACCCAAGGCCATCTTGGGAGACAAAAAAACTGGAAGAAGAGACAACTGGTTTGGGTGTTGTTCTTCTTCTGTCTGATTAAGAATGAGTCTGGCCAGGCACAGTGGTGCACGCCTATAATCCCTGTGATTTGGGAGGCTGAGGCAGAAGGATCTCAAGTTTGAGGCCAGCCTCCCGCAATCTAGCAAGGTTCTAAGCAACTTGGCGAGACCCCATCTCAAAACTAGAATTAGAAAGAGCTGAGGATGTAGCTCAGTGGAAATGACCTCTGAGTTCAATCCCCATTACAAAAAAAAAATAACGATAAGAAGAAGAATGAATCAGGTGGCTGGTGGCTGAGTTTCAGGAGGTGGAGAGCCACAGGGAGTACTTGTGGGCAGAGCTGAACAGCGTTTCACTGCTCAGCCAGAGTCAGAGGAACCGACAGGATGAGCTTCTGTATTGTAGGCTGACAGCCGTGGCTTCTGCACTGACCCTAACGCCCCCGTGAGTGGTCACTCTGGCAATGGCCCTCAGCCTCACCATTGCTGGTCATGTTCTCCATACCCTGCCCCTGGAAGGTGTCCGTCGATCCCTCCCCGCCACAGTGGGTTTCACTGTGCAGCTTTGCTTTTCCGGCCTGGCTGGCTGCTGGCTAGAGATGCACACAGTTCTTTTTGCCACAAGTTACAAACATCCAACAGAGAAGAATAAGAGAGGATCCAGGATACCAAACAGTGCCCCCGGTTCTCACTAACCATCCTCCATCTGCACTTCCTTCTTAAGGCCTGATGAGGGCTGTTCCCGGGCTCCCTGGCTCCCGCCCTGGCTCAGTTCCATCACTCATCCACGCCATCGTTCAGCGAGCAGCTACTATGCTGTGATATTTGAGGACACGGAGATAAATAAAATATGGCCTTTGCTTTCAGGGAGTGCATCATCTAAGAGCAAGGGAGAGGGCTGCGGGTGCCGCTCCGTGGTTGAGCGCTTCCTAGCGTGCACCAGGCTCTCTGGGTTCCATCCCCAGCGTCAGAAATGAATGAATAAATAAATGAAATAAAGGGAAAGAGAGGAATAGAAAGATGACTTCTCGCTAACAGCGGGAGAGGAGGCACTACAGGAGCAGAGAGGAGACGGGGATTTCGGCGAGGAAGACGTTGGGAGCTGGCGAGACTTCTGTTCCAGCCAATGAGCCACCGCCCCTTCTTTTACCCGGTGCTTTGTGGAGTTGAGGTCGCACAGACCGTGTTTCTGCTTTGCTGAGTGACTTCCTGCTGGGCCTCTGCAAAATGGGGTCTCAGTAAGAGCCTTCAAAGCTAGAGAAACAGAGGAAGGGCTCCTTGCCTGGGTGAGCACTAGTGGCTCCTTTACTTTCCGTTCCTCTGTGTCACCCAGCCTCGTCCCTGGGCTCTAGAAGTAGCATTTTGTTCCAGTCGCAGCAACTGATTCCAGTTCTCAGTTTCTCTGAGACTCACAGAAGCAGCCTCATTGGCCCCTCAGAGACACAAGCCCCAGCTGGCCAGTGCCCCCCGACCCTGCAAGATAGCAGGGGTCCTCCCCAGATCTCCTAGACCTCAGCACTGAGCACAAGCACCCGAGACAGAGGCCTGATTGCTCCTGACTTCAAACTTGGATCCCTCCTCCAGCCTCTTCCCTTTGTTCCGCGGCCCCAGGTGCAGAAGCTGCCTCTACCTGTGGACATAGCTCAGGGCTTTTGGCACTGAGGTTATTAACTAGGTTCAATACCTAGTTAATAATTCTTTATGTGAAGTTCTCTCTGTCAAGAGAACTGCTGTGGGCTCTTTCCTGACGGACATCCCTGACCCCAAGTCTTAAAGGAGGAGCAGAGACCCTAACCAGGAGAACAGCTCAGGCCAGTGCTTAGGAGAGAGGAAGTGACCATGTCCCCCTCGGGCTCTCTGTGGGCCCAAAAGGACTTTATTCCAATTGGACATCCTGCCTTCCGATATGGAGTACCTGGAGCCACCAGTTCTCCACCCAGGATTCAGCAGACCAAAGAGATGAAGGTGTTTCCACCCACAGGTAACTGGCCTGAGGGCAGTCGTGGCCCTAGGTCCAGTGTCTCCACCTGAGACTTCAGTTCAGGATGGGCAATCCTGCAGCAGAGAGTTGATGGAGAAATCTCAGAGTGGCAAGCCTTGTGTAAGGGCTGGATAAGACTTTCAAGTGTAAGTTTGACACACACACACACACACACACACACACACACACACACCCCAATCAGAGACTGCGAATCTCCAAGGAGCCCTTAGAGATGCTTCTATCCAAGGTGCCCACTATGCTCTAGAAAAAAAAAAAATGTGTAGGTTTGTAGGAGGAAGGAGGCCTACCCAAAGGTGAGTCACCCCGTGGGTGGAGCTTTGTTAAGAAAACCTAGAGATGGACACAATTTTAATGAAATAACAAAGTGAAAGAAACGGAAGACACACATTGGAGATGACGTGGAGCCCTTGAATGTCAGTAGCGGGCATCTGAAGGGCACCTCTGCTGTGGCGTCAGCCCCTCAGTGGGTTCAAGGTGAAATCACCCTGTGACGCAGCAACTCCGCCTGCCGTTCCCAAGAATGTACAGGCTCCTGAGAACTGAAAGCAGGTATTCGAGCCAGACCAGCTTATGAGGAACGCTCAAAGCCGGGCCATGTGCGATTGCCGCAGCGTAGACTCCACACCGAGGTTCACACCCTGCAGAATGGGGAACGAGAGGTGGCTAATCCAGACAGGGGCTACGTGCAGACCACACTCCCCCGAGAGAAGAGTTGGGCCGAATGGTGCCATTTCCCCGTCCTGGTGGTGATCTTCAATGTCGACTTTTTTTTTCTTTTTTTAGAATCGATCCAAAATTCATCTAACATACACCCAGTCCCTGCCAGCGTGCGGGCCCCTGGAGTGCACCCCTGCACAGTGGGCGGCCACCATTCCTCTGTATCCAGTCCTTTCCACGGCCCCCCGGGAACTCCCAGCCCCGTGAGCAGCCTCACACAGCCAATGCGTGCTCTAAAACATGCTGAACCCCAGAACGCTGCGACAAGAAAGAACAAGGCCAAACCTCTCAGACTGGATGGGCCTTAGAGTGGGCCTATGCCCAGGGGCTGTGTGAGGCTGCTCACGGGGCTGGGAGTTCCCGGGGGGCCGTGGAAAGGACTGGATACAGAGGAATGGTGGCCGCCCACTGTGCAGGGGCGCACTCCAGGGGCCCGCACGCTGGCAGGGACTGGGTGTATGTTAGATGAATTTTGGATCGATTCTAAAAAAAGAGAAAAAAAGTCGACATTGAAGATCACCACCAGGACGGGGAAATGGCACCATTCGGTCTTCATTTTAGAAAAATAAAAGGCAGATGGGTTGGAGGGAGAGGAAAGACAAAGCCCCTGCAAGCCAGCTAAGCAATAAACGCGTTAGGATCATGCTGTGGCAGTAGGATCTAGATGAATAATTGGAGGTCTACTGACTCTAGAGTCTGCCGCAGGAAGATAGCCAGTTTGAGGCCAGCCTGAGCAACTTAGAGAGACCCTGACTCAAAATAAAAAAATAAACAGGGGTGGGGAGGTCGCTCGGTGGTAGGAGGCTGCTGGGTTCAATCTCTGGTACCAATGAGAAAATCCTCTATATAAAAATAGACTTGAATATGAACATGTACTTAATACAAATAAATATATAAACATATATAAACATATAACAAATAAATGCAAAACATACGTATGTAAATATATTTTATGTAAGTGTAAAATATATACAAACATGTAAAATGTTTTATACATTAAATATATGTTTATATGTGTTTGGATATTTCACAGTTATTTATACATATGAAGTGTCTATCCGTCTACATACATATTTGGAAGAGAAATTCATTAGGATAAGCAGTTGCAGTGTAGTGACTAAAATTTGAGGTTTGGATCAATGTGCGTGTCAGTCTCCCCTCTACCACCTCCCAGGTGACACCACAGGAGAATCACAGGAGAGACAGCAGGGCGTCCAGAGGCGACCGCTCGGCTCAGACTCCCCGGGAGAACCCATATCTCGAGCGCCACGTTCCCAGTCAGAAGGCACGTCTAGAAGTTCCTGCAGGGTGCCCGCTGTTCAGCGATTCCCTCCTGAAGGCGCCAAGGTGTCTGACACTTTTGTCCACCAGGGGATGGGTAAGCCTGTGCTGGTAGAGGAAGGAAATCCGCAGGGATGACCCAAATCAGCGGCCTCAAGAGAAGGAAGGACGCCGGGTTCCCAGGCAGATGTTTGAGAAAGGAGCTGTCCCTGAACCGTAGCTTCAGGGAGGAGGTGTGGGGCCAGAGGCTTCAGGTGGGGATGGGGGTCCCGTCCCAGGACCCCCAGGTGGACGTGCCCACTTGGCAGCTGGATGTACACTGGTTCACTCCCGAGGATTGGAGCAGGTGGGAGCTCAAGAGGCATCCAGAACAGAGCCCACAGCCACGTGTGACATGCAGGTCAAAGAGAGTCAGGGGACATGGGAAGGGTGTGGTCTAGCTGGACAGAGGAAGAAGCCCAGCCTGGGGAGTTGTGTCACTCCAACACGAGGAGGACCATGGAGAAGGCAGCCCAGGCAGCCCGGCCCCTCTGCCTCCTCCTGGGCCTTTGCTGCTACCCCGGGGCCTGTTCTTATTAGTGCGAGTGGTGGAGACCAGCCACAGCTATTAGTAGTCAGAATGGCAGCAAGGCGCATCGGTGTGGCATCCGGGCTGTGACGCTGGCTGGTCTGAAGAGAAGAAATCCCGTGACAGCTGGCGGTTCCAGCTCAACCCGTCTCTTGCAATTCTTCAAAACGGAACCAGTAACGTTTAAACTCTGCATTAGAATAAAATTCCATTTGCTTCTTCAGTGGAAAAAAGAGAGAAAAGCAAAGCATCCCCGTGGCCTCGCTGTATGCTAAGGAGCCCCCGGGCTCCCGATCTTATTTTTTTGCTGTTCCCGGAGAAGACACTTGGGAAATTGGATTCTGAGTGCTGAGGACACAGTTCAAAAGTTTCCGAACCTGGCTGGCCCGCTTTGCTGGGGAAGCATAATGGGGTCGGATCACTGCGACCGCTTGAGGAGTCTCACTCTATTGAATTGAATCAACTTTAGACAACTGGATTTCAGCTGTGACTTGGGAGCAGAATGTCGCCCGTCACGGGGCTGGGTGCACTGTCGGCGTCCGGCTCCTGACGCGTCCCCACAGAAGCCCGGTAAGCTAAGGGGCTCAGACCTCCGCTGCCATCCTCCGAGCGAGAACGTGTTTGAGTAACCACGCGGGCTCAGGGGCTCCTGTTTCTGGTCCACAGAACTGCCTGGGCTCCGGGTGGGGCCTTGCCGAACCTTCGTTTTAAAAAAGAAAAATAGAAAAAAAAATATAAAGAAGCAAATTACTAGCATGGAAGTGCGTTCTCTTGGAACTGGGAGTCATCAGTCCTGGGAATTCAGGGTAGGGTAGGCTTTGGGCCAGCCCTGGGGTCTGCGGTGTATATAAATAATGAGGAAATCGTTTCTGAGGAAATGAAGCCAGAGATTCCTGAAGCCATATTCAGACATATAGGTTTTCTTGCTGTTGTACGCTTGTTTTGATTTTTAATAATAAAGCAAATCATAGTGATAATTTATTTGGACTTGGCTCATATGTGTTTTAGCAACCACCTGCAGGAAGATTGATGTACATGGTCTTTCGGGCTGAAAACAAAGCAAATCGAGAATCTGACAGTTGGTATTGGACACGGCCTCTTGGGAGTCGACTTGTTCAGGAGTTAGCTAGCCACGAGTCAGGGGAAGTTCTGTCGGACGGGAGCAAGGACAGTCCACCGGAGGCAGGACACAGCTTGTCTGGGCCTCTGCAAGTGAGAAAGGCCTCGCTTCTTCACCAGTTTTACTCATATAAGATGAGTCTGAGGACTAATGCCATTTTTTTTTTCAAGTATTTTCCTTGAATTTCCCTTCAACGTTTTTATTTTAAAGTATTTAATTTGACTTCTAAATTTTGTGCATATTCAAGTTATAGCATGATGATTCGATATACATCCTGTACCAATGACTACCATGACATCACTGAACGTGCGTCTCCATGCCCCTCATAATTACTATTGGCATGTTGTGTGCGCCTGCAGGAGTGTTGTGTGTGTGTGTGTGGGGGGGGGTGAGGGCATTTAAAACCTGCTCGATCATGGAATTCCAGGCAGCAGTAATACCCAGGGCACCTCGCGTACACAAGACCCTCAAGGTCATCTTACAGCTGAAAATTGCCAGAAATATTGGGTTGCTGCAAAAAATTTACTCAGCGAGGCTCACTTCACTTCCACAGAAGGACGTGCTACTGGACAATCGGGCAGGCAAGCTTGCTGGGCAGCAGTCCACCTGTTTTTAACCCTAAGGCAGCACTGAGAGGAGGAGACTGGGGTGACAGTCTATGCAATTGGCTAACTTTAAAATTGGGGGCAGGGGAGGAGGGAGAGGAAGACCCATGGCCAAAATGGCTAAGACTGGACCCAGGCTGGGAAGCTCAAAATGGACACTGGATCTTACACCCCAGTTTTACATTTAAGGCTGATACTGTGTTCTGAAAAGGGACCCCGGCACCTCCCATTTCTCAGAACGCTCACACCCGCAGACCAGCGCCTCCCCGTGGCTGGCAACGCCCCCACCTCCGCTTCCTTGAGTTCAGCCTTCTTGGATTCTGTGTCTCTGTGAGCTGTACAGTGTTTGTCCTTCTGTGTCTGATTTATCTCGCTGACCACAGTGTCCTCCAGGTTTACCTGTGCGGTCACAAGTGGCAAGGTGTCCATTCCTCTGTGTGTGTGTGTGTGTGTGTGTGTGTGTGTGTGTGTTCTTGACCTTTCGTCCGGGGATGGACACTTGGGTCACTTCCACATTGTGACCCTTGTGAACCAGGCTTGCAGTGTTCACAGGGATGCAGCTGTCTCTTTGATTTATTGATCCCCATGGCTTCGGATACACTCCTGCTGTGTCCCTGTGTCCCTCGTGGTTCAAAGATAAGAAACTTAGTCTCCCACGTAGGAGTTTTCAGAGGGGGCTGGGCGAGTCCCCAGGTCTCTGTCCTTGTGAGGGCTTCAATGTCACTGCGGGAGCAAGTGAGGTACTGTGGGCTTCCTCAGGCCAGTTCAGGCCCCCTGGCTGCCTGTCCTTCCGCCTTCTGCCAGGAGATGAGGCACCAGCAAGGCCCTCCAGGCGCGGGCCCCTCAACCGAGGCTTCCTGAAGGATAAGAGACAAATCTGCCCTTTGTGACTTACAGTTTTAGGCGTTCTGTTAGAGCCGCATGGGACTGAAATGATTTCTGTAAGTAGGAATTCTGGGTGCTCTATCAGGTCTATTTTGATTTTTTTCAGCCCTTGCCATAGTGGCTTTACCAGTTGACATCCCTACCAAGAGCGTGCCAGGTCCCTTTTTCCATGGCTGGGCCAACCCTCGTAATAATGACATCCCAGCAGCTGGGAGGTGGCCTCTCCTGGTGGTTTTGATGTGCACGTGATCAGCAACTGTTCATGAACTTGCTGGCCATTGGTTTGACTTCTTTGGGAACTCATGAGGGTCCTTTGTCCCTGTACTTTCTCATCACAGCCTTCACGGCACCCTGCCACCAGGTACCTGTGATGATTTGTTTGTGTCCGTCTTTAAAAACCCCCGAGGGCCGTGGTTATACTTGTTTTGATCACCAACACGCGCTGCCGGATCCCTAATGCCTGGCGTGGGCCTGATGTACAGCAGGTGCCTGTTATGCATAAATTCACTCTCCATAGCTGTGGGCAAGTTGTGACCTCTCAATTCTCCGGGCTACAAAGTGGGTGTGATGCTGCTCAGCCTGGGGGGATCCACTGGAGACGGTAAATGAAAGTACCACAGACATTATGTTGCGCTTACTTCAAACCGTGTTCTCCTGCCCCTCCGTAGCAGGTGTCAGAGTCTGCTGATTTGCTAGAGGAATGCCTCCTATGATGTGCCAAACGGAAGGAGGCAAAGAGGGAGCTAAGACTCACGCCAAGCTTTCCTGATTCAGGGAAAATCACTGATGTACGGAGTCACCCAGTTTGTGACTGTTACAACAGGAATGGGAGGCTAATACTGACCTCTTCAATTGATGACGTTTTCCTCTTTTACTTTCAAAAATTATGGGGAAGATGGCGGATGGATAAAGGACACACCGTTTACATAATTTCTTAGAGAGTTGGTGAGATAATTAATTGGATTTAAAGACCAGTTGGATTCTTTCTCCATGTAGGTAGGTGGGGAGAGGCAAAGTTGTTATTTTCTTGACGTCCGAGTATTTCCTTTCCAGGGGTTGCATTCAGCAAAAGTCATAGAACATGATCAGAGGTGACAGGTTTTTCCTCCAGAAAGAATCACTGTTTTATCTGATGCCAGATGCTCTGGGAACCCTCTCCCGGCCTGTCCGCCCCCGCCCTCCCCTTCTCTTTAACAGAGTTCTAATCCCTCTCTGTCTCTCTTTCTCTCTCTTTCCCTCTCCTTTTGATCTTCCTCTCTTTTGAAAAAATAAAAAAGTTTTCTTTGTTCCTGGAGCACAGAGAGGCAGGCACAGGGAAGGAGAGACAGAGACAGACAATAGACTTTTCTACAAGATTTTCACCTCCAAGTGTCAGGGACCATTATTAGGAAGGGCAAAGATGGGGTCCTTGCTAGGACCTGTCACCTTACTTGGAAAGACTGGGCTCCAAGGTGAGCGACCTCCCGCCCTTCGTGGCTGCAGACTGGCCAGGCCTCGGGAAGAATCCTGGGCGGCCAGCCCTTTGCAGGAAGAGGCCAAGAGGCTCCAGTCCCGGGAGGTGAAGGAGAGGAAGAGGGAGATTGGGAAAGAAGAGATGGAACCTCAGTCTAACTTCAGAGCCTTGATCCAAACAGCGTCATTGACCTATGACAGAAGAGAAGCCCTGGTGACTGGGTTTTGTTGTGCCTTTGCAGGGAGCTTGCACAAAGGTAGGGGAGGGAAGCCAGCATTAGAAGAGGCAGTCAGTGTAGACGGGTGAATCCCGGCGGATCCACTAAGGAGGCCAATTGGGTCTGGGAAGTTGGAGAGAGATTGAAATGCCAATGTCTTCCAAGCCCTTCCTCCACCCTTACCCAGAAAACCTGCCCTGCTCCAACCTGTTAGTGTCCCTGCACAGGAAGGAGAGAGAGGAGGGGAAGAGAGCAGGAGCACCGAGCAAGCCCAGCAGGACATGTAAAAGAGGAAGCGCTCCCACTTCCCAGGACACCGGGACGGACGCCAGCGTGGCCCCTTCTCCCTCCTGGAGAGTCTGTGTGACCCCCAGCTTTCTCTGCTCCCTCCACCTGCTTCTCTACCATCCAGACTTCAACACAAGGAGCAGGACGGGCGGCCTCAGAAGGGTTCTCCCGTCTGGGGTGAAGGAGGGGAAGGGGGTGAGGGTGTTGGCGGGGCCCGTGTCTGGCAGACTCTGAGGAGATCTGGACCCTGATGTGGAGAAGAACACGGATGAGAGTGAGACGGACGGAAGGAGAACGCTGATGTGCTGGACAACAGGTGGATGAGACGGACGGAAGGAGAACGCTGATGTGCTGGACAACAGGTGAGTGAGACGGACGGAAGGAGAACTGTGGTGTGCTGGACAACAGGTGAGTGAGACAGACAGAAGGAGAACTGTGATGTGCTGGACAACAGGTGAGTGAGACGGACGGAAGGAGAACTGTGATGTGCTGGACAACAGGTGAGTGAGACGGACGGAAGGAGAACGCTGATGTGCTGGACAACAGGTGGATGAGACGGACGGAAGGAGAACGCTGATGTGCTGGACAACAGGTGGATGAGACGGACGGAAGGAGAACGCTGATGTGCTGGACAACAGGTGGACGCCCCGCCCAGGAAGACGCACGCCCGCCCGCCTGCCCTGCAGCACGTCCAGGGTTCCACGACGCCCAGGCGTTTCACACCCAGGGTCCTTTCCTTGGGCCAGGGGGCAAGGGACACGGCCGCCCGGGGAGTCTTTGGTCACTTTGCTTCCTGTTTTGGAAGAGCAGGGGACAGACTTGCTGCCTTCAGACAGAGCCCAAGGTCCCCTTCCTCAGTGTCTCAGACTGCCTCCGGGATCCAGGAGCATCGAGAGGACGAGAGGATCGGCGGGCGGCAGGAACCCTCCCCAGATCCTCCTGGAGCCGTGTTTTTAAAGATCCTCAGACGCAGACGTTGGCAGGACCCTTTCCACCTCACCTTCACCCCTCTCCAACCTCTTCTGACCCTCAGCCCCTAGGGTGGAATGGGTGGGGGCTCTCCCCGGAAACCAGGGTGAGGTGGGTTTGGAATTCCAGCACCTGACTGCTTCAATATCCCTGAACTCACCTAACGAATAAGGCAAACACAAAACAAAGACAAAAGCCTGTTTCTAAATTTGATCAGCGGGTAAGGAAGAGCGCAGCCTTCCCGTTTTGTCACCTACACTCTTATTTATAGGATTTGTCTCGGGGTCTGGGCCTGAAGGCATCTTTTCTTTCGGGCCATCCTAATTCAATTGGGTGGCCATAAAACAAACAAAGGAAAGCCATTATGCAAATATATGGCCACTCCAAGTCAGGGATTGGGGTCAGGAGGTGGAGGGTGGGAAGAATAAAGACTGGAAGAATTTTTTTTCCCTGGTCTCGGGTCATCCTATTTTATTGCCATATTAATTTTCAGAATGATTATTGATACCCAAAGTCATCTCGCCGGATGGCAGGTCTGATCTCCTCCCGCCTCGCACCTGTCCTGAGGAACGCGGTTCCGGAAGGCACCCCTCTGCCCGCCGCTCTCCGCCAGTGAGAGGCCACAGTCGGTACTTTAGGATTCGCAGGTCACGGAGGCCAAGGAAACCTCATGCATACCCACGGCGTGTGAACTTCATCAAATGCCCACGTGGAGCAAACAGTTCTTCTTTTGATTGCTGTTGAGAGAATTCTTAGGTCCTGACCAGGGCAAAAACAGGCAGCCGGTAGGTAGAGTGTGCTGACTCCTGCTCTGTACCCAAGGCAGGTGACCCATCGCTGCCGCTGGAAGTTGTGACTCAGAGCAGGTGAGGTGGGCCCAGCAGCAGCCTTTAACGGCCTCCTTGGTCAGGTCCCTCGAAGAGCAAAACGGCAGCCGGCAGCCGTGCATTTTGACAGAGCTCCCCAAGAAGCCAGACCATGTACCACCCTGCACTCACCCTGGAGAGCAAAGACCCTTCGATATACAAATGGGGCTGCGTAAACTCAAGGGAGGAGACAGAGAATTCATAGATACGCCACCTTCTAAGTACCCAAGGTTTCCTGTCTCCTGCCACCACAGGAGGTCCCCAGACCAGGGTGGCTCCCCAAGCTCATCCGGAATCCCTCCAGTTCCTTAAGGACTTCCCCGTCCCCTCCGTCCCCTCCCCAGCACACCATCACCAGGTGCAGGGAATTCGGAATAGAGGCTCCAGGCTGGTAAAAGTGGGCCGGCATCCCTGGGCTCCAAATAAATGTCACGAGGACCCCAGGGGGCAGGGAGAAAACATAGGAAACAGAGAGAACCAGGAGGGGGCGCGCGGGGACAGGCAGGTGGCCTCACCTTGCTTTCCAATACGCCTAAGGATGAGCCACATCTGGTTTTCGGGAGCCCGGGTACCAGGTGTGGGATACCAGTGAACGATCACCTGTGACTGAGAGGGGGATGTGGCCCGTGTCAGGAGTAAATGAGACAAAGCGTCCCAGCCACAGGCTCCTCCCCCTTCGCTCTGCCTCTTGCCAGGTATCCTTCTCCATCCCTTCAGGCTACAACTCACCCCACGCTGGAGAAGGGCCGCCGAGGGGGCCCACAGTGGCTTCTGCTTAAAAAGCCGTGGTTGGATGTATTTCTGTTGGAGAGTTTGTGGGCAGGGAACTGAGGGGCAGCTTGCGTCCCCCAGCTCCATTAGGTGGGGAGGTCCCAGACTCGGCTGGTAACGGAGAGTCTAGGAGGACGTTCCCAGGCCCATAAAGCCGTCCAAAGGGACGCAGGGAAATGCAATACTATTTTATTTATTGAAGATCAAAAGTGTCCATGGCCTCATTAGGAGACTGGCTGAATAAGTCATGGTGTATCGAGAAGGGAGACGAGGCCACCAATAGAAAGTCGCGTTTTAGAAAGAATGTCGAGCAGCACGGGGAAGATGGCCACAGTCAAGTAAAGGTGGTAGCTCTGTCCTTAAAAATAATGGCGGCCAGTGACTGGGCCCTTCCCAGGCTCCCTGGTGAACCCCGAGCACGCACCCAGCACAGAATCCACACGGCCAGGGAGGTAGGAGCGATTTCCCCAGAATTTCAGGAGGTGGGAGAAGGCCCAAGACATCTTGCCTCTGAGGCCCTCCGGGGTCCTGCAGCTGCGAGGTCCTGCGCAGGCCAAGAGGACGCGGGGTTCTCCTGTTCTGAGACCCGAGGGAGGTCCAGGTCTAACCGAGACGCGCTCACACACCGGTCGGGAGACGTTCAGTGCGTCTGGTGGCTCAGCTGCTCCAGCCAGGCCCTGCAAAGGCACAAGTGACACCGGATCGACGGGGCATTGGGAGCCAGGGAGACACACACCAGCAGCAGGTGAGGACAGACCCCCACGCATCCAGCCCAGAGCCGGAAAAGAGAGGTCCAAATGCCTTCCAGAGGGTCACCTCCAAGCCGACCACACTTGAAGCATGACCAGGGTTCCCCAGGCCACCAGGGAGACAGCAGCTGTCCCAGGGCTGGGAACAGATGGGTGGAGGCCAGAGGTGTTGACCTGGAAAACCTGGATGCAGCAGAGAGATGCATGAGCCACCAGTGTGCAGGAAAGCTGGGGGCCAACCTGGAGGGGACCAAGGCCAGGCGGCGTGTGGGCCTGACTTGTCCCTCAATCTGAGTGTGCACTAAGTTCCACCTGAGGTTTTCAACAGACGGTCTACTGATCCTTTCCTTCAGTTTTATGGGACTGTATTGACATGGCAATAGGTCACTCATATAAAACAAATACTTTCCTACCTTTCCCCCCCTTCTCTCTCTCTCTGTCCTCCCAAACTTCCAGGGTCTTCATTTCTAACTTGGCAACACCCAGATCTCTTTGCCTGACAGTCAAAGCTTCAGACTCCTGGCCTCTTCCTCCTCGTTTCCTTGTGAAAACACAGCTGCAGTCACACCGGGCCTCACCTCATGCCTCCCAGGGGCTCCTCTACTTTCATCCTCCTCCCTCCCAAGATGTTGCTCTGTCCTCCTTTCCAATTGTTCCTACAAATAAAAAAATATGATATGCTCACCTAGCCCCTGTTTGCCTTGAAGGAAAGGATCCTAATCCAACAGAGACTTAGTTGGTTTAGTTTTTAGTTTTTTTTTTTTTTTTTGAAAATTTTCCCAAATTCCCATGGACTCTGGCCTTTGGTTTCCTTTGGCAAACGGCAGCTTCATGGAGCAAGAGCTCGCAGACCATACGATTAAGCAATTGAAAATGCACACTTTCAGCATATTCACCGAGTTGTCCGAATATGGGGACAATTGTGGGACATTTCTATTCCCCCATGAGAACCCAAGCCCAGGCCCCTCTGCAGCCCTTCCCTTTAGAAACCACTGGCCCTGGAATCCACCGACTGGCCTTTGGGGTCCGGCTCCTTCTTCCCCTTGGCTTCAGGTCCTCAAGGTTCACGCCCGTCATCTGCCCTTTTTGTGGTTGGATCATATTCCACTGGCACCCACGTATCCCTCACCTGTTCAGCATAGGAGCAGCGGACTTTTTTTTAAAAATATTTTTGGTTCACCGTGGGTTGAACCTGAGGATGCCGAGGGTGACCGCACCTACGCCAGTGACCACCCCCACTGAGAACAGTCAGAGCAGTTGGTATTGATCGAGTGGGCTCTGGGTACTGGCATGGTGCATCAGCCACAAGCAGGGACTGGCTAGGATCTGACCGTCCACCCTGGAGCCCACACTACCACCTCCCCTGCCTCTCCACAGTCCAATTTTCTGATCAGATAAAAAAATAGCTACAAATCGCGTCCAAGTCCCCAAGGCCCCAGGCTCTGCCCCTTGCCTCCTCTCGGGAGGGAGGCGCCGCGGCAGGCCTAGCGGGCTGCTTCTCTCACCTGCACATCTAAGCCCTTTCCAGTGAAAGGGTACTGCTTTGTGTCTACACTTGAGCTCCATGCATTATTTAGCAGCGGAGTTTCAAAAACATTGAAATGACCCTTGTAAACACCGTTAAAACGTTTCCCTTTCAAAAGGCCCTGCTTCTCTTTGCAGCCCTGGGATTTCGATACACAGAAGTAGCTTTCTCGTTTTTCCTTTGGTGCCAGATAAATCTTAATTTTGTTTGGCATGTAGTAAATATTTAGTTTTCCTCTCCCCAGTGCTAAAAGACATTTATACAAGCTTTGGGGTTATTTGGAAATTGTCTTGATAATTGGCTACGTTTTCACAGAGATCAAGAGGGCTTTGTGTCTCTTTTTTCAATTAAGTCTTCTCTCTTGTTTTGTTTTTAGTGAGGACTTAAAAACTCTCAAAAGCAAGGTGCTTTCTCTTCTTTTACCGGGATATCTGTCATGTCTGAAGCAAAGAAAAAGTCATCTTAAGAGAGAGAGATGGCATGGGTCTCAACGCTCTTAAAGCACCGGCTTCTCCCAACTTTTGATTATTCTTCATCCAAAAACCAGGGTCCGAGTATCTAGGAGACAGATGCAGAAGGCGGGTCTGGCATGCAGGGGAGAATCGAAGCTGATCCGCCTTCTCCTCTTCAGCGACTGCTCTGGGTGTAGGAGAAGGATGGATCAGAGTCACTCTTCTGTTGGTGTCAAACTCCTGTAGCAGAAGCTACCTAGGAGCACCTGCAAGGCCCAAGGTGATCGCAGAGGAATCTTCTGGAAGGGTAGAAGCCTGAGGCCGGATGGCTTCCACTGTGGAAAGTGAGAATGTGACTTCAGGAAATGTCCGTGCCTGTGACGTGATGACCGTCAAGGCAGTGAGAGACGGTCAGAAAAGGGACGGGGGGTTGAGTCACATGTGGGCTTCAACCCATGCTGGCTGTGTGCCTTTGGGCATGCCAGTCAACCTCTCTGTGCCTCACTTTCCTCCCCTGAACACTAAAATCTGGGATCTCCAGCGTGCCTCCCTCCCCTTCCCTCCCTGCCTCCCTCCCTCCCTCCCTCTCTTTGCTCCCTGTGTGTCAAGCGGTGTCATCGGTCACAGGGCTACAGCAGTGCCATGTAAAGCAGGCCTCTGGCCCCAGGGAAGCCACAGGGACTGAGTGACCCTGAGCAAACCCACAGGAGGAGAAGGGAGGCTTCACATGACAACGGGCACCGCGGAAACCCAGCAGGAGTTCATCACGGGGCGGGGGGGGGGGGGGCGGGGGGGATGCCGCCGGGTAAGTAAGTTGACAGGTGACACGGACCCAGAGGAGCTGGGGGACAGGGCCAGCCGTGCACAGCTCACAGGGAAGAGTGTCCACAGGCCAAGAGTGGTGTCCAGCACCCCGGAGAAGGACACTCGCTCAGGGCCCCCGGCTGGGACAAGCTCCGTCTTAGTCTGCTCTCCCAGGCTGGCCCCTCTCGAGTCCTCTGGGGCCCATGCAGCTCTCCGGGGACGGGCCTCTCTGGGGACGGCCCTCTCTGGGCTCCTGGTGCTGAGTTGCTGGAGCCTCTGGCAAGCTGGGAGGGGGGGCCCATGGGTTTCTTCTCACCCTGGGGTGGCAGGCAGCCCTCCAGGGCCTGGAAACAAGGAACACTTGCTTCACGGGCTGCCAGGCACGAGTGACAAGTGGACACGGGTGTCTGAGCCTCTGGCTGTAGCCTACTTTGTGGACCCTCGTGGCCCCGTGGCTAGGGTCAGGGAACGTGGAACTCCTGGGTCAAACTCAACTTCCGTTAACTGTCCCAGAAGGGGTTAATCAGACTCTCCACGGGGCTGGGGATGTGGCTCAGGCGGTAGCGCGCTCACCTGGCATGCATGCGGCCCGGGTTCGATCCTCAGCACCACATACCAACAAAGATGTTGGGTCCGCCAATAACTAAAAAATAAATATTAAAAATTCTCTCTCACTCTCTTTACAAAAACAAAACAAAACAAAACAAAAAACTCTGCACGGCTCATTCCCACTCAAAACAGATGGAGGACATAAAGACAGACAGAGAGGTGGATGGACAGACAGGCAGGTGGTTGATCCATGGATAGATAAGAGGCAGACAGAGACAGACGCACACGTAGGTGGACGGATAGGAGGATGGAGAGGGCGATGGTTTAGAGGTGAGGTGACCCCGCAGGCTCATGTGAGACAATGCAAGAACGTGAAGAGGCGAAATGGTTAGATTGTGAGGTGGAACCTGGTCAGTGGATTAGTCCACTAATGTGGATTAACTGGGCAGTGAGCACAGGCACGGAGGGTATGGCTGGGGGTTGGTGGGTCACCCTGGGGGTCTGAGCTCCCCCTGTGTCCTGGCTGCCAAGTCTGAGCGCTGTCCTCCTCCACGCCCCTCTGCCCTGACGATCCGCCCCACCCGGGGCCCAGAGCCATGGAGTCGGGCAGCCACGGTCGGAACCTCTGAAGCCAGGAGCCCAAGTGGATTCCTCTTTCTCTGTTGGTCCTTGTCAGGTGCATTGTCACAGCAACAAAAACGATGATGAGAGAGAGAGAGATGGATGGGTAGCTGGATGGGCCAGACAGACAGGTAGAAGGACGGATAACTAGATGGATGATCGATGGACAGATGGATGGACGGGCAGACATGGTCCTGATCTGATGAAGTGGAAGACATAGATTTTTTTTTTAAGTTACCCATCAATAAATAAAAGATGTGAGGAGTTTTTTGTTTTTGTTTTTTAAGAAAGGTCTTGGTTTGCATGTTCCCAGTGACAGAAGTTGCTGAGCGTCTTTTCCTGTGTTTGCTGACGATTCATACATTTCCTCTAGAGAAGTCTCTACCAAGCCTTTACCTGATTTCTAAGTGAGTTGCGGAGTTGTAGGGTTTTTTTTTTGTTGTTGTTGTTGTGTATGTTTTTTTTTTGTGTGTGTATTTACCAGTTTTATGATCTGCACATATTTTCTCCAATTCTGTAGCTTCCCTTCTCCGTGTTGATAGCATCCTCTGAAAGCTCTAGAAGCACTAGTGCGTTTTCCAACGCGGATAAGCCCTGGAAACAGTTCGCTAGGGGAAAGGAGTCAGGAAAGGCTACATCCTGTATGATCCTATTTATATGGAAATACCGGGAATAGGCAAACTCATGGGAGGGAAGGCAGATGGGTGGTTCCCAGGGACCAGAGAGGTGCGCAGCCGTGAGAGAACACTTAACAGTCTTAGGGTTTATTGGGGGGTGATAAAATGCTGAAGCCAGACAGAGGTGACGGTTGTACATTGTGAATGCACCAAATGACACTGTTCACTCTGAATTGTCTAAAATGCTAAATTCCCTGTGACGCGTGTTTTGCCGCAAGGAAAACAAAACCAAACGATACGCTCAGACCGTGAAGGGAGCCCCGGCTTCCTCGGGTGTGTGGGGAGGGACCGTGGAGGAACAGGGCTCTGCCAGCTGAGGGCGGGTGCAGTCCCTGCAGCAGGGTCCCTGAGGCGGGCAGGGGTTGGCACAGCCCACTGGAGAGGCAGAGACCTGGCCCGCGCCCGCCTTACCTGCCACGCCAAGGTCCCCGGCCCTGATCAGGGGCTCTCGTCTTCCTGCTGGTCCTATGACCCAGAGGCTCAGGACAGGTGTGAGATCCTGTGAGCATCACCTTGGCACCTGCGTCAGCCAGCTTTTGTCACTGTGTCCGAAAGACCTGAACAATGTAGAGGAGGAAAAGTCTATTTTGGCTCTTGGTTTCAGAGATTCGGTCTGTGGTCTGTGGACTCCATCACTCGGGGCCAGAGGTGGGGCAGGACATCATGGCGGAGGGTGTGGTGGAGGAAGACCCTCAGGACATGGCCACCAGGAAGCCCCTAGAGACAGCTCCACTCACTAGGGACAAAATGTGAATCTCAAAGGCACACCCCAGCGACCAACTTGCTCCAGCCACACCCTACCTGCCTAGAGTGGCCACCCACTGAATCCATGTCCGTGGATTCGTCCTTAGATCAGGAGGGTAAAGCGTGCCTGATCGAATCAGCTCACCTCTGGGCCTTCTTGCGCTGTCTCACACGGGAGCTTTTGGGGGACACCTCACACCTAAACTGCAATATCACCGCTCTGCTGAGGATCACAACACAGCTAAGAAAACGAGGTCACCAAAATGGACATGACTAGGTCTGAGTCCATGCTAGTCACGTTCTCCCTGAATACCGCCAAAGAAATCTCTGCCCCACTTCAATCCATCTCTGCAATTCTATTTTATACAACGAAAGACCTTTATATGTTGCCATGAACTGTCACAAACATGGCAAAGGATGCACAGTGGTGCGTCACAATTCCTGCTCTATTAATATCCAGCCTTAGTCAACACACAAGGTGTCAGTTTAGAAATTAAATGGAAAGAAAAGCGGTTCGTCAGTTCCAGAATGCCTGGGGTGCAAGAGGATCCGATAGTTCCAATCTTCCAAATCAAAATACCACCTCTCTGGTCTTGCATGGACCGTAGGATTGACCCCGACGGTGACTGGCCATCCGTTAGAAGTCAGCATCCTCCCTGTGAATTGGGAAGAGTGTTTTCTCCTAATTTCACATCGGAGTTGGCAGGGAATGGAGGCTGGGGAAATCCCAGGGAGTTTCTCTGTAGGAAAACCTTAAAGGATTCTGCAAATGAAGAGCTACTGATGTTTTACAAGGTATTGAATATCCTCCTTTGTATCACCCTCTTTCCACCAGGAAGCAAATTTAATAATCCATTTAATCCAGCCTAGCTGTGCCGATAAATGTTGGTGGAATGGTTTAACGGTGATGGTGGTCATTTGCTCGGTAGAGACCTACGGGACTCTTCCCTGTTCAATCCCAGTGTGAGTGGTGGAGACCAAGAAGATTAGGAACCCACTCCTGAATTTCCTGAAAACACAAAATGGATAGTGGCATGTTTCCTCAACTCCTGAGCCAGATTCTAACCAATCCTGGGACAACATTTCCATTTTACTAATGGTGTGTGCCCCCATGGATGCCCTCCATTGCCTGGAAATATGCAATCGCTTAATTGCCATAGCAATCCTATTATATTACCATTACAACGTCCAGTGGGGAAAGCTCAGAACACGTTATTACTGTTGAAAGGAACAATTTACTAGATTTCACTAAATGTCATTGCTTCCCCCAGAACGAATCAAAATCACTAGATTATGCACAACTCACTTTGATGTCCTGCACGGAGAACCCTGGGGAGCTGTCCCTGGTGGTCTGAGCTGCTCTTGCACCTGGACTTCCCGGGAGCTGCAGGGGGCTCAGCCTTGCCCATCTCCGACCCACTGAGTCTCCAAGGAGTCTCTGTGTCACGGCTGTGTCACGGTGTGGAACGCACCCTGCTTGTGGAGGGTTCTCTGTCCATCAACCAGTTGTGGGTGACGTCTTTGTGAGAGACTTTAGTGCAAAGCAGTGTTGAACTCTAAGATGCTTTCTGTATTACAGGGCTGACATCAGAAAAACCCAGACGCGTCCCTAATGCTGGAAATTCTACCACCAAACCACTTTCAGGCAAACACAGTCATTTGTCTGAAGGAGGTGGTCCATAAAAATAGGTCAGATTGGATCCAGACACAGTCCTGGAAAGCCAAAGGATCAGAACATAATCTCTATCCATCTATCAATCTATCTATCTACCCATCCATCCATATATATATATGTACATTTTTGTATATCAGGGAATCTCTTGGCAATGACTCCACCTGTCTTCCTGTTAGTGCCTGTTTTCCCAACACTGTAAATTGGAGCAGTCATAATGATGGACCACTTTTAAAGAACCACACCGAGTTAAAAACAAAAAAAAACAAAAAAAAAAAACAAATGTGACCTACTCCCCTTCCTTCCTCTTCTGGTAAAGGACTATCTTACAGCTCCGTGGCTTAGATTCGGGTGGACAAGTCTGTTTAAAACACCCTAAAGCATTCAGTTAAATGGTGATAGACCATTTGCTTGCAGAAAACTGAAACTGTAAAGATTGACAGGCAACGTGGATGGCATCAGGACCCAGGGTGCAAAGGCACAGAAGGGCAATGGTGTCTCCAAGCAGAGTGAGAAGAATTTGTACGAGCCTTTGATTCTCTCTGATTTTTTGAAAGCACAAAGAGGCTTCATATTTAATTTATAGGGTTATATAAGCTGCCATTTGTGTGTGTGTGTGTGTGTGTGTGTGTGTGTGCGCGTACGCGCTTCTCAGCATAATCCTGACTCTGGTAGTTTGAATTTTGCATTACGAGGCAACAACTATTCTAGGATCTGAACGCCGCTGCGAGAGGACGAGAGCCAGGAAAGCAAAAGTATAGCAACAATTGTGCAGTGCGGGTGGCATTTCCCCTGCCTATAAAACCAATTTTAACTGCACAAAGCCCTCAGCACATTGCATCTGGGAAATGCAGCGGCTGCACATTAAGCTGTTATGAATAACTGCTGTCGGGATGGAATGAAATGGAAGCAAATCTGCATTTTATTTGCACTCTCTGTGCAATCCCACGCCAGCCAGACTGCGGCAGCTTTCGTGGTGTGGAGCAATGCCATGGAACAGGGCGGGCTTTGCCGGGAAGCATTGCCATCCTTGGATTTTTAGCTCTGCGATCATTTGAAACCGCGACCGCTCTTCCCTGACGTTGGCCGCTGAGCATTATAACAGAGATGGTTCGCCTCTGCGGAGGGAAATATAATCCGAGTCAAGTCTAATTTGACTCAGGCACATATCTAACTGTCCCCTTCTAATTCAGAGGCAATGGACCTAGGGTAGGAGCTGTCAGGCTGGCCTCTGGGGCTGTGAATATGCCTTTGCTTAAGAAGCCATGAGATTTACGTGGGCTGGTTTCAAGCCTCGGCTTCTGACTTCCCGGCGATGTTCGGATCTGGGGTTAGGCGCTTCCACGTGACCAGCGTTCCTGGTATGGAATTGCAGCACGCGGGAGAAGAGGACCTACATGATACCGGGTGCTTACCCACGGTGGGGGACGCATGGGGAAATCCTCACCCAGCCAGGACCACTTCTGCAGTATTTAAAGTGATGGTCATAAGGCCACATACTACGAACGTAAACATGCCCAGTACGGCTGTCTGCGTGGTCCTGTTAAGCCAGTGCGCCTTTCCTACCTTCTATCTACCCAGTTTCCTGCAATGCAGGATGCCAGGGACAATGTCCTCTTTATTTTCTCCCTGTGTGTCTCAGCCCTCTGGCAACCAGGGAAGACCAGGTGGCTAGTTTCTGCCAAAGGAATAAGAGCAGAAAAGGTGTGGGTGACTTCAAGGCCTGGCCTAAAAGGTCTGTCCCCTAGCCATGTGGCAGGAAGCCCTGTAATGTAGTCATGGCATGGGAAGAGGTGGGTCTCTCCATGACTCATTGGAAGACAGTTGCTCAGGAAAGGCCCCCGACTCACTCACTGTGTTCGTCAGCTTTCCATGACTGTAATAAATATCTGAGATAATCCACTTATAAAGCAACAAGGTTTGTTTGGTCCATTGCTTTGGGCGTGGCAGCACATCATGGCGGGAGCATGTGGTAGTGCAAAGCTGCTTCTTTGAGGGCCAGGGAGTGAAAGAGAGAGGAAGAGCCTGGGGTCCCATAGTTCCCTTCAAAGACTCACTGCAGTGATCTACACACCCCTTACCCCACCCCACCTCTCAAAGTTCCCACCATCTTCCAGAGGACCCTCCTGGCGACTGAGCCCCAGAACATGGCCCTTGGGGGACATCTGAGATCCAAAGCACAGCATCACTTCTGACTTACAGGACGTGGAAAAATGCTGCTTCCAGCTTCTGAGATTGAGGGTAGAGAGGGCTATTTACGTATTTGCCATCGAAGGCACACAGTGTTATGGATTCGAATTGCAGTCCCTGAGACGGCATTGCCATCCGGTTCTGATGATGGGAAAACTCAAGGCCGGACAGGACAGGCCAGATTGCTAAGCCCATGCCACCTGGACAGTCCAGCTAGACGTGCAGCACTTGAAGGTCCAGCCCAGGTAGGTTCAAAGGAGGCTCCTTCGCTGAACCACCGGGTGCTGAGCCTTCTGTGTGCTCCACACTGTGCAGGACCACGAGGGAGTCCATAAGCTGTGGTGGGGTCCTTATGTATCTAAGGACCACGGTTGATGACGGCAGGTCAGGGGACAAATGGTGGCCCCCAACCTCAGTCGCTTCTGCCTCTGCCTGGACGGGTATGAGTTTGCCGGTCGCTGGGCAGAGCGACTGGCATTTAAGGAACTTCGATGCCATATGATGAGGGCAGGGCCTCCGTGTGTCCCAGCTCTGCCACCCGTTAGCCCGGGTCTTGCCAGCCTCATCTGTAAGGTAGGGTGCTGGAGATGATGGTAATGACACCTTGGCGTTGTCTTAAAGTGCCCAGAGTCAAGCTTGGCTCGCCGTCTGAGTGTGTGTGAGTGTGTGCACCGCTCCTTCCCGAGCACACGGCTGGTGGGGTGACCCCTCAAGGTCTTTCTCGGGGTCTTAGACTCCTTTGCCTCCTACTTCGGTATGTCTAAGCCCGCTGGCCTCCAGACCTCCAGACTCTGAGATGAATAGAGTCCCCACTTCGCCCCCAGAACCCTTTGTCTTTTCCTAGGGTTCCAACCCCGGCACCTTCCCAGGCCAGGCTCAGTGATCCCCCGAGTGAGGCTTTGTGCCCTCTTTGCAGAGACAGCCGTCTTAGTGGACCCCCAGCAGTATTCCCCTCCAAATACCATGTCTCTGTGCCATGCCCCTGCCCCACGCCCCATCTCCCACCTCCACCCCCAAGGGTGGGCTGGACTTACATACTGGCTTCAACTGCACAAATAAAATACAATGACAGATCCCAAAGAAACTGTCATCTCCCCCCGCCACGCACCCAGGAAGCCGGCTACCATGATGTGAGCTGCCCTGCGGTGAGATCAGAGATCACAGGCTAAGAGGGTGGCCTCCAGCCACGGGCCTGTAAGGAGCAGAGCCCCGCCAGAGCTATGGGAGTGAGGGGTGGGCGGGGAAGTGGTGCCCACCTGGGGGGACGCTCCAATTGCAGTTTGTGAGAAGGCGCCTGAGAGCCGCCAGCTGCCTGGGCCCTGCCTCCGGAACTCAGAAAGGGTCCGCTAAGAAGTGTGTCTGGTTTGAGCCTCTAAGATCTGGATGTCTAACCCGAATCCCCTCCTCTCATGATTAGAGAATTCTCTTGAGATTCCGAGAGGATAAGGGACATGGCAGGTGAGCGGTGTCTGAGCGTCTGGTGCAGGGCCATTACCATCACACTAGAATCTCCTCCCTGGTCATTGCGATGCTCTCGATACCATCCAATTCCTGTAAGCAAAGACAGTCCTTTTGGTCTCCAGAAATGGGGAGGACAGGTTCAGGTTCACGTGAAAATCAGTTAAATCCAGCCTAAATCAAGTGAAGGCACTGCATTTTGTCATGTTTTTGCTTTCATGAGAGTGGCTGATTGCCTTTTTTTTTGTTTTTTGAATGCTTTCTATGGGCCAGGTTGTTTTTATTAACCTGGTTTAAATTTACTTAAACCAAGTAGAGAATTGACATTTTTTTCTCATTTTGGAGATGATGATATAGGAGCTGGAGGAAGGGATGTCACTTGCCACCCCACTGGTACCAGGTGGAGCTTGGATTGGACCCCAGGAACACCAGGCTTCAAAGCCGGTTCCCTTCCCTCTACTCCAAGCTGCCCGGAGGGCAGAAAACATGTCTTCATTTATCTTTGCCTTTCCAACAGCATATGCTCTATTTCCTGACACAGAGTGGGTATGGACATTAATAAAATATTTAACAAAGGATCGTTAAAAAAGAAATCCAAAAGTCTAGAGTGGCATTGCCGTATCTAGGTCAACTGTATTTCTATGTGAACAGAGGGACATTTTCACCTCCAAACAAAAGTATGGAGGCTGAGTTCCCATCTGGTTTCATTCCCAAAGTGGAATCCTTTCAGAGAAGAGCATTATTGAGCCACTACGGCCTGCTCTCCTCTCTCACGTTGCAGTAAAGTAAAAAGATTTAGGTCCTGAGGAGAGCTCTTCCCAGGAAACAAAGGGCAGATCCATAATTCCTGGTTAACTTCTTGTTAGGAACTCCAACTACTGGAATTCATCCATCCATCCATCCATCCATCCATCCGGCCATTCATCTGTTCCACAGAGGGTGTCTTCTGAATGAATTGGTCTCAATATTTGGGTTTCACCAAGAAACATGACAGTCTTTGACGATGACACGCTCAGTCATGCTGTATACATTTTGTTCTTTTATATTTTCCCTTAAATAAAAATAATATGGCTAATTATAAAAAGACAGAATCAACTCTTAAAAAAATATCTCCAGTAGTCTTCCACTTAAAGATTAATAATAACTAATTAACATTTGGCTGTATTATCTCCCCGACTTTTCTATGCATATTTTACAAATAAGATTCGCTATGCATACTAATGTCTAGCTTTTTCTTTACTTTATGTATGGTTCACTTTTTCCATGTTATTAAATATCCTCCTACAATGACTTTCTTTGTCTGCAAAGTGTTCTACTCAATTGCTTCACAGTGATTTATTTAACCACGGTTTGGCGGTATTATTCTTCATGATATTATTGTTGTCATTCAAGTAAAATAAAAATAATGATAAAGTGAAGTAATGAGATACTAATGTTGGCAAGGACATGGGGCACTAAAAATGGCCCCAAAGTTTCACCTGATTTCCTTCTTTTGCATTAGTTTCCCAAATTACTTTTGGGTAGCCTGTCACATCTTTAATTTAAGCCCTAATTATTGTACATAATGCAGCTCACACCTGTGGTGACGACGCTTTTATTAGCATTAAAACTGAAGACATCAAAGAGCCGTATCGGGATGAAATGTCTACTTCTAATTTAATAGAATTGCAATTAAAGCAAATTTGATCTGAATGAAATTCCATCATAACTGGGTTTTTTTTCCTGCACAGTGAGTGAAAATTATTCTCCCCTAAATTGAAGATTAATAACATGCTTTTAATGTTAAATGTAGCAATTCAAGCATTAGGTTGCAATTCAAGTTCAACATCACTGAACATTTTATAAACTTCACATTTTAACATCTCCGAGAAGCGCTCTGAGGTAAATGCATTAGCGTTAAATGCATTAATGTTATTTTCCTTTATAAATGAGCTTATAACAGTGTTGTTACCTTCATTTGAATATTTTAATGAAGGGATAATATAGGGAGAGTGCTCCATTTTCTCAAGGTAATTATTTCTTCCGTGAGTGGCTAAACTTGGGGAGAAAGTGGAATTTATCTCATTGAAATTCTATTAGAGCCACATTGCTGTTGTTCCTTGTCAGAATCGCTCATTACCTGGTAACTGGGGCTCTCCACTGAAGCTCTTCTTTCCCACGGCTTCCCATCTTCTGCCACCCCACAATGTAATCCTATCCTCTGGCAAGACACAGCAGCCAGCCTTTGGTATCTTGCTGTAGTACTCACGGGCTCAGCACTTGAAATTTAACTGGATAGAGACTTCTGATAAGTGCAGGCCAGACTGGTAATAAATCATTCAAACTTTCAGTAGAACCTAAAACTAAGAAAAGCTATGCAGCTTCCTTCCAAAGACTCAAAGCTAGATTTGTGCACATGGTCACTTCTTTGCAAAAAAAAAAATGGCCCCAATTTCCTGTTGATCACTGAATCCACCTCATTTACCCTGTTCCTTCTAAGATGGCCACAGGAACGCCTGGAGTCTGTTTCTCCACTCCTCGGATTTGGACTGGACTTTGGCTTGGTCCTGGCCAACAGAATGTGGCTGAAGGGATGCTTTTCTCACGGACCCACGGCAACACCGTGAGATCGAGTCTAAGCTGACCTGTGGAGGATGAGGCCTCTTGGGCACTGAGGCACCCCACCCAACAGTGAGCCAATGCTTACCCACAAAGCCACCCAGGCTCCGTGCGGCTGGTGACAGACTCATGACAGAGGCACACCAAAGTTAGAAGAACCACCCAGCTGAACCCAGCCTAACTTGACCCATACTTACAGCTGAATTAAAGATTACTATTTAAAGCCAATTATTGTTCAGCAACAGGTAACCGATAGACAATATTTTCTCTCCCAGAATCTGAGTGATCAGCAAAGAGCCACTTACCTCTGAGTTTTGCTCTCCTCCCTTATAGAATGAAAAAGCATAAGACTGCTTTATAGGGTTGCCTGCATAAAGACGTAGGTATGAAATATTGAGTCCAGTGCATCATGGCATAGAATAGTGCTCAGTGTAAGTATTAGCTGTTACTGCCATTGATGTCCATTGATGCTCATTTTTATGACACCCATCCACACATTTTAATTAGCGTTCAAGAACATGCGTTCTGAACTTGAACTGCCACCATTGTGTCTGCAGGTTCAGTCATCCCAGGCTGGGTGACTTTAAATACTTTTTAACCTCTATGCATCATTGACCTTATCTTTAAATTAGGTATTATAACAGTACACAGGATCACTGGCATGATTAAATAAGTTTAATTAGATAAAGTACTTATGATTCTAAATAGCTTATTAAAGTCACTGAATAGAATTAATTATTATTAATAACAATGGATATGTAAACTTTGTGGCTTAAAGATTTTTCTATACATTTAAGTGGAAAAATTCTTATGCAAACTATTTATAGATCTCATTTGATTTTTAGAATAAAAAATATGAATATTTATCAAAAGTATCATGGAAAATTTCAAATGTAGATCCAAGGAAAATTGTATTATTAATCTGATTGAACCTTCACCGAGACTCCACAATACACAGCCAAACGTGTTTTTCTCCACCCTCATCCATACCCCTTATCTAGATTTTCTAGCAAAAGCCAAGTATCATGTAATTTAATCTATAAATATTTCAGAAGGTATCACTGAACCACACGCTCTCTTTAAAAATAAATAACTACATATCATTTCCTCACTGAAAAATTAACAAAAATGTCTGATTTCATTCAATATTCCTTTTCATCTAAAAAAATGCCCCTCCATCCCTTCTGCCTTGATTTTAATAAATAAGACCATTATTCTGCAGTCTGAATTTTGCTGGAAACATCCATTTAGGGTTTTTTAACCTTTTCTGCTCCTTCCTGTGTGTCCTATAGACTATCCTGTAGAGTTTGGTATCAGGATCAGAGATTTCTCTGAAGGATGCTGAGGATTCTTCATGGTTGGCACTGGATACAGACATGGAAAGAACAGGTATTTGAGTCACTCTTTGTGTGTGTGTTGATTGGCCAGTTATGATTATTGACTGCATTCACTCGTTAATTAGAATTTTAAATTTAATTTAATTTTAAATTTAATTTAATTCTGGAGCTCCCTCTGAGTTTGCTGGGCCAGTCCTAGAGGAAATGTCCCATTAACCATCATTCTTTTTTTTTTAACCCTGTGATAAATCATAGCAACACGCATACCTACCTCCAGATTACCTTTTTTTTTTGAGTTAATAATATATTTTGGAGATAAATATGTGATAGCATATATAGATATTTCTTTTTCCCTTTTACAGCTACATAGAACCGCCATGTGTGTATTTACATGGATAAATAAATCCGTTTCTCATTGATAGACGTTTGGGTTTGCTTGCCTCCTGTCTTTTGATACTATGAATGGCTTTGGAAGTAGCATTTTTTTGTTGTTGGTTTGTTGTTATGGTCCATTTTTATAGCCTGTAGCTTTCAGAGCCTTCTTGGATGCTGGAGAATGTTGTAGGGGATAAATGCAGCTGTTGTATCTTCGTGGAAAGCTGGGGTGTTGTGACATTCGTAGATTTCCAATCTTCCAGGGTCTCCACTGAGGTGTGTCTGCAGTCTTTGCCCCCCCGCTCACCCCCTGTATCAAGATTAACGAATCTGGATCATGAGAAGGAAAAGTGAATTAGGTGGCAAGTGAGTAGTGGCTCCCTGTACCTTGGCCTCCTCTCTGGGTCTGCCCATCCACTGACACAGGATTCAGGACTGGCTTCTTGGTTTAGAAGGGTCCCCAGTGCTGTTATTTAAAGTGTGCAGAAGACAAAGTCAGAGAGAGAGAGTCGTGGATCACGGAAGGGCTCACCCAAACACAGTGAAAGCGAAGGTTTGGGACGAATCACTCACAAATGCCTGGCCCTCCTCTGAAGGGGCTTCTGCCGTCAGATAATGCCATCTTGGGATCGGAGGAAACTTAGAAGTTCAGCAGTTCTGTTCAGCCCCGACCTGCTGTCTTCATTCTCAAAGTCGTGGATTCACCGTAGGGATACCCAGAGTGAAAGTGCCTTCCCTGGGCGCAACCAGATGTAAAGCCCTGCTTGCCCCCGAGGACTGAGGCGCACCCAGGATGGCCACTTGGTGGCCTTCTGTGGACCTCAGGAGCAATCTCTTTATGGCTCTCATCTCCTTTCAGTCTTCATGGTCAGCCTAGTACAGGGCCCAAAGGACACCAGGACCACAGGAACGTCACCTTCCGCTGGAAGCCAAGGAGTGTCCTTCCACCCTGTCCTTCTAAGGCCTCCCCTCCTCAGAAGCTGAGCCAGAAGTTCAAGGCCATGGGACACAGGCCAGGACACTCCCAGTGGGGACCGAGCCAGAGGTTCAACAGTGGGATGCAAGAGCAGAGAGGGAATTCAGTACCTGTGGGTTCACATCTGTGAAATGATGTCACAAAAGGGATTCATAAAAGAGCAAATGAACCAAACAGGCACTTCCCCAAAGAAGACGCGCCAAGGGCCAACCCATGTAGGAGAAAAGTTTCAACAGAGTCAGCAACTGGGAAAACCCAACTCAAAACTGTGAGGAGGTCTTATCTCACTCCACTGAGAATGCAGCCAGCAGGACACGACACGGATGATGATGAATGGAGAAAAGAAATCCTGGAGATTCACGCCATCTTGACACACTGACACCAGCACAGCCATGTTTATAGCAGCCTGTTGACAACAGCCAAACTATGGAACCAGCCCAGGTGCCCTTCAATGGATGGACGGATAAAGAAACTGTGGCACACATTACATGGTGGAGTTGAAATGATGTCGTTTGGAGGAAAATGGGTGAATCTTGAGAACACTATGTTAACCCAAACAAGCCAAACTCAGAAGGTCAACGGTGGTTTGTTTTGTCTCATATGTTGATGCAGGAGGGAAAAAAAAAAATGGTGAGAAGGATCTCATGAAAATCAAAGAGAGATTGATAGAGTCAAGGAAAGAGACCAAGAGGAGGGAGGAGGGAATGGAGATTAGAAATACTGGGGAAGGATGTTGCCCGAATTATGTCGTCACAGTGTGCCGCGCACGCACAGGCAGGTAACAGAGCATCCCACCATTATGTACAACGCACCAATAAACATATGAAAAATAAAATAAAATATATGAAAACCAAAAAAATACAAAAGGGATTCATAACTACCAGGAGCCCTTGACGGTAAATCAAGTCTGTGTGTGCGTGGTACTTTTCGTGACTTTTTAATACCATTACGACCGATGACGTTCACAGCTACCAGGGCTTTGGCTGTGTTTTGAGAGGAGATTTAATGTGGCATCCACTCCAAGACACCTACAAGGACACCCACATTGGTTCTGACTTACAGAAGAGGGAGATGAAGCGCTGGAGGGTTTAGGGTTGGAAAGTAAGGCCTGGTCTCTCTGATTCCAAAGTCCCTTCTGTCCACTGTCCTTCCACCCTCTAGTGGCTGACAGTATGGCTTTGAATTGCACCCAACACCCCGTAGACAAGGTGTCTTGAAAGCAATTGGGTTTGCAAACCTAAACCAGGTGAGAGGCTTCCGTTCCTGGGGGCTAGATCCCATCTGGAGGCTGTCAGGGGTGACTGGGGAGGCAGGTCACAGGGCCCGCCACACACGAGCCACAGCTCCTTTATGTATTTTGTAGGAAGAAGCGGTTCTTCGTCGTTAATCACTTTGCACACGTTTTTATTTCCAAATCCCCCCTCTAACAGCAAAGTGTGCTGTTTAGAACGAGGTTCAAATCAACACGACGTCTCAGTGCCTATGAAATCTCTGGGTAACTTTGTTGTCATGGAATCACGTGGTCTTTACCCAGAGTGCTTCCACCTCGGGCCGGGAGTCCCCAGGACCAGCCTCTCAGCCAGGCCCTCCTACCTCTAAGTGGAGCTCAGCAGAGACTGGGGCTGGCGGGCCTCTACTCAGCCTCCTTCCAGTTCAGCGAGACCCTGTTCCACTTGCCACTTCTGTGTCTCATTTTGCACCACAAGAAATTAACACAGAACCTTTGCCGCCGCAGTCTTGTTCTACGTGATCTTGAGTTTTAATTCTTTTTTTTTCCTTTTTTTTTTTTTTTTAGTCGATGGCAAACTTGTCCTACTTTATGGCTCAGAACAAAGGGTGACAAACAGCTTCATGGCTTTGTCAGTCTTAGTTGCCCGCTTTTCCTTCTCGAATTTGGCTTTTTCTAATCCCCCTTGGCTCGCCTAATAGTCTTCCTACGGGAAGCAAACTCTTTTTTTTCCCCCCTTCCTCTAAATACTTAGACACCACCTGCATATAACACGGATGAGTTCAGGAGCAGAGTTAGCAGCAGCAGCTTCTCACCGTGGCTTTTATCTGTAGAAGTTTTAAATTCATTGCTTATTGGCATGAACCGCTGACGCAGGATGCTGAACTGAGGGTCTGCACTTGACGCAGGAGCCCGGCTTTCTTCAGGCGTCAGCCTGGGTTCTGGGATTAGCAGGTGTAAATGAAATGGCCTCCCTCTCTTTGACCTTGGTGAGTACACACAGTACCCACACCTGAAGTGGGTTTGGGGCTGGAATAGAGACATGATTTTCTTCTCTAGAATGATCCTTAAGAGCTCCAGCAAGGGGTACACTCTGCTTTCACAGTGAGCAGCCCACGTGGTAAGCCACCTCTCAAGAGCCCTGTGCCTAAAGCTCCCTCCATTTCCTTGAGGACACTGTGTGGAAAGAATGGAGGAGAACTGCTGGGTCCCGGCACGTCACCAACGTGACAACCCGTGGGAGGCAGAGGAGCCCCTGCGCCATCTTGTCTTGTGTTCCACGTTGGGTTGACTCTATTACTGAAGACGGCAAGTCCAGCCACAACACCACTGGCCCGCCGTGGACAGAGCCGCCGCCCCTGCCAGCGCGTATCTTCAGCAAGGACATTGGATCAAAGCTATGAAAACTGTGGAGTCGACAGCTGAAGTTTCCCAACATAACCACACCCATCGATGGGTGCCTTGACATCTCTGCTCGGTTTTTTTCATATTCTGTACCCAAGAAGACAAAGGACAGCATCTACTGTGTGGGGATTAAAGGAGCTATAGGCCACGCTGCATCCGTCACCTACCATCATTGTCATCATTATCGTATTTTAAAAAAAATTAACACAAGAAATATGACAATCCAGAGTCCTCTGACTCTGATTCTGTATTCCGCTCACCCTGCTGAAGTGCAGAAACAGGCAGAGCACAGGGTCCTCCCTGTACCCTTCACACCCCATCCTGGTGACTCTACCATGCGGCACCAGGGTGTGACACCATGAGGTCTAGAAGCTGGGCCCACCCTCCCAGGAGCCAGCAGCTGGATGCACAGAGAGCTCCCTGGAGCCCCAGGATTCCAGCACTCGGGGACCGGGGACCCCCAACCTTATTCAAACTCGCTGATCATTTTACTAAGGAGTGTGAGTATCAAAGGGTGGTTACATACTGGACCATTCTGCTGCTGAGGGTCTAAAATACCTCCCTGCCCCCAGGCAAAGCTCAGAGGCTCGTTGGTGGAGGAGGATTCCTTTTCTCTGTGCCCTCCTCTCCACACCCAAGCTCCTGGGAAGTCCTGACATAAATCAAACCTGAGAGTGGGTCATTGATTTCTATATGTGGAGAAGCCCTGTAAGGGGGATTCGGGATCGTTCCAAGAGAACTTGTTTTACTATTTATAAAGCCAACTGAAGTTTCCATCTCTTCTCGTGAATCAATTTTTCTTCTTATCAGGAAAGAAATGGCGGTGTCTGTCACTGTCCTTTAATTCCTCAGACGTTGGCGGAGTCCCTGTTTATATGAAGACACAGCGATGCAGGACGCAGACGCCTCTGACCTAAAAGCCGATAGAGAACACCAAGGAGTGATCAATCCGTCAACAGAGCAGGAGAACTGCTGCAGTGAACACGTGGTGCCGGACAGCTGCCGCTCTCCTTTCTCTGGGCTATGAGTCACTTCTCTTAACAAGATGTCGCATCTCGTTACACAATGCTGTGTGCATGACAGGATGCCACAGGTGGCTCCATGTTAGCTTCAGATGAAAGTCTGAGTCACGAAGTGCCAGTGTTCCCATATTCCCATTGAGGTTTTGCTCCCAGTGGACATGTGCACAGCAACTAGAAAGTATATCGTCTTTTTGACACCCAAAAACCACAGCGGAAGCAAGTTCCAAATAATCAATGTTACACAGATTGCATTTTTTTTTTAACTTCAACGTAGTTAAATTTGGAATCTGCTGTCAAAATCAACTAAAATAATAAAGACAGATTAAATTTTAAAACTTACTTCTAAACTGAACCTGGGTGATAGAAGAAAGCACACCATTTAAAAAAATAGGTAGAACTGAATTGTAGTTAAAATGCTAAATATCAAAATTTGAAGGATGTCACTTTAGTGGGAGAGAGAGACCCTTGAAAGTTTTCATTAAATGTGCATGTATGTGTGTGTACGTGTGTGTGTATATATATATATATGTGTGTGTGTGTGTGCATGTGTGTGTGTGTATATATATATATATATTTATGTGTGTGTATGTATATAAATAATCATATCTAACTTAAATTTGGAAAAGAACTAACAGAACAAACCCAAGAGAGACAGAAAAAGAAGAGATAATAAAGATAAAAGACGAAATTAAAGAAATAGAAAACAGAATTACTTTGGAGAAGCTTACAAAGGAAAAGCCTATTCTTCAGGAAGACAGAATTGACACAATTCCTGCAAAATTGACCAAAAAGAAAGGAAAATCAAAAGAGGTCCCAAGAAGCCAACACTAGAAATGAAAAGAGACATCACTACAGACCCAAGCCTCGTTGCCCCTCCTGCCTGTGTGGCAGGGGTACGACCACCCTAGGAAGGGAACCAGCAGGCACCCGGGTGGAGGCCGAGGGAGAACTCCGTCTGGGAGACCTTTGTGTACTGTCAGGTGTGTGCTGCTCTGCTACAGAGGAGAAAGGATGAGGAAAACTTCGCCTACGTGCAGATCTCTCGAGCAGCATCGGGAGGGTGGTGTTCTAAGTCTCAGGTTGATCTTGCAATGGCCCTGCAGGAGGGGTGTCATTCTTCCCATTATATAAGTGAGGAAATCAAAGTGTAGAGAAAGCAATACGTACAACCAAGAGTGGAGGGTGAGGGCTGATTTTTAAGAACTAGTATTAACATTTAATTGAGAAAAAAATTTAAAATGAATGAAAAAGTTATTCGGCAGATTCCATGTAGGGACCAGGTAGATTCAACATTGAGCAATCCCACAACGACTGGATGTGCATTTGAACCTTCATTTTTTTGAGGGGAGGGGTGCCAGGAGCACTGAACCCCTGAGCCACATCCCCACCCCTATTTTGCATTGTATTTAGAGACAGGGTCTCACTGTGTTGTTTAGCGCCTCACGGTTGCAATTGCTGAGGCTGGCTTTGAACTAGCTATCCTCCTGCCTCCGCCTCCCGAGCCGCGGGGATTACAGGTGTGTGCCACTGTGCCCAGCTTGAACTTTCATTTTATCAGCTATGCAGTACATACTTTTTCTACCACACTCAAGCAAAAATTATTTGCTGTCACTAATGACTTGGTGCATGTCATAAACTCAGAGTACTTGCAGAAATAGAGTATCCCCATCATCTCTGGGAGAAGCCTATAGCACCTACCATAACGGTCTCAGGAGGGACCAGTCTTCTCACCACTTCTGTTCTATGTACCAATCGTCAGATATGACATCCATGTTGCTCCTTCCATTCCTCCATCGACCCTTGATCCCTCCGGCAAGCTTCAGCCTTTTCTCTTTCCCATCTGTTCTACATCTTTTTTGCAGGCACAGGGGACATCTCTACTCACAGCATCCTGGATATCCATTTTTTTTTTTTAACCAAACAAGAATGACCAATGGCATTTGCACACATTTGGGGGCTATCATTTTGTCTCTCTCGGGACTTTGCTGTGCTTACATCCCAACGGCACGATGTCTATGTTGTTTTGAAAAAAATACAGACTATTTCTGCCCTGGGCTAAACAATGTCGGTGCTTTCTTTATCATTCCATGGGCCATAACTTCTGAACTTGTGGGTAGTGTTTACTTTTTAAGCTTCTCTCATTGGAAATGTCTTATTCACCAATCACTAAGCCACCACTGCACGCAAGCGCTAGGGTGAGGTCTCTGAATGAAAGAAGCAGGGCTTCTACCTTTAGAACGAATTGCCATCTGCTCTTACAAGGTAGCAGTTATTCACATACTTCAGATGGCAAAGGTGTTCTTGGAGAGGTCAAGAGCTAGCTCCTGCAATCAGAGCTGAGGCTGAACCCCGAGATTCCTCAGTGACGCAGCAACGCTCTTCATACCACCCTGAAAGCAAGTTTGGGGGCTCAGGTCACAGCGAACATCATTTGGATAAAGACACAGCTACAGCTTCTCTCTGTATGGCCCCTGAGCTAAGGTATTTTTGAACGGGTTCAAAGGGCTGTGAAACAGCAGCAGCTTACAAAACAAAGGAGACTATTGAACAGTGGCGTCTGTGACCCCACGGATCCCTAAATATTTACTCTGGGGCCCCTTGTGGGGAGTCCTTGCTGACCCCCGACTTGGTGCTGTCTGAGGCCGCCCTTGCTCCTGGGGTGCCTGGCCTTGTGGCTGGCTGCCTGGTTTCGGGTTGGCTTTTTATCCAATGGTTCATGCGCTTTGGTACATCACCTCCTCCCTCCGGTCCTGGAGTGCACGCGTGCCTTCTGCCAGCCCTGCCCGGGAAGAGAGCCCCCCAGGACCCTGTGACTGCCCGGAGGAGGCAGGCTGGCCGAGGTGGACGGGCCAGGAGGGAGCCCTGCCACCTGTCTAAAGCGCCACCACCAGCTAATGGAATTTCTCTTCCCGGAGTTACTGAAATCCGTCTGGGAGGGGGCCCGTTTGACGGGATCAGCACTTTCAGAGACATCGACAGCAACTAAATTGAAAAAATGCACCAAACCTTGGGTTTCAGCGGGCGATCGACTTAATATAGATTGAGTCGGGAAGAAAAATAGCGCACAGTGTGCAGCCTGCGCTCCCATCATCTCATTAAAGACGTGGCTGCGGCTGGCGGGGCCCCTCTCCCGGCTCTCAGCCGCCGGTTCAACACGGGAGGACTAATAACACGGCACTTCACGGCCCCGGGAAGGGGCTGCCGGAATGCAGCCTGGAAACCCGCTCCGGTTATTATTTTATGAAAACAAAGCCTGGCCACGCCTGGAAGTGCCGTCCTGCCCCAGCGCCGGCCACTCCCAGGGCTGGCAGCTGACCCAGGAGGCAGGGAGATGGAAGCACATATGCCCAGCCTCTCCCGGCCGGCCTGCCAGCTGCCCGATTATTTAATTACAGTTTCCTGGCTTCAGCACTTCGCCCTTACCTGGGAATGTAAGTGAAATGTGTCAGAAATAAAGAAATAAATTACAAGCTAAATCAATAGGAAAGCACCGCCTAAATTGGCATCGCGTTGGATATCTGTTTATCCAAAGGCTTTCAAAGTCATTTAGACCTTCAAGGGGGAAAAAAAAAAAAGGAAAAGGAAAAAAAAAAAAAAAAAGCAAGATAAGTTGGAGCCTTGGTGTGGTGGAAACTCCAGGGAGATGTCTGTCTGCAGTCAGCCCCGGCCCCGGAGCTGTCTGGCTTCACCCAGAGCCGCTGAGGTTTCCCTTCATGCGGTTCCAGCCAAGACGCGGCCTCCTAAGTGGAAAATTTAAAAGTAATTTTTCACCTTGAGAGAGAGGTTCCCTTCTGTTTAATGCTTACTCAGGCGAGACAGCAAATCTTAAAACAAACACTTTGGAGGCGCGTCTGCCAAAACTTCACTCAGACAGAACAGAAGATTGGAGATGAGGATCCTCCTTGTGGCCCGCGCTCAGAGGAAGGCCGGGGTGGTGTTCTGGACACCGAGTCCCTGTCCCTGTGTCTAGCTCAGGTATCAGCAGCATCTTCCCCGAATGTCCCCAAGGCATTTTATTATGATTTCTATAGATTAAATGGGATGGGGATGAGGAGTGTGTGCCTGGGCCCGCTGCCGTGCTTCTGAGACATGAGATGCAGGATGTGTATCTCCTGGAAAGACGGTCTCGTCGTCAGGGAACATTTATCTCTCTGAGAAAAGACGGGCAACGATTGGATCTAGCTGGAAGCAACGAGCACCGTGATCCGCAGACGTGGGCAGCACCCACACCCGTGTCTGGCTCCTGGAATCTGGGTTTCCAGTGTCATCCGTTTCTCTTCTCCCTCTGACCCCTTTATTCTGCCGTCTTCTCTAGTCCTCTCCTGCCCGCTGCCCAGGTGAGAGTCTCCGTCTGTCCTGACCTTCCTCTCCTGGGCTCTGCAAGGGCTCCTACCAAGCCCCGGAGGGAACCCCAGACTCACCGGATCCGAGCTGATGAGCTCCAGGAACAAACTGGCCCTTCTTTCCCCTAATAGCATCAGAGGCCCAGCGAGCCGTGGTCAGAAGGTAGGCCAGCAGTGTCTGCGCCACAGGATGGTCTGTGAGGTTACATGAGACGGGAGCTGGAGAACACTCAGAAGAAGGTGTCACCGTGGTCACTTGACCCAGGTCTTACGCCTCCCATTAATGTTCAGCTCAGTGGACTGTTCTTGGCAGTGATTCCAGTGGCCAGCTGTTCCTGTTGGCCTGTGACTGTGGGGTTTCTTGGTGCGTGGACACCTAGCGATAAAGCACTATCTCAGGCAAACCTACCCAATGGGTCATCTTCCGCTCATTTATGAATCCTGGGTTCCCCTGTCACCCTGGGTCACTCAACACTGTCATAAAGAAAATCAATCCTCTTAACATGAGAATGCTAAGACTTTATTTAGAAAAACTGAGCTCCCCAATAAAACCTGTTTTATAGAATGATTAAGCCCCGGAGTCCTGATCATGTGCGCTACATACACGCGCCTTTCTCCTGAAGAGGTGAAGCAATAACGTGGTCACCTATGTGGAGTTTTAATATGACACAGATGGGTACCCAACGAGAATCTCCAGGTAGGCATAGTAGCTACTTTCTCGGGAATATAATTAATATTTTTTGAATCTTCTAAACACAAGAGCGTGTCGAGGGTCAGTCTCCCCTCGTCTCTCTACTATAACAAGAAATGTGCGTGTGTGGGTGAACATTGCCCAGCTGTATTCAGATGTCAGTGAGTGCCTCAGGTCTAGGATCTGGGAGAGGTGTGAGTTGCAGGCCAACTGTCTCCACGGGGAAGGGTGCAGATAATGGGCACAGGGTGGGGGCACTGGAAGGACCCGGGGGAGTCAAAATCACTTGGGGAGATTGATGCACCTGGGGGGGCGGGGAGAAGCCGTCTTGGAGGCCGACGTGGGAACTGTGTGTGCTGATGGGAAACACAGAAAGGTCCGTCTGCATCCCCCTGCACCTTCGCTGAGCATGAGGTCATGTGTGCACAGGGGGTGTCCCACAAGGTGACATGAGGAACAGCAGGGTGTAGGCGGAAACACGTCCAGATCTAAATGAGGGTGAGAAGCTTTGATCAGAGAAAACGAGGGTCACTGGGGATCATCTGGAGGTCATCAAAGGAGACTTCCGGAAGGTCATGGCTTCGTGGTGGCTGAGCCTTCTCCAAGGTTGTTAGGACTGCCCGAGATCTGCCCCCGAAAACTGTACCATGAAACAAGTCTCCACAAACTTAAGGAGATTTCAGAGACACAGAAAATGTTCTCTGACTCAATGGAACTAAGTCCTAAATCAGTATCAGAAAGATATTCGGAAAACGCCCATGTATTTTGGAAATTAAACACACCTCCGAATGATCCATGAGTCCTAAAAACAGAGCTTAACAAAAGTTGTGGGGTGCTGGGGGTGCAGTTAAAGTATCAGCGAGAGGTACGTGTAGAATTCTGTGAGCTTATATTATGGAAGGAGAAAGGTCTTCGCTTCCACTTTCAAAAGGAAGAAGAAGAAGAGCAAATTTAAGCCTACAGGAAGCAGAGCCTCAAGGAGCACAAGAGGAAAAATAAGAGCCAAAGTGGAGGGAGCCACCCCAAGTCATACAGAAGGCAGGAGCCGCAGGACCTTGAGTTCTTAGAAAAGATCACTAAAATTGATCAAGCATTTAGCTCAAGAAAAATAGAGATGAGCAACGGATTGCTCACATCAGGGGCAGCAGAAAGGGTGTGTAAAATAAATGAGGAATATAAAGAAGCCAGAGTCGGGCAACTTTGTGCCTGTCCATCTTACAAGTCAGATGAAATGGCCGTTCCTTGAAAAACCCAGACTGTCACAACAGCTTCACAGCAGAAGCCGGGGGAGCTATCAACAGTCCTACCTCCATTGAAGAAATCAGACTCGCCATTAGAGACTCCCACCCAGCAGACCCCAGATCCCCACCGGGTCCCTGGGGAGTACACTAAGCTCGCAATGAAGAAATAGTGAGGATGCTACACTTTTCCCCCCAGGAAACAGGAGAAGGAAAGACTTCCAACTTATTCTAGGAGCCCAAAGAACAAGAGAAGAAAACCATAGACCAATATCGGTGATGAACAGAGACGCAAATGTCTTATCGAAATGTCAGCAAAACCCACAGCCAACAGAAATGAGAGGCGAGAAGACCCACCAATTGCCACACTCAATATGGCGAGAGCATCACTTTTCCTCCCGTGTGTCTATAGATTCAGTGACATCACAACTCCAGCCTCAGGAGAGCTTTCCATACAAATTGACAAGCTGCTTCTGAAATCCATGTAGAAACTCAGAAGAAATACAACAGCCTCGGTAACTCTGGGAGTGGAGAATAGAGCTGAAAGATTCGCAGGTTGGGCTTACCACGAGACTGTGGTAATGGAGGCGGTGAATAGAGGAAGACAGAAGCTGGAAGACAGAAGGAGGGTTTAGGTCACTGAGACCCAACAGAGCGTCCATAACTACAGTTCATATCAATTGATTTTCAACAAATGTGTTGAGATTATTCAGTGTGGAAAAGGGTAATTATTTCAGAGAACGTTGCTGGAACACCTGGGTGTCCATATGGGAAAAATGAACTTCACAGGGTAAAAAAACTAACTGGAAATGGCTACACATCCAAACCTAAAAGTTAACATTATGCACTTCCTAAGAGAAAACGTGGGACAAAAGTGTGATAGTTTTGGAGTAGACCAGATTTCTTGGGACACAGGAACTATAAACTCTAAATGAAGAACAATGACAAATTAAACTTAAAATGAAAATCTTCTTTAATAAGTAACTGCCAAGAAGAGGAAAAGTCAAGTCCAATGGAGAAAAGATATTTGAAGGGCAGGTATGTGACAACTATATGTGTCAGACAGATATATGGAAATATGTGTGATAGATTATGTGTATAGATAGTTATAAATTTGACACTTTTAAAGAAGATGTAAAAATAACCAATAAGTGCATCAAAGGTGGTCCATATGATTAGTTTTAAAATAAATGAAAAATCAAACCACACGAAATGCACACCAATTAGAATGGCTAAATACAGAAAGATTGGCAACCAATTGTCAGGATAAGGAGCAACTAGAACTTCCAGGGAGTGTAAAATATCATAGCACTTGAAGGAATATTTGATGTATCTTATAAAGTTAAACATCATGTTACCATAGGACCCAACAATTCCACTTTTAGAAATTCATCCAAAAGAAATAAAAATGTATTTTACCCAAAAGTTGGAAATGGGATGAAGGCAAGATTAGTCAAAATCGACACACAACTGCTAATTGTAAATTCCTTTTAAGGAAGTGAGTCCAGAAATTATCTGCAAATCTGTGCATGTGAAAAAGCAACATTATTGCAACATTATTCGTGACGTCCCCAAATGGAAACAACCCAAGGACCCAGCAAGAAGAGAATGGGCAAATGGCGGTGAGCCCACACCATGGAACACCCAACAGGTACAAAATGGGATGGCTCACCGACGGACCAGAATCACCCAGACATCACACTGGATAAAGACACTCAGGCTCAGAAGACCCCAACTAAGTGGGTCCATTTTAAACCAAACTCATGCAGCATGTCTGTACTGACAAAAAAACCCTCAGTGGTGATGGAAAACTGAGGATGGTGTTGGTAGAATCCACTGAGCAGGGTCACAGTGGAATTTCTGGTGATATGAAGAGTAGCTATTGATGGTGCTGGTGGCTACAGGTGCTCATCTGTTTGGCAAAGGACCTGACGTGTAAGCTTAAGATGATGAAAATTCCACCTCAAAGTTAATTTAAAAATGATAAGGAAAATGATCACTCAGCAGAGCAGGGTAAAGCAGAATACAAAACAATATTAAATTTGATCCGTGTGTATAGTAAACACACACACACACACACTTAGAGTTAAGACTGAAAGGAAAGGAACCAGAACAAAATATTTTTATTCTGTGCAGGTGGTAGGACTTGGAAAGTTTTCTTTTTAAGTTTTTCTTATTTTTATGTTTTCTACAAAAAAAAAACAGTGGTGTCATTTTTATAGTTTAAATAATAATATAATTGTTTAATTTCCACTCAGCACATTCGTATCTGAACATTCCAGGTCCCTAGATCATGAGGCTGGCTAAGAGACGGGTTATTCTTGATCAGGGCATGGTGACCTCTCATTGGCTTAATTTACTGATCTTCAAAGTCCCCGTTTCTGTGGTTTGTGGTTGTATACACCAAGTCCTGCTACATTTCAAACCAGGAGAAAGGGCTTCACATATGTTTTGCACAGTCGACAGAAGTACTAATTCATTACTACCCCCAACATTACCTTAAAAAAAAAAAAAAAGGAAAAGAAAAAGAAAACAAAATACAAGTGTCCAGGCTTAGGCATGCACACACACGCAGCTACAGCACCCTGCTTGAAAAAGTAGGCTTAATTCATAATCTATAGGAACTACATAAGCAATTTAAAATAATTGAATAAGCAATTGGCTTTCTTTGGGAGGAATGTTCTGAGCTCATTATCTTTTTAGTATTTATTATTCTCATTACATAGGAGTCACTTCATCAATAGCACTTTAGGCCAAGCTTTAAATACTGGAATAGTAAATATAACTGCATTATCCCCACTATCCTAATAATATTTTTTCCACCTCGAGTTCCCCTGTGCCCGGTACAACTCTTGCGAGTTATAACGACATGAGATAATAACATGCTAAGCGCTGGCTATGCCCAAGCACCATTCTAAACACCTGGCATATACGGATTCATTTAATCTTCCTAAGCACATAATAAGGCAGGTACAATTATACCATTACTGTGACCATTTTACATTTTCTTTCTCGACTTCTCGCTACCCAACTGCCTGACTTTGCATTTGACATGCTGATCTCAAAATCCATTCTCTTTCCATTTTGCTCTTTATCCTCCCGAGAACGACCATGGAAACCACAAATTTATGGTAGTGGGGCTGTCTATTGAATGGGGAAAATGGGACTTACATGAGGAACCTTTAATTTCAAGAAGCATAACATCTCCTCTGTGTACCCCTTGGAAGGGTGAGTAGAGGTCGTGGGCTGAGTTCCCCGATACACGCTGCATGGGAAGTTGGATGTGGAAGGCACTTGGAACTGGGGCCTCTCTGGGACCCCCTGCCTTCTGGAACTCTGGATTTGGTTTCCAAATTCAGCATCTTGGCTGAGAATCAATTTTGGTTTTGCGTTAACCTTCTCGGCGTGGCCCATTCAGCTTACGCCTGCTAGCCTTTGTCTCCAAGATATTAAGAGAAGGTACCACCTTATCTTAAATGACATGGATCGCCCCTGGCCTCACCCAGGGAGAAGAGGGAAGGCTTTCATCGAGTCATGTAAAACACTGTTTTAGAAGAAAAATCCAGGTGCTTCAGATGCCTGTGAGAGGAGGGTATGGCCCTGAGACTGGGGATTCAGAGGCTGGTCTCTCTGGGAGGCGGCATCCAAAAGGGGTGTTGAAGTCCCAGCATGAATCAGAAGGAAGAGAAAGGAATTCTAGGTAAATGGAAATGCAGGAAGAGGTGCAGAGCCCCAGGCAGGCCCCGGCATCTGGAGACCTGAGATTTCATCAGCCTGCCTGGAGGGGTTGTCTTGGGGGGAAATAATGGGGGAACGGACGCCTGGGGGAAGAGCAGGCACCTCCCTCCTACTCGGAGCCCTGCTGGACCATCTCTGGGGAGGCGTCTCCAACACATATCAGGTCTGTGTATGCAGCCAGATTTGAAAAGCTTTTTCCTTCGTGTTTCTTGATAAAGGAGGTTTTGCAACATCACTCACTACATTAAAATGCTTTCTTAGCTTCAGGGGACTGAAAGCATTTTTATTATGTTCCGACATTATTTATCCTTCCTGTACACAAGAGTGAAAAGCAGAAATCCAAAGAGAAAAATCCTTCTAATGTCGACAAGCACAGCCTTGGTCCATTTGTCTGCTGTTGTGAAAGTAGAAAAATGATGAAAGAATTCAGGAGAGGGCTGGTGTCTGTCCCCCACCTTCCCAGGACATGGTGACGGGGTGGAGACAGGCTGGCAGGGAGACGGTGTCTGCAGCTCAAACCATACCCTCATTCACACCGTGTTCTGGAAACCCATTTCAACAGCGCACACTAGGGACCCGCCTTCTGTTCAGAAGCCTTAACCAGCTGGACGCCGTGGTGCATGTCTGTGATCCCAGTGGCTCTGGAGGCTGAGGCAGGAGGATCATGAGTTCAAAGCCAGCCTCGGCAACTTAGCGAGACCCTAGGCAACTCAGTGAGACCCTGTCTCTAAATACAATATAAAGAAGGGCTGGGGATGTGGCTCAGTGGTTAAGTACCCCTGGGTTCCATCTTTAGTACCAAACAAACAACAACAAAAATAACAAATATAGATATATTTATATCTATCATCCATCCTGGTCACATTGCTTCACCCAAGGAGAGTCTTTCATCAGAAAGCAAATCGTCTCACAGCAATTAAACAATGTCCGTGGACATCCATTTGCAAGAAATATATAAATTTAATTTTTTTAAATCATGGAGATTAGTAGAACCCGCGGTCCCTAAGTCGCCTTATGATCATCATTGTTAATCTGGGCTAGAATTTGCTGGGATGGACTTTATCATTACTGGCACCGGCTGTGTGCATCTCCAACTGGTGCCAGCTGTATGCACCTATCTCAGGTGGAAATTGAGTGGTAAACATTTCCCTTTAGGTCCCAGGCTTCTGGTCACTGAATCTTGACAGTCGCAAGTTTCATGTCTCTTTGGGTCTGACGTCTGTCTGCCAGCTCCTCCTGTCCTTCTCTGGGGGGGCTCATCAAGCTCAGCAGGTACCTCCCAGGTTTCCTGCTTTCCCTATGGATTCCAAACGAAGAGGGTCCCTCAGCCTCGGAGAGGCCAGCCGCCCTGCCGAGCCCACCAGGCAGCATAGTCTTCCCTGTGTCCACAGGGGATGGGCTCCAGGACCCCTGGTGGGCACTGAACTGGGGCTGCTCAAGTCCCGTGTATCAATGGGCACGGCACTTGCTCCCGTGGACGTTAAATCATCTCTGGATTACTTATGATGCCTAATACGGCTTGAAGGCCATGGAAACAGTTGTTGGACTGCATTGTTTCGGGAATAAATGGTAAGGAAAAAAGTCTGTTCACAACAGAAGCAGATTTTTCAGTTAATCGATCAGCGTGCATGCGGGGAACCCAGGCCTTGCCCGTGCCGAGGGGCAGGCTGCCTCAGAGCCACAGCCCAGACACTCCCGTGCTTCTCACCTCAGTCACTGCACCTGCACAGGTGGAAGTCACGGACGGAGACTCTGGGTCTCCTCCATCTGAGCACGTCACCTCCCACAGGTGGCCTTGGGGACCTAAGGACTGACAGAGTTTGGGATTAGTCCTCGGAGGCCAAGGGCAACCTCTACTTTGGTTTGCTTCCTTTCTCCTTTGGAAATCTACCTTGGGGGTTCTTCCTCTGCTCCTGGAGCACGTCCTTGTCCTGACAGGCTTTAGTCCTCCTGACTGCTCTGTTCACCCACTCCCCTCCCTGGCCCTCCCCCAGGAGCAGCCCTCCCACAGGCCACTGTCTACCTTTGCATATAAGCTTTTTTTTTTTTTTTTTTTTTTACAAAATGTGCAAAAAGGCTTCCCGCTAGGAAAGGCCCCTTGGCTGTGACCTAATCCATCAAGACAAGAACAGTCCCCGCTCTCATTAGCCACAGATCTGCAGATGATTTCTTGAGTCACCTCCTCAAAGGGAATTTACATTAACAGTTGTGCGTTGACTTTGACGCATCTTGCTTTCATCCTGTTTCCAATCTGAGATCCTTCCCCTTCTCCCAAGAGCAAATAACAATGGCACGGCTGTGTTCCAGCAAAGCCCGGACTTTGGAGCCAGACGGAGCTGGGGCCTCAGCGGCTGGGCCCCTGGCCAACCGAGTTCTTCCTCCTGACGGAGGAGCAGGTTTCTTCAGCAGTGAATCACAGGTGATGATCCCTAGTGCCGTGCAAGCAAGGGTTAAATAAAACAGCGTTTAAAGCATTAACACTCGTCTGACCTAGTGAGACTCAGTGTGAACACTCGTTATTGTTGTCATTTGCCTTATTATTCCATGATCCAAGTTCACCTGCCTCGAGGATCCGCAGCCCCTCTGTCCAATGACTGGGAGATGCATCAGGGTGAGAGTCTACTGTGTCATGTGACATTTTTCCAATGCAAGTAGAAAAATGGCCTCCTTCCGAGGAAGGGCCTTCACCCACAGAGCAGCTGTGAAATATTGTGCCCGACACTGCAGGCAATTCTCACACGCCGGATCTGAGATGTCGAGGAAACCTTGGCAGGGCTATTTCTCTGGGGGCTCTGGCAGATTGGAACAGGTGCACCGTCTTGACCTTACAGAGCCGCGGCAGGATTTTTCTCAAGCATGGAGCATGACTGCACACTTCCTACAAGGCCTGGGGGCCACGGCCCCAGGAAATTGGAAGCTTAGAAAATCAGCGTTCAAGAGGCGAAAATGCTTCATCCGGTTATCAGGGCTGGAGAGAGATGCTTTTCAGGAGCAGCGCCCGCAGCGCACTCCCCCGCCCCCCCATGCTTCACGCCTCTCCGCCTGTGCCCTTGGCCTGTTGGTTATTTTAATTTTAGGGACGAGGATGAGGATGGGGGTGGGAAGCTCTTATCCTCCATCATAACGATGATTTGGCCACTCTGATAGGAGTGACAGTGAGGCGGGGGAGAGCCTCTGTCCCCCAGTATAGGAAAGTCACATTCAAATAGAACATAAGGAGGGAATAACCTCCCAGAATCCCCTCACCGTCCAACCACCCAGAAGCAGCCACAGGCACACGTCAGTGACTTCTATCCCTTCCTCCCTCCTTCCGTGGCTGTATTGTAACAACCTTATCAATGTATTTTTAACCATTTTATCACTATGTATTTATACGTGATAAAAATCATCTTTTGAAATTGAAGTCTGGTGAATTTTAGTAAATCTACCGAGTCCCACTTCCATCACGAAATCCACCTTCGGAGCCTTTTCATCTCCCTGATCAGACCCTTCCTGTCTCTCTATGGCTAATCCCAGCTTCATGTCAACTTCAGGCAACCTCTGAGCTACTTTCTATCTCTCTAGATGTGCCTTTTAGGAAGAGTTTCCTGTAAATGGGATCATACGACGTGTGGCCTTGCCTGTCTGAATTCTCTCACTTTGCACAAGGTACGTGGCAGCAGGTTATCAAGATATTTTTATGGCTACATAATATTCCACCGTGTGCAGATGCCGTATTTGGTCCTTTCATTGGCACACTCTTTGACCTGACGGCTGCTTCCCACCGGTGGTTACTGTGACTCATGCTGCTGAGGTCACCCAAGTGTTTCATGTCTCTTGAGTGAATACGTAGGATCCATACCCAGGAATCAGTGGCTCATCTGAGATCCAGCTCCCCCGATCTCAGGATGGGTGGAGGGCAACACAGAGCCCACGGACTTTTCTCCCTGAACTTGCTCTCACGACTCCACTTCCCTTCGAGAGTTCAGGCAGCAGATGGTGAAATGTCAGTTAAAGAGTTTTCATGGCTGGTCTGCACTTGGGGACACTAGGCTGTGGTGACACCAGGCTGTGGAGTCAGGTGAGGGGCTCCCGGAAACACTGGCCAGGGCACGGCCCCTTCCCTGCCACCTGCTGCCCTCCCACCCAGAGGAGGTGCTCAGGAGACGCCAACTGGGTGGAAAGGGCACGTGGGGGTCCTCAGCGGCCCCTGCACCGCGCCAGCTGCTCAGGTGTGAGCGCTCGCCGTTCTCACGGCCAGACACGGAGCACGGCGCCACGTTCTGAAACGCATTTCCCCCCAAAGGATCTGGTCCACGGGAGCTCCAGGCGGGTAGCTTTCTGTTGCCACAGAAACAGCTTGCCGCGAACATCCTGGTTTTAAAGGACTCAGATTGACTGTTGAAGAGTTCTGAATGTCACAAGTCTCACTTAAAGGACAGGGTTGTGCTCCAGCGGCAGGTTCCAGAGGACCGTCCTGGGCTTGGGGCCCCACCTGCACCTCTAAGCCACGTGGGCATCTGCCAGCCCCAGCCTCCTCTGTCTCTCTGTCGTGGCACATGCAGTTCACGCACTTCACCTTCCCTGGGTGGACGCTGCCGCCACCCTCCTCCCTCTGTCTCTATATATAAAGTTCCTTGGGATAACCTTGGGCCAGACCAGGCAACCCGAGACAGCTGTCCGTCTCAAGATTGAAATAACTCAAGCACCTCGAGTCGTCACCCTCCAGGGTTGGTTGGGGGAGGACGTTTATACATTTAGAAAGGTATTTTGTCGTTGTGTTTCTTTTTTATACAGTTGCAGTTTTTTGTGAGTTTTTAAAATTTGTTTTCATTAGTTACACACGACAGGAGAATGCACTGGCGCACTTTGATGGATCATACACAGATGGGATATAACCTCTCACTCTTCGCAGTGGAGGGGAGGGGATGTGGGCCTAGGAAAGATAGGAGAATGCAACGGACATCATCACAGTGGAAAGGTGTTCTGTCCTCATGCCAACTGGATCAGGAGCCCAGTGCTCCCCCTGTTCACCCTGTGTCACCCTGAAAGAAAGCTCATGGGGCTCTTGAGACGCCCCGATTCCCAGGACGGAGCCCAGTCAAGGGAAGGAGGTGTGCGGGCGGGCGGGAGGCCTGGCCACGCTTCACCCTGCAGCTCGCTGCTCTTCTCCTGAGGTGGGCACTGGGACAAGTCCAGTGATCTGCTCCGTGAGGCTGCCCGTGTGCCCGAGTGGCCACTCCTGCAGGGCTGGCCACCACGCGGGGAGCAGTGTGAGCCAGGCGGGTTAAGGTCCTAGCGGCTCCTGTCCAGTTCCTCCTGGTAACTGGAGGGAGTTGAGGGCACAGTGGGGTGGACACATGTCGCGTGTCCAGCCGGCCACCCCTGGACAAAGCACCCTGAGGGACACAGGCTCTGTGTGTCCTGGGGCAGGGTCGTGAGGGACGGGGTACCAGCAGTTAAGCCTTCACCACCGAACGCTTCCCGGGGCTCTCACTGGTCTCTAAGTATCACCTAGTAAATCACACGTCTCACACGCCGGCCCCGGGCACCACTTTGGCCTCTCAGCCACAGACACTGCTCTGGCCCACCTGGGCTGCGGGCCTGGCACCCGCCCCCCCTGCACCCTGGGGCACAGTGTCCCTCGTGAGTTCCGGGATCACAGAGGTGGGCATTAAGACCACCTCCAGGACGGCTTCTGGCCCCTCAGTTCAAGCACAAGATACCTGGCTTCTTGCCATTTGTCAGTTATCAACCTCCTGAAGGAGACTGTCAAGTGACATCAGATGGACAGATGCCCATCAGTTCACCCAGAGCTAGCTCTGTGCCCCTCCAGCCCTCGCCCACCACCCGGGGCCAGGGAGCTGAGCAGGGCCAGGGCTCGCAGATCAAATGACAAGTCCACCAGTCAGTATTTTGCAATTAGATAGACGTGATGGCTGCACAACTTTAAAGTGTACTAAAGACAGATTTATTTACTTAAAAGGGTGGATTTTATGATATATGAATTATATATCAATAAAATAAATAGAAATCTTAAGTAAGCCGGTAAACAAACCACACTCACACATACACAAACACACACTTACACAAACACAAGACTCAAAGAGTGCATGGCGGGACTAACAGGCTACGATGAGAATTGAGAGTCATTGACTTAGTTTTTTTTTTTCCCCCCACTCAGGAAAATTTGCCTTTTAATTTTATTTTTAAAAGTTTTGACTGGTAGCCAGGTGTGGCGATGCACACCGGTAGTCCTGGACACTCAGGAGGTTGAGACGGGAAGATGGCAAGGTTGAGGCCAGCCTCAGGAACTTGGGAAGAACCGAATTTCAAAATAAAACATAAAAAGGGTTGGGGATGCGGCTCCGTGGTAGACACCCTGGGGTTCAATCCCAGAACCAAAAGCAAAGCAAGCACACACCTCAAGTTTTATCGGTGCCTGTTTATAGTAGTGGGATTTGCTCTGACATAGATGTACATCCACATAACTTAATTAACCTTAAAAGATCACACACACACACACACACACACACACACACACACACACACACACACACTCTCACGATAGAGGAAAACCATCGCCCTGTTCTGATCCTCACTCGCGCTGAGCTCAGGTCAGTGAGCGCGCACGTGGACTGGAGCCGGCTTGGAGGAGGACTCAGCAAAGGTGTCGGCTCCAGCGTGAGAGGACGCCGTCGCAAACGAGGGCAGCGGAAGGGGCCGAGATCCCTGCAGGAACGGGGTCATCGGCCCCTCATTCCCATAGCTCCCAGGGTCAGGCCCGTCCTCGTACAAACAAGAACTGACTCCCGGCTGCCAGCAGACCTCAGCCTCTCTACTAGTATTTGATAAATTTCTGATCTGGTCATCTAAAATTAAATTTCCCAGATAGTTCGCTCCATTTCTGGCTATTTATTGTGTTCAATATAGAAAAGCTGTTAGGAGACGTTTGGGAAGGTAGTGGGACCGTTATCTCTTCTATTTAAAGAGAGATGACTTTTAGTGCTCAACAGCTGCCCACGACCACCCCCTGCCCACACGCTAGTGCCAGAGCCACCTCTGTGCTCAGCTCGGACCTCATTGCAGGATGCCAGTTGGACCTCCACCCTCCCGCCAGCAGACCTGCCCGTGAGCACAAACCCACACAGCTCCAGCCCACACCCGGGTCATACGGGAGCCCAGACCCCCTGCCCGAGAAGCACGGTGTCCTTCAAGATGTGGGTTCTCATCTCCCTCCTGGGTGTTCATCCAAAAGAACTCAGATCCACAGGCTGCCCGGATACAGCCAAGTCGGATGTTTACAGCAGCCCAGCTCACAGTCACCAGGTTATGGAGCCAGCCCAGGTGCCCACCAACAGAGGACTGGCAAAAGGCACTGTGGCCGACGCACCCCGTGGAGGTGCACAACTTGTTGACTGTATGACAGAGCAGGAGAAGCCATGTCCCAGCTTGGAGGGGACGGAACGGAACTGCCAAATCAAGGCAGGGAGTGACCCTGGCCTGGGACAGGAGGTTAGTAGGACAACTGCCAGATGTGAGCAGGGTCTGGATCGTACTTATTGATGCTGACTCTGACAACTGGGTGTCTGTCCACTGTGGCTGGATGAAAATGTTGGCATTTGGGGAGGCTGGGGACGGTTCTGGGGGTCTTCCCTTTTACTATTTTTTATGACTTTTAAGACTAGAATTATTTCAAAATAAAATTTTAAAAAAAACCCTTCTCCCTGGCTCTTCTGGGCGGATGGAATGCTCTTGGAGGGTCTGAGGCTCTCTGCACTCGCCGCCCTCGCTGTGATCCTGTGTTTATCTGTGTCTTTCACTAGAAAGCGAGCTTTGAACGCCGGAGCTGCCCTCGTCACGGTCATGTCCTCAGGATGCGTCCTGGACCTGGTCGATAACAGACTCGCTCTCTCTCGACCCACTGGGATGACTGGGGTTGGCCAGAGTCTGGTGAACCACCAGGCGCCTCTGCTCACCCGTGACCACCAGGCCGAGGGCTCGAATCGTGGCCACTCGTCGCCTTTCGTACCACGGAGTCCAGCGGTAGGTGGTTCCAGGGCTGGCTCATGAGCTGCCCCTTCTCTGCTGGGTTACTCCCCGGTGGCTGCGTTGTTTAAAGTTCTTCAGCCACAGCTCTTGTTAGGCATGACGTGTAGATATCTCCTCCTCTTCTGGAGATTGCTCTTCACTTATAGAACCCAGGGCCTCCTGCATGCTAGGCAAAGACTCGGCCACTGAGCTACACCCCGCCCCCCCCCAATAACATCTTTAATTTTGATGAAGTCCATATATCAACTTTATCTTTTACGGGATCACATGAGCCTCTCTCTTTTTAAAGCCAAGTTTGTGGGTCTTTGGTGGGGAATGGTGTGGTGTATCTGAAGGTGCCCTCTTGTTGCTTGCTGGGCCTCTGGCACCGATTCCCACGGCTTCTTTCTGAACCATTTTAATGCATGCATCAAGGAGAAGAAAGACCTGGGTTCTCATCACCTTCAATACTACTGTTTCAGCTTGAAAGCAGGCATAACTGGGAACAGGGAGAAATAATCCCGAGTGGCAGCAGAGACCCTGAGGAGCCAGGGCCAAGGGCACAGCGACTAACAGCGGAGATTTGGGTGTCAGTAACGGACTTGGGTTCTGGATTCCAGGGCACTACTTGTGTGGATTCAGTTCCCTGAGTTCCCTTCTCTGTATGATAAAGAAAATACTACTGTCCTCACATGATCATTTCATGGGATAAATTCCACAAAGACTATTCAGAGCTTGCCCAAGGGCCCGACCCCTGATGAGCAGGTGACAAAGGCCAACTCAACATTTCTCTATACAGCAGCAAAATAAACATTAATGTATCTGTTGCTGCTCTATTTAGAACTTTCTTCTCAGTTCAACTTTATGAAAAGGACAAATTCAGAGAATAAAAAGGCAAGCCACAACTCTACAATATGGAAAGAGTTCCTACAAATGTCTAAGAAAAATAAAAGAACAAAGGAAACAGGAGACCCAGTTCAAAGCAGATGAACCATTGGAATGAACATATCACACCATAGGATGTTAAGATGGTCTGACAACCTAGACCAAGAGGACAACATCAGTCATCAGACAAATACACATTCACACCCCAGGAAGACGCTGCCACACACCAAGCAGGACAGCTGACCTTTAGATATTTCCAAGCACTGATGAGGATGTGCAGCAACCGGAATTCTTTTCCATTTCTGGTCACAGTGTGTGGTGACAGAGCCTCTTTGGAAATCTGTTTGGAAGTACCTACTAGACCTGTGCACACCCTCTGACACAACGTGATTCCTGAGTGTGTCTGCCATGACACCACCCAAAGACCCGCAGGAGAAGGTTGGCCATAGCTTCATTTATATACTTGAAGCTATTAATACCCTCATATTCCTCAGTGTCAGCACAGGGTGGATAAATTCTGAGACACTAAATAATGAGATGCTACAGAGCAATAAAGAGAATAGAACTAAATGCAACAAGCAAACATTGAATACATGTAGGCGGAAGCCCAAAAATGTAGGTCGCATTATCCCATGTATAAAGTTCAAAAATAGGCTAACATGTTATTTGGTGAAAGGGACCAGAGAAGTGACTTTGGGGAGATGTTGATGTGACATAGCAAGAACAAAGGCTAGAACTGTTCCCACGTTGGTTGACACTTGCGTTGTCGCCACAGGTGCATAGACAAATACCCTCGTTTAACCCTGAGCTTCGACTTATACACCTTGCTGTAGTTAAGCGGCGCCCTGACTTTCAAGCCGAGTTATTTCTGGTGTGACATCACTGATTTCCGTGAGCTCAGTGCCCACAGTCTGCTTCAGTCGAAAATAAGCCCCTGACTGCACCAGGTCTTACCTCCTATCAGGAGTTGCAGGCCCCATTTCTCCTTCACTACCCCTGAAAGGCTGGAAAAATGCTTCCTGATCACGAGGGGCCACTGCAGACTCGGTTACTTTCCAGGATAATCCTTGGTCACCTTCCCGGAGACTGCAGCAGACAGTGAGCCTCTTTCTTACCCTCATGGCACCGAGCTTCACTCCTGGTCCCAGTGGAATCTCGACTGCCGTGCTGCCGTCTCCGCCTCTCCCCCAGAGTCTGAAGTCTTCAGAGGCCGAGGTCGTCTCTGGCCTCCTGCTCCAACGTACAGCCCAGGGTCGGGTGCTCTGTAAGGGTCCCATCCAGGCTCCATGGATTGCATTCAGAGTCTCTCCTCTCAAAAACCAAGACGTAACTGATGGGCAGCCTGGATTTTTCTCCTCCCAGGAGTGTTGGTGTTTATAGGGCTTTTGCTAATGCCACACTGACATGTTCTTTGTACAGGGCCTGTTGGAAAATTAGATCAGGTGGCTTCCTCACTGTAACATATGACACTTTTCTAATTAGGGCAATGTTTAATTTACTGTCTCCTGGCTTTTAGAATAAATATAAATTGTCATACTAAAGTGACAGGTGTAAAACCCAGGATGGCTGTGTTAGAGAGGTTAATCTGCTGTTAATCAAATCAGTTCTGCTTGACTTTCTCCCAGGGAGTGAGAGATAATGGCCCTGTTTAACTGGAGATTAGCCAGCTTTTGGCTGCAAATCCCTCAGGGCTCACCTGAGCCTCCTTGTGCCTCCCTCAGAATGAAGATATTCAAATGCGTCCATAATTAAAGTTGGGACTTTCTCCTTCCTTGGGTAACCTGGGATGTGAGGACACTTTTCACTGGGTCTTTCTATTTGCCAGAAGGTCTTCTCCCGAAATCTAGTTAATTCTGGAATATTCTGGAATGTTACTAAAAGGCCCTTCCAAATTCTAAGACCTCACTAGCAACAGGGCTGCAAAGCCCCACAAAGTTGGATCATTGTGGCATCCCGGGAAGCAGCCTGGCCTTGTCCTCGAGGTGACCTTGGGAACCTGGTTAACAATAGAGGGATCCTGCCAGAAGCCAACACAGCAGTTGGTGCTGTGAGATCCCCAAAAGCAGCGATGACAAAGTCCTGTCAGGGGCAGCGTGGATTGGGTACTGTGGGGTCTAGAAGAGCGGCCTTCCTCTGTGACTTTGGAGATCTGCCGTCTCTGGAGCAAGAGGGTGAGGGCAGGGGAGCACCAACACCATCCCGTGCCCAGAGCTAACATGAAGCACAGAGACCAGTGGTGAGGCAGGCGGCAAGGCAAACCAGAGGCCCAGGAGAAGAAAACTCCTGACCGGAGGCTCCCAGGATTACCCTGGGAAGGTTGAGGACAAGCATCATTATGTAGGGAGGGGGCCATGGAGCAATGCTTGAATCTTTACCATCAATTTTAATCCCCCATGAAAGAAAGGTGACATAGTGTCATAGTTGAGACAGAGGACTTCCGAGCCAAGGGCTGTACTCGACCCCGCTTGAACTATAGGCAAGACTTACCCGCTGAGTCTCAGTGCTCTCCTGTGCAAAATGAGGTGGTCATCATTAAATGAGGTAATATGCATCATGCACTTAAAGCTGCCTGGTTATAAAATCACTGAATAATCATTGAGTGCCACCGTCACCATCCCATCATTATCAGCAAGATCACCAACATTCCCGTTACCACCGTCATCTCTACCATCTGCACCATCTTCACCATCTCCATCATCCCCATCATCACCAGCACCGTTATCTCCACCATCTCCATCCGCACCATCCCTCATATCCCTGTTATCACCAGCACCATCATTATGGTCATGATTAGCAGCAGCAGCGGCGGCAGGCAGGCTGTATTCCTAGATGACAAAGACGGAAGGAATTAAGTTAATATTGACATTCATACACGAGAAGAAAAGTATTGATCCGAAGGACACGTTACCCAAGACCATGCAGCTGATCAAAGCTAGCCTTAGGTTTGAACACAGTTCTCTTCACGTCTCTAAATCTAACCGTCTTTGCAGCTAGGGAGTTGATACAGCCTGGGAAACAGGTGGCTGAGCCACAGTAAACACTGCAGGGTTGTGCTTCCCCATCAGTTTAAGATGTGACAGTATCGCATGGTTGGTTGATGGCAAAGGAAAGAGCACGTTCTTAACTACTGGAATCGGGAGCTTGGCTTTCTCATTTCCCACCTCTAGACGAAGGAGGCAGTGAGAACCAACGTGTTTTCTTGCATCTTTGCAGCCTGCACGACTTTTCCCATCTCTCCCCTGTGACCCTGAAGTGTCTCTGGATTTTTGGAGAGCAGACACGGTTCCACGTACTCTCCCGTAACTCACCCAGCATGCGAAACAAATAACTAGGCTGACATATCTGAAGTGCTGTGTCGTGGGCAAACAAGGGGGAAAGGCAGGCTCGCTCTTCTATTTATGGACTATAAACCCTTTACAGTGGCATTGATGAAGGGTTTATAGTCAGTGCACAAGCTGGTTACACCATAAATTGTAATGTTGTATGATAAACTGGGACTTTATAGCAGTAGTAGATATCAAGGAAAAAAATGAGTTGGCGTCCAGAAGGATCCGTCACTGGAGATGCTGCTGCAAGTTTAAATATTCAAGCTGGGTTTTTGTCTTCATTTCATTCAAGCATTGAGTAATTCATGCTCTTCCGAGTGGGGATTTATAGATTTACCTGGAGCTCAGCAGTGTCAACAAAGAAACAAACAAACAAACAAGGCAGAAGGCACCCTCAGTGGGGACTGGCGCGGTCCTGTGGTGGTGAGAAATGCAAGAGGAGAAACTGAATTATTCAAGCAGTTGGGTCTTCTCTTTTTCCATGGGCAGATGACAGGTGAGCTTCCCCCTTGTTTGGGCCCCGTTTAACACGGTCCTGTTGTAAGACATCTCGGTTGCTCTATCGAGAAATGGAAAATATTTACAAGGGAAATATGTTGAATATAACTTAATTGCCTCTAGTTTACATTAAAGCTAGAAGCAGGAAAATGTCAACAAATGTTAATGTCCCAGCCTCCCTAATGGGCACACTCTCTCAGCTCCCCATCCTGTCCTTATTCATTATGGAACCGCGATTGCTAATATTTACTTATTACTTATTTATACTTTCATTTGAAAGTAAAAATAAGCTCATTTGCCATAATAACAGCTTAATATTGCCAGTGCTCGGAAACTGTCTTTTAAAAGATTTCTATTAATGGCCTCTCAGAAGAAGAGATCAGAGAGTTTTCACTTCTTGCATACAGGATATGGGGACCGTGCCATTCACTTAGAATGTGATCGCCTTTCACTGGAGTGCTTTCTCGGTCCTCTGGAAAGGAAGGTGCCTTGAATTCAGAGAGGGGAGGAATACTTTGGCTTTGCAGAGAACGGGAGCTAAGAGGAGCTCAGAGGGAGGATAGAGAGCGAAAAGATGGAGAGCCATCTGCACAGAGGTGGAGCTGTGGAGAGGGGTCAATATGTAACGGGTGGGGTCTGGAGTCAGGAAGGAAAATCACCGTCACCTTGGATGACAATTCTGACTGCGTGGAAATGGTGGCCTGGAGTTGTGTGTTGAGAAGGATTCTGAGGTTACTGAACAAAAGACCTAATGGACGAACTTGGTGGAGTGAAGGGGAATGAGGCGGCAGCAAGGGTGTTGCTTCGTACCCGGCATGGTCGAAAGAGAAAAAGAAACAAAGAAGGGAGACAGAGAACAGGCTAAGAATTGGATGCAGTTACCATCTAAAACCTAATTTAAAATGAACTCTAACAAAATCTCACTAAAGACACTAGGAGTCACCCCAACCAATAAAGTGAACCGGGAAAGCACACACGACTTTGAAATAAATTGTCATGTCACTTTTCTATGCATAAATGAATTCTAAACAAACAGCTCTGCTGATTCTGTTTTGCCAACCCATTTCTTCTGTTTGTCTTGTTTCGTTCCAGAGACTATATTTTGAGCAAAAATCTCTCTTATTAAATATTACTCTACAGCATTATTGCAGATGGCTGCAGACTGTCTCTCCATAGAATCGGTCCAAATTTTCCTAACAGCTCTCCTGTTATCAGGTATTGATTGCTAACATTTTTTGACCTAGAAGTATGACAGCTTGAGACAGTTCAACCTAATGACACATTTTTTCAGGCCCTAACCTAATAAAGCCCCTACTTTGAGATAACAACAGCGTGGATCCTTGTAGCTAGGGTTTATACACTTGCGTGGCTCTTTCTTTGGGGGAAATTCCTGAAAGGGGACTATCAAATTCTAAGCATGCATCCCAATTCTAAAGATGGGACATCACGTCTAGAGACGAGGTGGTGTCTGGAAACCCTGGCGGCACTCACTGCACAGGAAGGCACACCCTGAGGCTCGCCCTGTTCAGAGCTGGGTCACGCTCTCAGTACCACGGAGAGCTCCCTCAGAAGCCCACCTATTGGAAGGCAAAAATGCAGTCCTTCCAAGCCCCTCTGCACAAGTTCCCTAGTCACAGGGGCACTGGGTCTCCTTGCCAAAGATGCAGCAAGGCCAATGGGGACATCTGTGCCGGAGGGTGGAACCCAGTAGAAAGCTCAGGTTTAGACCACGGTGCGGACCCTGGATCGGCACAGTGCTCCTCCAACTGCAAGCAAGGGTTCCCATTCCCGCATCATCCAAGCATTCTTTATTTCCTGTGCTGGTCAGCTTTGCTTCGTGGTGACCCAAATTCCTGACAAGGATAACTTAAAGGAAGGAGCGTTTATCCTGGATCACCATCTCAAGAGTTAGAGTCCATGGCCGGCCGACAGCCCAGCTCTGGGCCCGAGGTGAGCATCAAGGCCCTGGCAGAGGAAAGCAATCCAGGACAGGACAACAAGAAGCAGAGAGAGATAGAGAGAGATAGAGATAGAGAGAGAGATAGAGAGAGAGAGAGAGAGAGCATTGCACTCATCGGGGGACAAAATATAAACTCCCAAAGACACATCGCCAATGATGGACCTCCTCTAGCCACGCCCCCTGCCCACTGTGAACACCCAGTCAGTCCATTCAAACTAGGATGGACTGACCAAGTCACCTCTCATGGTCCAATCACTTCACCTCTGAACACTGCCACATGAACACAGGAGCTGGGGTGGGGGGACAGATCACACCCACTCCATGCTATTTCATCAACCATGTTTGTCGCTTAAGTTCTAGTGCATAAGCCACGTAATAAGGCCTTCGAGTTGTTTCACCGTTTTCATGGGGCGGGGTGCAGCCAGTGGATAACCAGGGATTGAATCCAGGGACTCTTAACCACTGAGCCACATCCCCATCCCTTTTAATTTTTTATTTTGAGACAGAGTCTTACTAAGTTGCTAAGGCCCTTGCTAAGTTGCCAAGGCTGGTCTCGAACTCACAATCTTCCGGCCTCAGCCTCCAGAGCCACTGGGATTACAGGTAGGTGCATCACCCACCAGTTTCCCTCTCGTCACTTAAACCAACTTGTATCCACCAAATGCATTTTCTTTTCTTTCCTTTTTTTAAGAGAGAGAGAGAGAATTTTTAATATTTATTTTTTAGTTTTCGGTGGACACAACATCTTTATTTTATTTTTATGTGGTGCTGAGGATTGAACCCAGTGTCCCACACGTGCCAGGCGAGTGTGTTACTGCTTGAGCCACATCCCCAGCCCCCACCAAATGCATTTTCATATCATCACTCAAAACCGTAATTTTGCTCATGTGTATTTAAACATTATTATTTTTAGATTTATCCACAGGCCACCAAAAATCTTCCTGTACGTTAGGTACAGAAATATCTCACTCAAAGATACTATGCAATCTCTTGAATTCTTTTAGTTTACAAAGGGAGTAAAATAAGAGGAACATAATTTTTTTTTTTTTAACAAAGCTCTATAGTCCAGGTGTTGAGAGGGGAACTGTGTCATCTCCCAGCATTAGAGTATAGATATCAGTATCCGTCTGGGCTGCAAAGAGACAGAAAAAAAATTGAAGCCTTTACCCTTCACGTCTTTCCTGCTTTTAAATTCCACTTTGCCCCTGATTGGATAAGTTATATTCTCTTCGTGTTCCTCTTTCCTGTAATGAACCTACCAGTCATCACCCTCATCTCATTCAGGTATCGCATCATTATTGGATTCTTAATGATCATCTTTCCCGATTTCTGGCATCCAGAGGCAGGCAGAATTTGACTGAGGGAATGATGTTGGTGATCTGCCAAGATTTTAATCACCAGAAATGAACTGGCTGCTACCAGGGGTGCTGGGCAAGCTTGCCTGATAAACGGGTGAAAATGACAGAATCCCCTTTGGTTATCCAAAGCGAGGCAAGATGGGGCCGAAGCAGGAAGGTCAAGGTCAGTGGTGGAAGACAGCAGAGCCTTGCTCTTCCCACCTCCAGTGAGAAGCTCTCCCTGGAAGCATGGACCAAACACATGAGACCACATTGCTTAGCGCTCCTCTTGAACGAGGATTCCTCTGCTTGGTCTCTGTGGCTTTAAGTGCAAAAACAAAACCAGATATTTGCAAAAGAACAAATTAGCCAGTAGCTTTCCACCTCTCTCCTCGCCCCACCCAAAGTGGGAGAATCACTTTGCAGCCACCTTCTCCTGCAGAATGACCCAATTATCTTCTAAATTATAAAAGGGAAATCTTTCCCACCAACGATTGGTGGCAGGGCCAGAAGGCACCGGGTGGCAAAACGGTAGCAGGAAAAAAAAAATATGTAAACAAAAAGAATCTCCCAGAACAAGGGGCAAGCTGTCCACATCGGCAGATCCCAGTGGCTTCAATCACGGGCAGAATCGCTTCCCCAATAAATGAAGCCAGAACAACTAATAAACTCAGGCGCTAATTGCTGGCTGCAGATGTATTAACTGAAGCAAATGGGATGCCGGCAACCATTAATTATCTAATGAGGCCAGCAGTCTTCTGATGAGGTGGGGCTGATTAAATATTAAAGGGTGGCATATGGAAAGTGCCAGGAACAAAAGATTTCAATCTGGGGGGAAAAAGAAAGAAAAAGAGAATGTGTGTGTGTGCGTGTCTCTGTCTCTGTCTCTCTCCTCTCTCCTGTTTTAAGACAAGAGCCATCCTTGTGTCTGAGAAAGGTAATTAAAGTCCCGTTGCTAGCACAAGTCTCAAAGTGACTTCAGTGAAGTCTGGCTTCTGAAGCCCTGCTGCAGATGAAAAGCTTTCACATTAAAAGAGGGTGACAAAAAAAAAAACATTCCGACGTGAAAGCAGTTACCTCTTTGTTTAACCCTTAGCGCGAGGGCGCGTGCCTGCTGTTCCGCGGCTTCCTCCCCTCTCATCTGGTGGAAGGGCACGTTCATGGGTAGGGTCCCTGCGGAAGCCCCTCCCAGCCGGGTCCTTCAGCTTCTCCTCCACAGCTCGCACATTCAGTCAGGAGAAAAGAGGTGCCCTTTACAGGATTCTAACAGCGCCAGGTGCACTCTGCTAAGGGCTGGGCACGTGCGATCTCATTTCATCCACAAGGGAACAGACGGGCAAGCGCTCTTCCCCTTCTGAAGGCATGACACCTGAAGCCCAGGCAGGGATGGAGTGAGCCTTCGACTCCACACAGCTACTGAGGAGGGCCTCTGAGGTTGAAACCCAGGATGTCTGTTTGTCTTTGCACCACACAAGACTGCTCAATAGTTACATGGTACTCAGAGCATTTCTTCTGCAAAGCCTGCTTCTAGTAGAACAGAAGGGAACGGAGCTAAGTGGTTTTCTGGCTGTCCTTGGAGAGGACGATGGTCTGACTTTCAAGAGCATTGGAATGCAACTTGTTTGAAGTTGCCTCTGGCTGGAGGGAGTGTTTAGGTGAATAGCTACCTGGCTGTCCGGGTTTGAAGGATTTTCCTGGAGGCAGACAGGGCATTCAGTGCTGAAACTGAGACAGCCATAGGCCAACTGGAGCGCCGGACTCTCTAGTCTATATGGGTAGAGGTTGTTTAGAGTTCCCCATAAGTTAAAACCCAAGTTATCTTTGGTTCATGTTTTTAGCATATTTAGCAAAACTTGCTTTTAAGAGGGATACAACTGAGGCAGAGCAGAGATGTCGTAGGAAGACATTTGGAGTGACTTATGACCTTGTGTCAGTCTGTACCATTCAAGCAGCCATCTCCTCTTCCGGTCTCAATTTCACATCTTAATATTGCTTGGTGAGAGGAGTGAGCTTATATCTTTAATTCTTATGAGCCCTATCAGAAGGACAGTTCAAGTCATTGTCATCAATGACATAACTGGCATTTGTAGAGTACTTCCCAGTTGGTACTTTGTTTTGCGTGGTCCAGTTGGATTCTCATATAGCCTCATATAGTTGGTTGCAGGCAAACTGTCGTGTGCTATATTGAGGAAAGCGACCCTCGTTAATTTAGGTTTATGGTAGAAGTGGTTATCAAAGGGACATGCACGCAAAATCAACCAAAGTGATAGAACCTCAGGCACCGTCCTCCTGCCTGCTGCAGCTGCAAAGTGGGGGTGACCTTGGGCAGGGTCCCAGCTGACAAGTGACCGTGGCTGCTTCATCCCAGGCATGGAACTCTTTATCCCTTTCAGATGAGTCATCCCTTCCCCAAATCCGTAGCACCGTCTCTCTAAAGCGCACTCCATAGCCTGCTGCCTCGGGGGGATGCTTGAAGAAAGAAAAAGTTTCCTACCGCCTATGGATACTCAGAACCACACAGACCGTCATCAGGCGTGACAGTAGGTTCCATTTAAATCAAAATTGAGAATAAAAACATCTAATATGTAGTGAGAAAAATACAAATGGTTTTTTTCCCCTCGGGGGTGCAGCAAAAAAAGTGAAAAGAATTTGTTTTTTTTTTGGGGGGATTGGGAATGTGGACTACTGGGGAGGGGACAGGTGGAAACATTCTGGGGTGATGAATGTGGGTCCCATAGGTCTATGCATGTCTCAAAAATCATTGTTTGGTAGCCTTAAAACTGTGCGCTTTGCATTATGTAAGTTTTAGTTCAATTAAAATTTAATTATGAATTATCTTTGTGTAGTTAATTACACATGCTCAAGTATCTATGTTTAGCAAGCACGGGTGTTTGCTGCAATTCACTTTGAATGGTCCCTAAAATAAGATAGATTGACAGTAAAGTGGATAAATGGATGGATGGATGGATGGATGGATGGACGAATGGATGATGGATGGTTAGATAGATAGGTGACACACCCAACGAAGCAGGAATTGTAGAGTCCTGGTGGTGAGTACATGGATATCCACTGCACAATTATTTTAAGTTTTCCATTTGTTTGCAAATTTTATAATAAAATGTTGGGGGGAAATTAACAGATCATAATCTTTAAAATCCTTCCCTATTTAGGAAATGCTGCTGACTATTTATCCCTCACATCTTCCCTTGGGGGATGTTTTGGAGCTCAGAAGCATATTAAAGACTTTAAGTCTTGTAGTTAAAGCAAAATAAGTAAACTTTATCTAGCCGAACATTTTATAAAAAATATTTGGTTATGAAAGCCTCTGCTTTATTTATACTTTTTGCTTGTTTCGATAGAGCCTTTGGCTTTTTTAGTATGCTCTGGGGCATACTACACCATCCGAATATATTTATACCTAGCATCAGGCATCCCCAAAGCATATAGTCTCTTTGGAGAATGTCAGGTCATATTTAGGATAGGACTCAGATATGGTGATTATTATAATTTGGGTTTTTCCAAATTGAACAGGAGTGTTTCACATTTGGAGCCAGAGTTTGCTGACCTGTGAGGTATACACAGTTGTCCCCTCTTGCCAGAATGCTGTGAGGAGCAGATGAGGTGACCAACCATGCAGTGTGCCCACCTGTAAGGATGACAGATGATGTCAGGGACGTTTGCCATTCAAGGGAAAACACCTGAGCAGGGAGTGGGGCAAGCAAAGATCAGTTCAGACCAAGACACTGCAGTGCAAATTCAGAACAGCAGCTATTCAGAAGAAAAAGCAGTTACATAAAAATGACAATAAATAGACTGAGGTTACCTCAACAGAGCCAGAAGAAAACGGACTGTAGCTTTGAAATTCTGGGGGAAAAAAAAATTAGAAATTACCCTATTGCACATTAACCGTAGAGTGGGTGAGTACTTTGTGAAATATTCATGCAATGGGATAAGATATGGCCGTGAGGAAAATGGCCAGCAACTAATCCCACCGTGTTAATGAACCTTACAAACTTTTTGCCGAAGGAAATAAACCACACACAAGAGAGCATAAGAAGACTTCCCATTTCATTCCCCAAAAGGTAGAAATGCAAACGTGCATCTTCCTTGCGCTGGTGGTGGGAGGTACGTGGGTGTGGCTGGGAACAGTGAGGCTGGCTTTGGGGTATTGACGATATTCCACGCTTGGTCTAAAAATCCATCCAACCAACCCTCATAATCACTGCACGTATCTACCACCGGGGCATTAAACTCCAAAATAAAATTAAGAGATTTGGCATCCGAATCCGAAAGTCTTAATGTGCTCACATCTGGAATTCTTTGAGGATAAAAAGAAAGACGATGGAGAAACATTAATTACAGAAATAAAAGAGGAAAATTAACTGAAAAAAAGAAAAACACCGACTGTCAGATCACAAGGACCCTCGTTAGGAAAGGGAGACACGGATTTACAGACTTACAGTAAACCCTAGAGAGATATGCACTTCTCAAAGGTTTAGATCAACTTCACAAATATTTTCTGGATGAATGATAACAGCCTACCCACAGGACAGAGAGTTCGACAGGTTTCCAACGTCTCCCCTACCACATTTAATAGCCTCGGGGGATAAAGAATGGTGGTGAAGTTGCTTTATACCTAGCTAAAATATAACTCTGCTCAGGAAAAGAGGAATATATTGAGGAAGTTGGTTGAAGACCCCAAGAAAATGAAATAAAATCAAATATCCATTTAGGAAAAAAAATAAAGTCTACGACAGAGGATAGCAGTGGATATGTCTCATTGCATTGGGGTCTCACTGGTCGACTGGGGATTATGGTGAATGCTTGGATCAGGATTCCTGAACAGAGGCACACACCTCTGCTTTGTTCATCCGGAGAAATTTAAGGATACTCCAGAACAGCGTTTCTCAGCGATGCTAGCCCAGGTGGGAATTGTGGGGGTGAGGGTGGCCTGTGGGATGAAGGATCAGGCTAAGGTCTCGGACAAGAGGACATCCATGGGCAGGCAGAGTCCTTCCAGCCCAGGGGGAGCCACAGTTGGTGATTCGCATTTGAAGGGTGTTTTAAACTACAGGCTTCCACCTGGCTGTTCAGAAGACAAATGCTAGTGGGTTGGAGCTTCCGGACAGCAATTCCAAATCATTAAGAAGATCAAAGTTGATCGGTCTATTTTGAGTCAAAGTTGGGCATTGATCAAATCGCAGAGTGTCAGCAGAAATTGCCCGAGTGGAGCAGATGTGTTGCAGTATGTGGCAATTTCGTGAGGAGAGGAGACCCAGGAGGAGAGCACACACAAGGGGTGCTTCAGCAGAGGGCTGCGGGGACTCCTCCTTTTCAGAGAGGCAAACTGCAAACTCCCCCCCGGGCAGCTGGAAGAAAAGAGTTGGGAAATCAGACTCAGCAGCCTTCAGCAGCAAATCCCCCTGGTGTGACCAAGAGGCTGAGGGCTTTTACTTCCAAAGAGGGCCGTGTCACACTCTAGACGGCACATCACCCCCAAAACCGAGGGGCCTGAAGTGGGAGAACCCTCCTCCCTCCGACTCTCATTTTATTTTTTTTGGCTAATCCCCCTCTTTATGATAATCTTCTTAATATCCATCTGTTACCCTGTAGGCAGTGGCTTCTTAAATTCAAATATCAGGCTATTTTTATCGCAGAAGAATATGTAAAGCAATAGAAAGCAGTTTAATGGATTTCGGTGCCTGTGGTCCTCTTTAACACCATTTCCATAATGAAATCCAGTTACAGGCAGCCGTGTTGCCACGGCTGACAGTTCACAAAGGGAGGAGTGCAGTGGGCCGTCCCTCCTGCACCGTCTCCCAGCAGAACCCTGTGAGATGCTCACCTCCAACAGCACTGCAGGGCTCTGCCAGCCGCACGCTCAGCCAGGGAAACTCTGGCCTTTGGGAAATGTGTTTGGTGTGAGCCAATTCTGTGAATGAGAACAGAGGGCAGTTTCCGTGGAATAAGGACCAGGGTGCAGAATGCTTTTCCTTAGAGGATGACCATTACAGATAGACTGGAGGATGAATTTCATGAGGCAGAGTTAGAGAAAGACCTGCTGCAGAGGAATTTAAGGCCTCGATGGTGATGGCTATCCTTCTAGATAAGTTGTTTAAAGTGATGAATCACATCCTCAGATCTTGATATAATCACATAAAAATACAGAGGAAACCTTATCACATGGGGCCTGGGCCCTGCAAAATAAATCAATCAATAAAAGTTTCTTTGTAACAAGGTGGATAACAAACCCTTGTGAAATTTTGGATTCTGTAGCCCCTCCTCCGTTACAAGCAACAGGATGCAAACTTAAATTGAGGTGCACATGCTGTGTTTGCATTAAAAGACTTGTGAAGACTTTTGACAGGACTCTTGAGTGACTTGTAAATATGCAACCTGGCCCCTGAATGCTGGGCCTTCCCAAGGTCCACGCTGGTGAACCCCAGACCCCATCACTGAAGGAGCCCCTGGCCAACAGCACCCGCCGAGACAATTATTCATGTGGCTTGGGCGACTTCTACTGAATCTCTCGGAAACTGTATGCAAAAACACTGCCCTTATTCAGAGCAAGAGCTTGAAGAGTAGAAAGGAATAATTGAAACAGAAGCTAGAGCAAACTGAGTTCTAACTGTGTCATGGCAAGAACTTCTGAATCTTCACTGGCTTTGGAACCGAGTCCACGGTAATTTCATTACTAAGCCCATTTTAAAGGAGAAAGAAACTGAGGCTCAGAAGGACTGCTTGGACAACAGCCAAGTTTTACTCTTTATGATTGTCGGCACTTGTACGAGGTAGAACCCGCCCTGCCCCAGCTCTAAACTTTGGCTCTTAAAAATTCTGTCTTACTGCTTTCTTGGCAATGGTCCAAATCTGAGCCCTGGTTTTCAGATGGTGAAGTGGATATTGAATGAGAGATGTCAGGAACTGCCTAAGGATACTCCCCCCCCCACACACACCCTGTGGCAGTTGAGATTACATCCCGGACCTCTTGGCAAATGTTCTCTATCAGTGTAAAAGTATCCAGATGGAGTCGACTCTTCATGGGAAAATTGGGTCTCTACTAACTACAGTTGGAAAGCTGGGTGTGTTTCTCTCTAAACCTTCAATGTGGAGCCGACCTGTAGAGCGTGCTTCTCCCAAAGAGAAGGTGAACAACAGTCGGGCTCTTGGTGACCTCTTGGATCAGCTGAAGGCACCTTGGCTTTCGCTGTAACAGGCTCCAGGCGACTCAAGAAGCAGCCGTCTAAATGGTGCAATTTTTAGAGCCACCAAAAATGGCCTTGCCCCTGTCATATCATCTTCTTGTATTACTCAAAGTGTCCATAGGAATTCTTGGTGATTGGTTTTATCAATGAAAACACATGCCCAGTATGTGCATGTGTTTTCATTGATATGGCAAGACCATACTGGAGAATAGTGAAGAAATTGGAGAACTGTCTCATCCGATATCAGGACCCAGGATGCAGCTGCAGTCATTAAGACAGACTGGTGTGAAGGCAAGAAAAGGTAAAGGAACGAAACCTGGAGAAGCCAGAAACGGACCCGCACACGTAATCACGAGATTCATGGCAGAATCTACAGAGCAGATCAGTAAAGCAAATAAATAAAAAAACAAACAAATAGATCAAACAAAACAAAAAAACTCAGTCCTTTCAAAATGGAATGCAAGGTCAGTTACCTATCTGTAAATAATCTTTTCATTGAACGATCATTTCATTTTTATTGTTTTTCTTGTGGTCAAAATAAATAACAAGTCAAGTGTGTAATTCCGTGGTGTTAAGTACATTCACACAGCTGCTGCAGAACGCTGCCCACACTCTTGCCATCTTACTCCCGCCTCCCCTCCTCCCCTCCTCCCGGCCTCTGTAGCAACGCTCCTGCCTTCCCTTCCGTTGGTGTGGATCAGCCTCCTCCAGGTGCACCACGCAAGTGGGATGACACAGGAGCTGTCCTCTGGTGCCTGGCTCATTGCGCTTAGCACACTAGACATGTTCTAGTGTGCATCAGAGTTCTCTTTCTCTTTAAGCTGGAATCCATGTATATGCCTCCCTTTTGAATCCCTTGATCTGTCAGTGGATGCAAGAAGGAGTGCTGTGAACTCAGGTGTTTGAATACACCTCCGAGACTCTGTTTCCAGTCTTTGCGGGTGTCTGTCTAGGATGGAATTGCTAGATAGTCTGGCGATTCTCAGTTCGCTTTCCCTGTGGACCACCATAGTGTTTTCAGCCAAATAGGTACCACCAGGAGACAGGGGCCCATCAGCCAGGAGCCCCCCAGAAATCAGGTTAGTTGGGGGAAGAAAACAAATGCAAACCTGCATTGACAGGAATTAGGATAAAGGGGGAAAGGAGGAGTTGACCAGGACAGTAGGGCAGTCCTGGATAAGCTGTGCTGTGCATTTCCCAGAGAGAGCAAGGGGACTTTCAAGAGGTGGTGGCATTTGAAGAGAATATTGACAGAGTGTACCCACAAAAATGAGGATTTTTTTTTTGTATCCTGCAGAAGAGAAGCCTGAGGCCTCTGAACTGCTGCCCCCGAGTCTCTGAGGATCTGTTAGGGAGAAGACTTAGCAGGTGTCCTCTGCATAAGTCCCGTGCAGAGAAGAGACAGATCTCAGATCGATGGAAGAAGAAGATGCCAAAACTTAGAGCTGCCCAGCAGCCGAGCAGGCTGCCAGAGGGCAGAGAGTTCCACGTGGCATGCCCAAGGACAGCCTGTCCGAGGATGGCAGAGGAGATGCATTCAAAAGTCGCTGATGCTTTCCAAGGTCTCTGTCAAGTTGTGGTTTTAATTATTCTAACGCGGGTTTCACTAAACATCCCTTAAGATATGCACTCATTTTTCGACTTTTCCCCTACGTTAGCTCTTCTAGATAGACAGATGATAGGTAAGAGGGTAAACGGGTAGGTAGATAGTCTATATACACATGCATATGTATATAGACAGCACAGTGCATTTTTCAGGTGATCTATGATGACCACAGTCAATATTTATCAAGCAAACGACTTTGTGCTAAGCAATTTCTGTGCATTATTTGATTTTGTTCATCTCATCATCACAGTAGCCTCATGTGCCCCATGCTGTTGTCCAAACTGCTGCACAGGTTTGAATCCTGGGACAGCGAACCTCAGCAGCCTATCCAGTCTCACAGGTGATTGACTGGCAAAGAACACAGGCCCAGAGCCTGGGCTCCGCACTCAACCCCATGCTACAGGGTCTCTCTGAGTGGCACTACTTTTACTCATGGTTGCTCCATGTGGCCTAATGCCCCAGCACCACTGGCCCAACTCCAATGCCCAGGCAGACACTGTAGCATCCCATGGAAAGAAAGGGCATCACATTTGCCACCATCTCATGAGAGCCGATTATAAAAGATGACAAAGATGAACTTTGGACAGATGCTCGGCTTTCACCCACCCACCCCACTCTGTCCCCAGGAACCCCTTCTCTGCAAGTTGTGGGAGCAGGAGTGCAATTCCACGGCCCTTCTCTTCCCCTCCCTAATGCATCCCACACAAAGGATCATAGAGGGTTTGGTCATAAAATGGAATTGTTTTGTTTTTAATGTTTATGGTTGGAGAGGACCAAGTTGAAAATCAAACACATGGGTCTCCTGACTTTAATCAGGAGAAAACTTGCTAATAGATTTTTTTTTTAACTTTAAATTTAACAACTTAACAACTTGGCGATTTAATTAACTTTTTAAACACAACATAAACCAGCCTGTGGGACTTTCTGCTGCCGTACTTAATTGTGGCAAATAGCCTAGGAAGTGGCAAGAAAAACAGACGAGACACCTTTATGGCGGAGGAGACGCCATCTGCAGTTACCAGCCAGCACCGGGCTGTCACAGTCCATCTCCAGGAAGTGTCACTCAGGACTTCCCAATGGCTCTCTCTTGGCTTCTCCTTTAATGGCACCATAACAACCACCAGGGGAACCTAATACCATGATTCCATAGCAGGAGAACTTCTGCAGTCTGCAGAATCCCAGGAAGGACACCATAGGTCCCAGCTGATTAATTAACCCAATAAAAGTATCAGGTACTTAACTAATGGAACAATTTTAAGAAAGAACCAACAATATCTATGCTTCCAAAGTTCTTACCGTTGAAGAGATGATGTGCATCAGCTGAAAACCCACAGCGCTGTCCCGACCACGGGCAATGCTACTTCCAAAGCCTCTCAGGAGACGTGCGATAGTATCTCATTGATACCATGCTATTATTCCTCTTTAATCTAGAGGGAACAGAAACAGAAGGGAGTTATATACATTGCCTGAGGTCCTAGAGCTAGGTTTCCTATTCCTATTAAAATGTAGGTTTACTCATCCAAAGCACCTAAGCCAATATCTAAGCCTAATCTAGTTGTGTGTCACAATTACTTTTTCTCCCAGTGCTGGGGATCAAACCTCGGGCCTTGCATATGCTAGTAAGTGCTCTATCACTGGGTTATGCCCCCAGCCCTGACAGTTACCTCTTCTTTAATATTTATTTTAGAGTTCTAGGCGGACACAATATCTTTATTTATATTTATGTCGTGCAGAGGATTGAACCCAGTGCCTCAGGCATGTTAGGCAACGCTCTACCACTGAGCCACAACCCCAGCCCCCTGACAATTACATCTTAGGCCCCATTTGTGAAGCACTGAACTAACAATTATTTGAAATTTTTTTTTTCTTAATGGAGTTCAGTCTCATTTTTGGCAGCAAGGTGTCTGAATTGATATAACCAAGGTCATGTGGCTAACTCAAGTGGCCCAGTATTTAAACTGGTTTTCTCTAAAATTCATGTTCTTTACCATTTTTCCCCCCGTTTGCTAGTCAAAAGAAGTCAAGAATTGTAGTGCAAGGACGACTGTTGTAAGAACTTTATATAATTTCTGGAGGACTTTATGATTTCTATGTGTCCATTGTTCTTCCTTGCTATTGTGTTTCCCATAGATAGTTGAAGAAAAACAAACTCAGGCTGAGTACTTATCTGGGGAGACTAGGAGGAAAGACACCCTGCAGAACTTTCATCATCAGAGCCCTGTGCAGGTGGGAACAGAGACGTGAATATGATTTCCAGGGTCATGCAAAACCCAGCTTCTTCCAACTCTAGCCTGTGGCCTTGGGCTCTGAGTGATACTTCCTGTGGCCATGTCACCAGCTGTGGACCATCATTAGGGTGTACAGGAACACCTCACCTAATGGTACCCATACCTGATGGTCATCTTCCTGCACACCACAGATCAATTTTACCAAAAGTAAAAATGGGTCTCATTGTCCCGAGGATCATTTATTGGCGATGGCCCTTTTCGTCCCTGTAAGAAGCAAACTCTGTGGACCCACCTTCCATTCTTTACTTATCCACATAGAAATGTCCTGGCTTAGTCATGAGTGGCCCTGAGGTTCTCGTTCCTTTTATTATAAGGATGATGTACTTAAAATCTTGAGTTTTTCTAGAGGTCCATCTTAATATTGGCTAAAAATGGCAGAGACGATGGTCCAACCCAAGTATCTCAAACCCAAGTACCTCAGCTTTCCTTGTCTTTGTCTCCAAGAAAATTAATCAGGCTGTGTCATTAAACCAGCGCTCCACGGCGGGGACAATGAAGTTTGACGAGCGCCCGCTGTCAAAGAACAGAATTACGGTTCACTTTAGAGAGCTTCGTGGGCTGAGCTTTGATGCTAGGTGGAGTCTACACTTCGTTCCATGAACTAGAATCCGTGTTCCAGTGACAAGCTGAGGAGACTGGTTCTATCGACAGAAGAGAACCAAAAGAACCAAAAAATGGAGTGGGTCATGTCACAGTGACTTCCCTTGTATGGCAAGGACAGGGAGAAAGAATAATAGAAAAATAGTGATGGCTAACATCAGGATCACAGTTAATCCAGGTAACAATTTTTTGTTTCAGGATAAAGGGATTTTATCTTCATGCCAGTTGAAACTGGCCGGTCTGGGAAATCTGACTGTTCTCTCTAATCCTTATTTCTCAGGTCAGAGAAACAGCTAGTTAGCTTCAGCCTGGTGACATGAGATTCCAGCATGAGTGCCGTTATTATTATTATTATTTTTTTGGTACCAGAGATTGAATTCCTGGGCACTCGACTCCACATCCCCAGCCACATGTGAGCCACATCCCCAGCCCTATTTTTGCATTTTATTTAGAGACAGGGTCTCACTGCATTGCTTAGCGCCTCGCTTTTGCTGAGGCTGGCTTTGAACTCATGATCCTCCTGCCTCAGCCTCCTGAGCCACTGGGAACAGCTCCATTTTGATTTTAGCCTGGCCTGTTGGGGCTAGTACAGGGGCTTAGTTCTCCAATGACCTCTTGTAATTTTTTTCAATAACCCTTCATAGGATTCTTTAATTTTCCAAGAAGCAGAAACTGATGTCCAAAAAGAGGGAAATTGGCTTGTCCCACTTCGCTCTAAGGCAGAGTCAGACGGCGCCGTCCTGCAGTGGGGCGCTGCGTTCTGCCGTTAGACTTTCCTCTGACAGGGCGTCAATTTCATGGGCAGAACGAGAGGTTGTTCTCGTCGGCCTCCACGGGCCCACGTGGCTCTAATGTTCTGCGATTCTCTCTCTGAACTCTCCTCTTCCTCCCGCGTGGCCTGGGGATGTGATGGCGACGTGCTCCGGGATGAGCCCACGCTTTCAAAGTCTTAGTGGATCCTAAATAGACTCCGTTAATCTACACGGGGATTTGAATCCTCACGTAAGACATTTTCCTTAATTAAGCCACATTCCAACACGGAAAAGTCGTGTTCGTACAAACTCGAGGATCAGACTTACAGCTGCCGAGCACACAGAGTCTCAATTAGCCACATCCCGATGCTCACTGAGAAAAGGTCACCAGAGTTTTCAGTCTTTGAGATACTTAACATTCAAGGCAGCCAGCGCCACCGCCATCCACGGTCTGCAAGGAGACTGGGTGTATCTGGAAGGGGCCTCGGAGGGAGTGGGGGTCACTCGCCAGCCATCTGACAGGCCTGGAGGCGGTACTCGGCGCCAACTCTACGTTAAACCCCGGCATATCTGCACCGGTGACGGAGACCAGCCCGCCTCCCGCACCCTTGGATGTTGTCCTTCTGAACATGGAGGACCGGACACAGTGGAGAAGCCAAGCTGGGTTATTGGGCAGCATGGAGGACAGCAGCTGCGGTCTTCCCCTGGGGGGAGATGAGATGGTGCCCACTACTCTCGTGGGGGAGCTTATAGATTTATTCTGAAGCACTTTTTGGGAACAGGATCTCACTGTGGCACCAGGCTGGTCTTGAACTCACTGTGTTGCCCAGCTGCCCTTGAACTCCTTGAACTCCTGGGCCCTGGCCTGGCCCCCCTGAGCGCTGGGATTTACTCTCTCAGCGACAGAAGTGCAGGCTCATTATGAAGGAGAAATAGGCCAAAGAAGGCTTACCCTGCCATGAACGTCGGGTGAATGGTAGACACTGTTGTGTGCATGCACCTAGATTTGGGAATCACCCCTTGAGCATGCCGCCGTGACGCGAGGAGTCCTATCTCATACTTGGAACCAAGGAGAGCTGAGCAGTGAATTCCGTGGACCAGCTGAGACCCAAATAAATGACTTCTACATTTCAGAGAACACAATTCCCTTAAAAGTTTTCTCTAATGTAAGGGGGATGGGGGAAAGTTATGAATAAATTAAGAAATTCAAACCATTGGTATGTTTTCAGCCACTTTTGCTTCTCACGTGGCACCATTTGCCTCTGTTATAAAAGACGAAGCTCTTAACACAGCGAATCCCGGATATACGTCTCCCATAGTGTCCGACTATTTTATTTACGTGGTGATTCATTCCTACATTGCCAAGTGTCCCACATTTCCATTTTGTTCTGTATCCTGGGTTTCCACAGTTGCCAAGTGTCAGAGCCACATTGAAGCGGAGCCCACGTTCTTAGCCTCCTGACCACAACCTCTTCCGTCCTGAATTCTTCAGCACCTCCCAGGAGTGGTGGGAAACAGCTCAGGTGGCCTGCCCTGGGCGCTCCTCTGAAGCAGATTCTCCACCCTGGGGTTTGCAGCAGGGATGATATCCTCCCTCTATTCCTAAGTGATACCAGTGAATGATGATTTCAGGAGTGAGGCCAATTTTCCTTAAAAATCTCTATTCTGTAAGCTCTTTATGGAGGCTTCCTACACCGCCTCTAGGGAACATTGATTCATTTGGCTGGAAATATTCTTGAATCACATTTGTAATAAATAATAAACATATGATCCATGTTCTTTTATCATTCAGTATGATTTTGGAGAAGTGCGAGAACTAACGGTTGGTTTTCACTATTTATGAATGACTGTCTCCTTACAGACCTGAACAGAAAAGTTACTTTAAAAAGTCGAATGTTTAATCATGCCAAAAGGGCCTCTTACAGATCCTCTGGCATCACAGTTGTTTGGAAAAAAATGTCATTTCCCTCAGTTGCCTAGATTCAATTCCGTTTTGTTTTTCTATTTCAAAAATCTTTTCTTGTATGACGTCTTTGAAGACTTTTGCTCCATTTGCTAACTCCTTTCCTCATCCCCTTTCTTTTAAATCCGTGTTACTGGGCTCCCACACCATTATCTGCTCTCTGACTGCTTGACTTTGTACTTTCACTGTATCTAATTCACCAAGTTTATACCCTCCTTTCCTTTCGCTCAGTTTCTGGTTGTTTCCCCTGCACCACACCTCTCACAGGTATCTATCTTCCTAATTCCGTCTTGCCTTTGAGTCATTATTATTTTTAAAGGCAGTGCTCCCATTTAGCTGAGCTATGGCCTGAACCTTTCTGTGACTCCTTGATTGCTAGATGCCCTTCTACCTGGGGATTTGTTTATTTGTGCTTGTTGGTAACTCCTTCCCTCCCACCTTGGCACTGATGCTTTTCCTTCATCTCCCTGTTGCTGGCAGGGACCCACCCCAGGTCTTCTCTTTGTTCTCTTCACAGGCGGACGGTTTCTTGACTCCATTCCAGAAAGGAGGGACCCTGCGGTCTGAACCAGGGCTGGAGGGCGGAGTTAAGTCCTCTGTCTGCTCTTCCCTGCCGTGGGACATCGGGGCCTGGGGACAGTGTGCCCGGTGACAACTGAGCTGGCCTTGCTGCAGACAGTCTCTGCAGGGCCTGGTCTCCGGGGCCCTCTGCAGTCTCTGCCCTGACTCACCCTCCCTGGACCAGGAGGCTCCCGCGTCCCCAGAGCAGGCGCCTCCGCATCCTTGATCGTCCTGGAACTCGTCTCCGTGGCGAACGGTCACACTCAGTCTTCTCTGCCTCGGTTTCCCTCCTTTCTTTCATTGCTCTTCACAAGAGTCTCGTGTGGAACGGCTGAGGTGCCCGTCAACAGAGGAACAGGTGGAGAAAGCGAGGTGTGTACCTGCCACAGGCCGCTCTGGGGCTGGGCAAAAGAATGCTCACCGTTCCTGCTGCAGGATCCCTCCTGGGGGAGGTGTCTCAAATTCAAGTGCAGAGGAGCAGACAGCAGAAGGGTGGTTGCCAGGGACAGGGACGGGTCACTGGAGAGTCGTTTTCAGTGGGGACAACGTTTCAGTTAGGCAAGATGAACAAGTTCTAGGGATGCTGTGCAGTCCCAGGTCAGTGGTCACCAGCCCTGTGCACTTAAAAATTTAGGAACGTAGGTCCCATGTTAAGTATCACACACACACACACACACATGCGCACGCGCACACACACACACACACACACACACATGGGCGGGGAGGGCCACAAGGAAGCACTTGGAGGTGATGGATGAGCCATCTTCACTGTAGTCATGGGTCCGTGTTCACATGTGTGTGTTCAAACCCATCCATCTTCACACGTAATAAATCCATGCAGGTTCTGAATGCCAACCATTTATCAATGAGGCTGTTAATAATAGAAGAAAGGAGTCTGCAACCTGGTCATGGTGAGCTGAAGGACTGCGGAGTGGGACTGAAATGGGGGCAGGGTCCACTGTATCCTCTCCTCTGTCACCTGGGAAACGTGGAAACAGCCAAGGAGGCCATGTGGCCCGTGTGACATACGGATGGCCCAGGGTCCGTGGGGCCACGGGTGTCTCCACCTCCTGAGCTGCTGTTTTAAGGATCCTCAGGGAGGAAATAAGATCCCCCCAAGAAGCCTGGCTTCCAGCAGGCCCTAAGACACGGGCTCCGCCACCTTCCTGGTGACCAGGGACAACGACCGCATCACGGCCGTATCTTTGCCAATGGCCACAGTCCCGCTTCCCCTGCTATCCTGCTGTGCAGGCCTGGCCTCTGTGGGCTCTTGGATCTGCACCATCCACCCCAGGAGACCCAGGCCCTCTGTCTCCCACACGCGGAGGATGCGGGTGGATGGTGGCTGGAGAAGCCGCCAAGAACACAGAAGTCCCAGTCCTGACTTGCAGGGTCACGAGAGGCCTGCCGACACAGGATGGAGTCCCCAAGGATAGCCTGGCCAACCTCGGAGGCTGGAGGAGCGTCACCTTACTCAGGACTCACGGCCGCCCCAGCGGGCCCTGTGCATCTAGGAGTGCCACGGGGTGATGTGCTCTCGTCTCTGGGGACGGCCCCGGGAGGGTGCAGCCCGGGATGAGCTGGGTCGCCTCCCCCAGGAGAGGAGTGAAGGAGAGCCAGGAAGGCGCGTCCTGGGGGTCCAGTGGGGGCCTGGTGAGGAGGGTTTCCTCCTGTCAAGCCTCAGGGACCCTCTGAGAGATTCGCTCCAAAAGAGCGACGACGGACAGGAATCGTCACCCCGATCACCACTCCCCTCCATCTTCCTGCTGGGCCGCGGGCTCTGTTGGCTGTGATCTGACTCGGCTTGGCGGGGGGCCAGCTGGCCACCCCAGGGCCTGCGGTGAGAGGGCTCACATAGAGTATCCAGGGACATCCCTGCCCGGCTTCTTAATTAGAGCGACTCCCAGCGGCTGGCTCCCTGCGGGCTGAGAAGGGACGCCCTGGAGCTGGGACGTGGACGGGCAGCTCAGGTGTTTAGCACAGACAGAATCAATGCAGAAATTTCTAGAAAAGGCAACAGCATAAAAACCGAAAGCAGGTCAGTGGCCGCCCGATGCTGGGAGTGGTTTCAGGTGACTGCAGAGAGGTGTGAGGAACTTCATGAGGGTGACACAGAAGCTCCAGTCCTGGATTTGGGTCCCGCTGATAGAGCTGCATCCGTGGAGACTCATGGAACTGTGTGCTTAGAATGGGCGGATTTCATGGTCTTAAATTCAATAGAGTTTATGGTATTAAAGTCAAGAAAGCTGCTAAACACACACACACACACACACACACACGCGCGCGCGCGCGCGCACGCGCGCACACACAACTTGGAAGTCGTGATAATGCAATTGTGTAAGGAGAGAGCAGCCTGGAAAAATAATGAATGTTGGTGTGGAAGGTACTGAGTCAGGACTCCGGAGATTGTCACCAAGCCACGGAGGCTGTGGGCAGTGCTGAGCCAGCCCGATTGTCCTTTCTCACTCCCACCCCACGTCCTCATTCCGCAGACAGGGAAACTGAGCCTTGAGATGGAGAGCTGGCCTCGCGGGCACAGCCCCTCGGGATGAACTGGGACGTGAACACCAGAACCTGGGATGTGGCCTCCTGATAATCAATTAGTTAATTCAATGGGTCCATCACCTGTGTCGGAGTCCCAGGCACGTAGGTCTGACCTCTGACCTCTGACCTCACGACTCCCAGCTACCCAAGCCGGGCCCCTGCCTTCGACCCTCCAAGCCCCAGTTCTCAGACTGAAGATGGTGGTGCCTATCTCTGCAGGTTCTCAGAAGGAAGAAGTGAACTGGAATCAGGAAGATAGGCCAGGTTGCTCGGCAGAGCTCTCCCCGAAACGGAGGTGCAGTTCAGCTGGAATACACGGAATAGACTGGTCTCTGTGTCCACTCCCTGAGCGCAGGGGTGGATGGTTCCACAAGTCAGAGGCTTTGGCCAGTATCCAGCGCTCCATATTGGGGCAGTGTGCTTTTAATAATCCCCTGCCCCGTGTCCTCTACGGAGCGCGGGAGACGCACTGGCTCAGAAGTCACACACGCAGCACAACAGGCCGGGAAGCCGAGAACGGCAGTGGAATGTTCTGGAGCGTCGTAGGGTGCAGGTGGTGACTTCATAGGCCCTTTCACTGGCGGCACAAACATGGAGACCCTGGCTACCCAGAGAGGTGGGCCAGCTCTTGCGGTGACTCCTCTCACCCGCTGACGTCACCGAGGACAACTCTCTCCGGGTGGGCAGGTCTGCAGAGATCCTGGCCCCCTTTCTCCAGGCCACGGTGTGTCCAGGACTGAGGCCCTTCCTCATTTCATCTCTTGCTTCCTGCGGATCCCCAAGGCGCCACTCTGAGTGGGATTCTCCAAGTGGAAACCACCGGACTGACTTCCCAATGTCACCAGTGCCTGTCGCCTCCTCCGTGGGACTACCCCAGGGCTGCTATGCAAAACGCGGCTCCCCGGGCCGCCATCCAGCACTGCGCCCACATCCCCTGCAGATCCCTGTCCTGGCGAAGCACCCTGTTCCTGAAGTAGCTGTCCTCCTGCCTGGAGCGTGACCTCTGTCCTAGAGAAACTAGCAGAGTCAGGGGGTCCATCCCGGTGGGCAGGCCTGCTGAAGGGTGCCCTGTCATTCTCTTTTAAGTTCCCAGAAATGCACGGCCATGGGTTAAAAGAGGATTGTACCATCTTCCCCCTGAATTCCTCAGTCCTGGGGGAGAGCCAGCAGGAGGCGTCGTGGACGCAGTCAGCTTCCTTAGCGGGCTCACGGGAGATGGAGCCATCGGGTGCCGTCTGGCTCCGGTTTTAAATTGCCGAAGTTAAGGCAGCAACTTCTAAAATGGCCCTTCGCGTTCTTGATAATGACTCTCCACCTTCCTTGATCTGAATGAAGAGAGATCGGTGGGGAGACAGACCGCAGGCCAGGACCTGGAATATCTTAATGCTCTAAAACACGGACCTGGGAAGCGAGAGCCCTGAGACCCACGGACTTCTTTCAAGTGTCTCCGTTTCCACTCTCACTAGATGGGAAGGGGGCCCCACTTTTTAGGCAGGCATGTGGTCATTTACAAAGCACAGATGTAAATTACCTGGTTCTCTGTGTGGCGGATATTCTTCCAGTTGCTTTAATAGACCATGAAAATGGTAACGCCACGCGGAGCCGTTAAATGCCCAGCTATTTAGCCCAGCAGCCCTCCTGGTTTAATAGTCGTGCTCATTTAGCGGGTGCAATTTGTCACCGAGTAAATCTAATTTTGAAGTAGGCTGGGGAAGGTAAGCAGCCCCCCAGGAGGCCCGGGCACCCCTTTTTGTGGAGGGAACATTCTCGATGGCTCTCTCGATACTGCACACCTGCTCCTGAAGAATGGGTAATGAGCGAGGCTTTTTTTTTTTTTTAACGTGACTCAAGCTGTGAGAGGTTTTGTGGTGGTTTGTTTCTGTTTGGTGGTTATTTGGAACAGCCGCGGGAACCAGACACGCCAAAAGCGTTTGACGATTTCGTCAGCGGGTGATGCAGCCCGAGCCCTTGTGGGTTCTTAGAACCGACGCTGCAAGATGACCCCTGGGTTTCCACCTCCGGTGACCCATTCCCTTGTCCAATCCCCTCGCCCTGAGGGTGGGTGTGACCTGATGTCAGTCCCAGGACAAGGTCACTCATCAGTTGACTTGGAGATAATAACAAGGGAGGTGACACCAGGTGGGCCTGACCTAACCAGGCGACCCCTCAAAATAAAAGGTGGCATCGTTGAGAGTCCCTCTGTGGGTCTTGAGGAAGAAAGCAAATAGCCCTGTCATGAACTGCCCATGGAGAGAGGTGGCCTCTCGGAGCCTCAGTCCTGTGACCAGAAGCACAGACTCCTCCCATCCACAGTGAACTTGGGAGAGGGCCCGGCTTCTGATGAGATTTCAGCCTTCATCTCAATTTCAGCCCTGGGAGGCTCTGAGCAGAGAACCCAGCCTGACCCCCACCCCGAAGTGGGAGATCACAAAGCCATGCTGCTCCTAGCTGCTCGGCCGTCCGCGAGGCCACAATGAGAACTGCTACAAGTTCAGAGCAACCAGAGGACCAGCCTAAAAGATGGAGTCTGAATTATAAAGTCTCGCTTGGAAAGAAGCAGTTCTGCTCCACACAGTGCATCAGACAAGCTGTTGACAAACGCTGTCCAAGCACAGGGCCTTCCAAGATTCCTCACGGACCGGCTGTGACACGTCGTGACCCCTTTATTCAGGATCTGGGCCACGATGTTGGTTAGTGTTTACTTATTTTGATGTACGAGTGGATGGAGGTTGATCTTCCTGTTTTCTGCTGTTGGTAGCCTTCTGCTGATGATAGATTAATGTCTTACTCTGTATATTATGATACTCAGCCTGTCGAAATGACCAGATTGAAAACTCTGTGTCACTGAAACCCGGTCACGTTTTTCTACACCCAGGGCTTAGGGGAGGCTCCACCTCGGTAGGACAGAGGCGTCCACTGCCTTCTCTCTGGGTCCCTCCACGTGACATTGGCTTTGAGGAAGTTGACTGAGGCCATAGTCCCAAGCATCTCCATCCTACGGCTCGGAGATTCTTCATTATTCTCGTTGCAGTTGGTCTCGTCTTCACAGGGCCAGACCTGAGTTCCGATTCCAACCCTCTGAACCTCAGCATTCGTTTTTAAAATGCTGAAAAGATATCTCTCTTAGAAGACTTTGAGGAATGGGGTGATTTCATGGGGGCAAGCCCGTGGGACGCACTTAGAACATACATACTTATGTGCGTATCCAATAATGTCTGCTTCATTCCGATACCTCTCCTATCCCACATCCCCCCTCCCCTCCCATCACTTCCCTCTTCCTAATCTAAGGTAGCACTATCTTCCCCTGGTGCCCCTGCCTTATTGTGAATTAGCTTCCACATATTAGAGAAAACATTCGGCCTTTGGTTTTCTGGGACTGGCTTATTTCGCTTAACATGATATTCTCCAACTCTGACCATTTACTGGCAAAAGCCATAATTTTACTCTTCTTTAAAGCTGAGTAATATTCCATTGAGTGTTACTCTGGTCATGTATTCATATATGAGCACAGAGAAGTTATGTCTGATTCAGGGCACTGTCTTCCCCCCTCCCTTCCCTTCGTTCCCCTTTGTCTAATCCAATGAATTTCTCTACTTCCCTCCCGACTCTCCCTTGCCATGGCTCAGCCTCCACATATCAGAGAAAACATTCGGCCTTTGGTTTGGGGGGGGACTGGCTTATTTCACTTAGGCTGATGTGCTCTGGTTCTACCCATTTACTGGCAAATGCTGTAATTTCATTCCTCTTTCACCCCTTGGCTTTTACCCAGAGGTCGGCATATGACAGTGACGCAGCCACATCAATGTTCATGTCAGCTCAGTTCCCAAGAGCTAAGCCATGGAGCCAAAAGAGGGGCCCTTCAACAGATGGATAAAGAGAAAGGAAATGTGGGTTAGATACCCAACGGAGTGTTGCCCAGCCACGAAGTGCCCCCTTTCTGGATCAACTGGAAGAGAGGGGGGAGAATTCTTCAAGGTAGTGGGCATCCCAGGAGGGAATCCGTAGGCCTCAGAGGCTGCTTTATGGAGCAAACCTGAGGAGTGTGCAGGGAGATGTGAGAAACGAATCTGGTGTTCTGCTACGCGGGAGGGTGTCGTTCCAAAGAGCCACCCCCCAAAATTCTGAATGTTCTCACCACGAAGAGATGATATCTGTTTGGGGGGAGGTAGAAATGCTACCCCCGACTTGAGCATCACACGTGTTTTCCAGTGTTGAAACACCATGTGCCACTCCACGCACACACCTGATGATTAGGCATTGATTCAAAACGTAGACATATTTTTAAATAAAATTAAGAAGGATAAATGTGAGGACTGGAGTTGTCAAGTAATTTGGAAGCTATGGAGGATGCCCAGTCATTTCCAAAGGTCATGGGTAAGTGGGAGACTCAGCCTTGGGCAAGAGGAGTGTCATGCTGGGACTTACTAGGGGAATTGGGGGTTCAGGTAGAGGAGACAAAGGCCAGCTCCCAGGGGGACTTGCCAGAGTCCAGTCTCCTGGTGCAGGCCTGTCTGGACTCAGGCTGGCTCTGGAACCTTCCTCAGTGTCGACCTTGCCGACTTCCCCACCATCTGCTGCCCTGGGCTGGCCGCCATCCCGCCTCCAGGTTCCTGTGTTCGGACGCTGTATTTTAAACCCCAGAGGGTGACTTTATTCCCGGTCCCCTGGGGAGGACCCTGCACACCTGCCACTCTGCCCTGCCTACAGAATGAATCACACAGTCCGAGTGGACCCAGCGAGATCACGGCGCCAAAGCCAACCTGCGTTTCGCCCTGCACACCTGCCACTCTGCCCTGCCTACAGAATGAATCACACAGTCCGAGTGGACCCAGCGAGATCACGGCGCCAAAGCCAACCTGCGTTTCGCCCTGCACACCTGCCACTCTGCCCTGCCTACAGAATGAATCACACAGTCCGAGTGGACCCAGCGAGATCACGGCGCCAAAGCCAACCTGCGTTTCGCCCAGGGTCATGCTAGACCAAAGTCAGCTCACCGTCGGGGAAATGGATATTTTTTTCATGGGTTTTATGATCTGAAAGATTGATGGGCCACGACTTTAAAAGCCCGTCCAAGTTATGCAGAAGAATGTCCTGATTCCTAGGTGCAGGCTGAAGTGTTTAGAAATGAAGGGTCGCGAAGGTTACTTTCAACTGGGTCAGCAGAAACACATACCTGGAGACAGAGAGAGAGAGAGAGAGAGAGAGAGAGAGAGAGAGAGAGAGAGAGGAAGAAAGTGGCCAGTTGTAGCACTTGGCTCTGGTGGTAGGTGTATTGGTGTATTGCGTGTGCAGTGTATTTGGTCTTTCAACATTTCTCTGTGTTTGAAAAGTTCCATAAGAAGCCACAGGAAAGACGCTTCACCTGTGTTTTAATTCCGCTTTGCACACCCAGAGGTGCGTTTCCCCTGTGCTTTTCCTTTATGATACTGGCTCTGAGCGTTTGGATGTATGGAAACTTTTCCTAAAGCCCACCCCATATCCAGTTACGTTCCATATTTTGTTATTTTATTCCCTTAGAATTTGTGCCCCGCTCCCTTCTCCGTGAAGCGTGGATTTGCGTTCTGCTTTTTAATGTAATTTCACATTTAACCCGAGTAGGGTTGACACGGCTGTGTCTGTTCACTGATGTCTTGTTTAATAAATCCAAACCGTCTCCAGCCTCTGAGATTAAGCCCAGCCAACGCTCAATCTCTCATTAGGACGGGGACGTCTGTAACTTTCCCCAGCTCGACCGCCACAAAACGACTTTGCATTTAGTGACGGTGGCCTAGAAGTTCCGGGGAATTAGAGCCAACTCAATTTGACTCACTTTGATCCCAGCCTCTTAACATAATTTTCAAGTGTTTGACCCAATCAGGATCATGAAGTGGGAAATTTGAGGAAATCTGATTACGGAAGGTCTTTTCTCTTTTTTTCCTTCCCCCTGAGGGTGAGGGGGGGGGATATCCAAAGAACTGTTGGAACATGTTTAAAGACATGGCACAGCATGGGCCACAGCACAGCGCGGGAGACAAGACACTTCAGAGTCAACCGACCACAAAGGCACCTGGGTGTCCTCGCCGGGAGGACACACTTGAAGAGGCGGGAAGAAGGTCCGAGGCCTGCAGGGATGCAGGAAGGAGCTGACTGTGTGCTTCTCACAGGTCTTCACCCCTGAGCCAGTCGGCTCCCTCAAACGGAAGGCTCAGAGACGTGGGTGATTCACTTAACGACACACAGCTGGAGATACACATCCAGTCATCAAAGGAGAATTTCGATATCCTAGGCCCCAAGCTGGCCCTCCCTCCCTCACCCCTCCCCTCCCTCTCTCCCTCCTACCCACGTCTTCAGAAAGCCACGCTCTTTTCTGGATGGCTGGTCAATGGTTATGATCACCCCCACACACACTATTTCAAAACAGTTGAAGTTACTGTTTTTTCCTCCTTTGACTGAAATATAAATTATATCCCCAAAAAGTCACACGTGATGATACGCAGGCCTATGAGTTTTGACAGTCGTAACTGAGTCGCCACCAACCACCAGAATCAAGAGCCAGAACGCATTCATCACCTGAGTCCTCTGTCACCCCCTGTCATCAAACTCTCTCTCCATCACAGCCTCTGGAATGCATGAACCCATGTAATTCTATATAGTTAAATTTCCCCAAAACAACATGAAAATGGAAACATCCAGTATACAGTTTGTTTTCTTTCACTAAACAATGCTCTTGAAATTCATCCAGCTATGGTGGGTATCAATGTTTTTCGCTGAGTAGTATTCCATTGAATGGACATACCGCAGTTTATAACCCCTTCCCCCAGCAAAGGCATTAGGATGGTTACTAGACATGGTTCATTCCAAATAAAACCACTGTCCACATTCATGGATGGATCTTTGTGAGACTCTTATCTTTTCATTTCACCTGAGGGGGACACATATTCTGGGGGTGAAATTTCAAGGCCTATCCACAGTATTTTATTTCTTTAAAAAACAGGCCTATCAAAGGCAAATGTAATTCAATGAGGGTTTAATAAATGTGAACTAAGGGACCACCGGTGCTGTTTGTAATACTTTCCTTAAGCTTAACAGATTATTAAAAAATGAGTCTGACGAGCTCGTGCAATATGAGCAGATGGATAGCGCAGGGGACGTAGGCAGGGCTTGGTGGTGAGGTCATGCACATGGGCTTTGTGACCGTGGTGAAGTCCTCTGCTCCCCTGTGACACCCACAATCCTACCCACACCACGGAGGCCCCTGGGGGATTGGAGAATTGAAACAGGCCAGCCTCGTCCCTGGCTGAAGGACGGCCTGTTGGGATGATACAGTCTTTCCGGATGCTTCCACCTTGGGGTGCCGCCCGAGGCACTTCCCACAGAGGCCCACAGGCACCTTCTTCCCGATCCTCTCCCCTCTAGCTCCACATTAGCACGCTGCCCACGCTGCCGTCTTTTCTGGTCACCACTCTTCCCTCCTCCCTGTTCTTGCACACAGAGCGTCTCAGCCAGTGGGCGGGAGTGTCCAAGGCACCCTTGACCCTTGTGGACGTAGACCATGAGGGTACCCCAGGCCAGCTCCCTCGCCCCCTGGCTCAGGAGGAGGACCACCAGCCCGAGGCTGTAGACAACACACCTGCAGGTGCTTGGCCAGAGCAAAGAGGTGCAGGAGCAGAGATCATCGGTGGCCGCCCGCCGGGTGGCCTGGCCAGCTGTCCAGGAGCTGACGGCGGGGACACGTTCAGGCAGAAAATGCTCCTTACAAAACGCCTCCGGATTATGTTTCAGAAAGTGGCATGAGCGGCGGGGGTGATAAATGGTCTTTTAAACCTCCTGAGCATCCATCAGCTCCGTGCTCTGGCCCTTCAGGTAATGCAAGGAGCGAACGATGACGAGCCACGTGAAATATGGCCCCGCTCACCATCCACTAACTAAAATGTTTCATCTGGTAATCACTCCCGAGCAAGATTTATTCTGGGTTTCACAAACATCTTTTTAATTTAAATTAGATTTAAGGGCTCCTCTCTCTCCATCATCGGACTTCCTGGAGCTCAGCTTGGCTGAGTTCCTTTCCCGTTAACCCTCTCGCGTCACCTTCCCAAAGAGGTTTCCAAAGACAGAATTCTACGGGGAGCCGAGCAGTTATCGTTAACCCCACTGGAAGTTCAGCCTAACGCTATGTTTTCTGGGGAGTGGGCCGGGAGTTCCTTTGCCGAAGGAACCGAGAAGAAATCTGACACGGAATCGGAAGCCCATGTGCCCTGACCTTGTCCAGTGCCCTTGACTTGTGTTGCAAACGCAGCTGGCTGGCATCACTTCTACCGCCAGCTCTTCTTTGAGTTTTTTTGCTGGTTTCTGCCCTCCCCCTCCCCACCCAGTAGTAACCCAGATTTTCCTCTTCCTGCTCATCGTGTGGAATGACTACAGAAGAACTCGAGCCTCCGAGGACCAGGGTTGAAACAATCGGGAGCTTGCTCCTCCCTGGGTCCTACCTACGGAGTCACCAAACTCAGAGGCTGAACGTTCTCATGGAATTTCAAGGACCACACCGTTTTGTAGGAAAGGTTTCCTCCATCTCAGCACGACAAGGGCTAGATTCTTCACCACGATGCTCCTTCTTTCTATGCATGGAGAATGCATTTAGCAGAGCTGCAGGTCAGCTTGTCCGGTAAGGGACATAGACACCATATGTCACTCGGACGTGTGAAAAGGAGAGAAGGGAAGGAATAACACAACCTGAGTCAGGTGGGGGCAGTTGGATGTCCACTTTGTCACCTGCTTTGTAACTCTTTCTGTGGGCCTTCTTCCCTGTCCATGAGCGTGTAGGTGATTGACAGGAGCACAGCACCTGGCACGTGGTCAGTGCTCCATTAACTAAATCATGTCCCAGCAGATCACCCGTTTTGCTGAGTGGATGATTACATGGAGGACACCAGAGAAGAACGGAGGGATCCCTGTGGGCAAGGGGTATAGAGGAACGGTGCAGAGGACCTTGGCTAAGAGGACAGAGCCCTGGGCCAGCACAGGAGACTCCGATGGCTTCTCCAGAAAGCCTTCTCAGGAAGCCTTTTACCTGCGGCACCTGACAAACGTCTCTTCATAATCATGAGGATATTTACATGAAGAAAATAGCCTTTCCAGGCAGCCCATCAGGAGGCAGACAGCATGGGACCCCATGAAGAGCAGAGGAAGGATCTAGATCAGAGAGCTTCCTGGGGGCAGCGAGGAAGGACGTGGGCACTGGCATCGGACACGTTGGGCATCAAGTCCTGATCCTGCCTGTGACACATGACAAATCAAGTCATTCAACTTCCTTAAGCCTCAGTTTCCCCATCTGGAAAACGGGGGTAAAAATACAATGAGCACATGACCTTGTGGAGATGAATCCAAAGGCTTAGCATTGTGTTTGGTACAAAATATTCACTCGATAAACTTTAACTACTACTAACTAATGTCTTTAATATCAGACTCTGGGACCTCTGCTCTTCTTAGTGTGTGTGTGGGGGGGTCACCTGAAGTTGATACAGGCTTCCCTTTCCACCAAACACACGTACTGCTCACCACTTAACTTTAATGCCTATCAGCATGCCAAAGGAACCATTAGTAAATATATATATATATTTCTAATTTCAGTTATAAGATTCAACATTAGCAATTATTTTTCTTTAGGACTTGTAATTAGTTTCATTGCATCATAAACCTCTCCTGAAACATTGTTATATACAGGCTTCCAGCAAATTCTGAAAAAATATTACATCTCTAGCTATACCTGGATTCATATATATCTATGAGTTCATTGTAAGGGAGGGGTAGGCAGTGTCTCCGTGTCCTTTCAGAGAATCACAGAGGATGTCAACATAAGAAATTACCTGGGAAATACTATTTCTGAGAGAAGAACAGGACAAGGTTTAATTTTGTTGAACTGAGGTCATCGAATTACTTCTGACCCCAAAATGCTTATTTTTCATAAGCAGATTTATTAATTGGGATTCTTGAAATCGCAAGCAACAGAAACCCAACTCTAATGCACTTAAGTAAATAATATCCAAGTAATTGTATTGACCACGGATGAAATTCAAGCAGGGCCTAATCCAGTGACCGAATGACGTCATTTGTCAATCTCTAAACTGGGTTTTCTCGGTACAAACTAATTCTCAGAAAGGCTCTCCCTAAGGAATTAAAACCAGAACGCTGCCAGCCCTAAGGTTCCCATAAGATGCCACCTTCAGAAAGGAGGAGTTAAGGTGATTTGTGGTTTTATCCATTTTTGCAGTGTCAGGGTGGGTTCTCAGCAGGCCAGAAGGGACACTGTCACGGTAGCAAGGAGGACATAGGATGCAGGGATCCAGCTGATCTAAGTCACCAGATGCGCACCTCTGGAACTGAAGCAGTTCAGAGAGGGAAAGAGTTCATTCTGGGGCTCACAGTTTCAGAGGTCTAAGTCCACGGATGGCCGATCCCATCCCTAAGGGCAGAGCATTATGGCAGAAGGGCATAGCAGGAAAACGGCTGAGGAAATGACTCCAGGAAGCAGAGAGAGAGAGAGAGAGAGAGAACTCCCCTCTCCAGGGACAAGATATACACCCCAAGGGCATGCCCCCATGACCTTCCTCCTCCAGCCACACCCCACCTGCCCACAGTCGCCACCCAGTTAACCCCTCCCAGGGGAGTATTGCACTGATCAGGTGAAGGCTCTCAGAACCCAGCCATGTCACCTCCACACTTTCTTGCATTGTCTCACACATGAGCTTTTGGGGGACAGCTCACATCTAAACCCTAACGATAACCTTCAACGATGAAAGGATTAAGTCCCAAATAACCCCAGCGCCCCACTGGCCATCTGAGATCTGTGTCTGGCCCAGACCAGCTCCATGCTGAATTTACAGAAAGATGGAATTTCTCCCTGGAAGCTCTGAACCAGACCATCAAGAGGCCCTTCCAAGTCCTCTCTCTCCGGGAAGTTTTGCAAACAGCAGCACATAAAGGAAGAGGGAGAAACACCAGAGCTTCTGGAACCCGCTCCCTGAGTCCTCCAGCAGCCAGCTGTGTCCTGGCCACCCTGAAGTGGAGGCAGCAGAGTGCAGAGCCGGTGCAAGACCTTCAGCAGATCTCAGTTCTAATGCGATGCCAGGGAGTGCCCCGGGCAGCCCTCTGAAGGGCTGGAAAGTCAGGCTGGTATCCAGGAAAGACTACGACGACTGGGTTTAGTATGCAAATCGGCGGGTCAGAAAGCACTTTGTGGTGATTGGGAGAGGGATGCTGCTTCTCAACTTGGGGGAAACCGCACACCATCAGATTCCTGCTGGGCTTGATATTGCATGTGCTACCATAACGCTTGGAGTCGGCATGCACACTTCGTTTAGAATGCATAAGTCGTCCTGGGAGCCTCTCCAGGAAAGGAGCAAGCCGGTGCGCAGCATAGTACATGCAAAAGAAATGGAGCCCCAAGGCAGATTTACATTGTTGCAATTTCACCTGGGAGAGCTCCCTGCGCTTCTCCCCCAACTGCAAGTGAAGTGGGAGGGCAGATCATCTCTCCCAGGTCAGTTCTTGCCCAGTTGGCCTGTGTTGAGGATTCTGAGGTCATACACTCCCTCTTTAAAAACAACTCTGTCACCATTTTGCAATTTTATTTATTTATTTGATTTTTTGGTCCTAGCCAAGGGGGAAGAGGGGGTGGCACATGTCATTGTTGGAGAGCTACAATCCATCTGTTTTTGTGGCCATTTGCTGGGATTGAAAGATCTGACAGGAACAATTTTGGAGGAGGAGAGGTTTATGAGCTGTTGGCAGGTTCAGAGGTCTCTGTCCACAGATGGCCACCTCCACTGCTCTGTGCCCAAGATGAGGGACCACATCAGGACATGAGGGAGGAAACAGCTCAGGACGTGACAACTGGGAAGCAGAGACTAAGCTTCGCTCACCAGGGACAAAACATGTACCCACCTCCAGCAATCCACCTCCTCTGGCCACATCCTCCTGCCCACAGTTACCACCCAGTTAATCCATTCACTTGGATTAATGCACTGAATCAGGTCCAGACTCTCATAATCCAATCATTTCTCTAAACTTCCTTGTATTTCTCACACGTGAGCTTTTGGAGGACACCCCACAGCTAAGCCATAACACCATCTAAGGCAGAAAATTCTGTTATTCTAAAATACTCGGAAATTTTTCCTTGAGGCTTGAGATGAGATGACTCTGTTGAATCCCTCTCAATCATATCCACCTCAGTCTTACAGAAATACTGGGGGCTGTGGACAAAACACAGGGCACCCATGTTCCGTTTGCCAACACACAGAGCCCCCACCTCGGGTCTGTGTTCAGGGAACTCTGCGGCGCACGGAGGAGCTCCAGCCTGCGGAATCACGGCCCCTCTCGGCTGGTGTCCATTCCCTCTCTGCCCTGATCATGTCTTTCTTTTCTGAGCGTCCACAGCCTCACCGAGGCCAGGAAACCACGTCTAAGCAGCTGCAGAGTTCCTGGGGTGGGGTTTTGATCAAAGTGGGTGGCTTCTCTGCTCCCTGTGTCTCTTCAGCAGGCCTGTCCCTGCTCCTGACCTCTGGCGTCTTTCCAAGGCAGCACGCCTTCGCGCCACAATGCGATTCAAAATGCACCTTCTAGCATCAGTGGGGAACAGACCCCTCTGCTCAGTGCAAGAGGAAAATCAAGATGAGCCAGACACAGTCCGCGTCCTTTCAGAGGTCACAAGTTAGGGAGGGAGACAGGCTTGGCCACGGCCAAGGGTAATAAAAACCAGGCTGTGATAAGTGCTCTAAGAGAGGTATTCAGAAGCAGAACACCGTGGAAGAATGGAGCAGGGAAAAACATGTTCTGGATGGGTAGGTTTTTGGCCCGTCTCCAGAAAAGCTATTTGAACTTGGCAGTGAAAGATGGATGCTAGGGTACTTTCCAGGGAACGCAGGAAACAGATGCAGAAATATAGCGGGTAGGGCGTGCATGGCGTGTCCAGAGAACAGTGAGTGCATGGTTCGGCGTGGCTGAAATGTCATCTATGTGCAAAGCAACAGGGATGGGACAGAGATTTATGTCGGCGTCACAATAACATCCTAAAACTCTTCAATCTGTGAAACAGATATTGGAAACCTAAGGACGTAATAGACACGGGCTACAGGCTGAGCTGCGGATGACACACAGGGCCCCTGCTCCCAAGAGGCAGCAGTAAAGGGAGCTCACATAACAGCACCCGTCGTGGGATACTGTGGGGTCGGTTCTCCAGGGCAGACGTACGGAGGGGCTCTGCCCCAAAGAGCTAACACCAGTAAGGAGCAGAGGCAAGGTGTGGGTGAGCTCAGGAAAGATGACTCTGTGCGCTCAGAACAGACATGATGGGTTCTGGCACATCTGGAAAATTGTGACAAATTGGAGGGAAAGGGATGGGAGTTAAGGCCAAAGAACTCAGGACAGTCTGAATGGATGAAGAAAAAAAGGCTTGACTTATTGGAAATTGACTTGGAAAATTTTAGAGATTGCAGCGAAGCCTTCGATCATGCTGATGGTAAGCGCTCATTTTGAATGGCCCACGAGTTGTAGTAGTATATTCTCAGCACTCCGTATGTTGCAACTGATCATTTTAAGGCCCGTTGGTGTGCCACTATGTATTAAAATGCCCCATGACCAGAACACAAACATTTAATATAATGAAACTTTGACCTGTGGGAACAGGTATCCACTAGACACATCTGATTACTGAAGACTTACATGTGGCTGATGTATGGAGGAACTGCATGCAGACTACTTAAAGTTCTTAACTGAAATTTAAGCTTAAATAGCTAGATGTGGTTCACGGCCACCATATTGGATAACACCAGTCCAGACAAAGCAAGAATGTGAAAACCTGAGACATGAAATTCGCTAGCACTGTGTCGTCTAGAACATGGCTGCAAGAGTAAACAAGTGTAGCAACTCGCAGGAAGGTCTATGCCAAGTAGGAATGCCATTGGTGTTTGTATCTGGAATGTTCCACAAGGGCTCATGTTGAAGGCTTGGTCCCCAGTGGAGCACTATCCAGAGGTGGGGCTTCTGGGAAGTGATTGGATTGTGTGGACTCTAACCTCATCCATGGGTTAACCCAGTGATGGGTTCATAATCCAGTTGACTATTGAGAAGTACTGAGAACTGTAGGAGGTGGGGACGAGTTGGAGAAAGTAGACCACCAGAGGCATGTACTGGAAAAGTACATCTTCTTTCCAGTGCAGCTATCTCTGGCTCCTTCTCAGCTGGCCTGAGGTGAGCAGCCTCCTCTGCCACCTGTTTACATTCCCATGAGGTTCTGCCTTGCCTCAGGCTCAACACTGTGGAGCCAGTGGAATATGGATGGAAGCTTCTGAAACAATGAGACGTAATAAATCCTTCCTCCTATAAGTTGATTTTCTCAGGCATTTTGTCACAGTGACAGAGTGCTGACTCATACAGCCACTAACTCCTTTCTGAAAGTTCTGAAATCATGATAGATAGATGGAAAGCCCAGACACTCTCTCTTCCTGGAAATTACTTTCCAGTTAGCATCCAAAGGGCCACATTGAACAGAAAATGGCTTTGAAAGCCGTAGAAATGGAATGGCAAATTTTAAGACAAAATTTAAACCTCAACCGAATGCAAGTGTACTAACCTTCAACAGCATGATCTTACAAAAGGATTTACAGTCCAGAATATGGAAGGAATAAAACATTGCCCCTGAGATAAACACATCTTGCTTTTTGACCCACCAATGATCATTTCCTTATTTTTTTCTGGTAGCAGCATTCAGCCTTTCTTTAGGGTCCTGCCATTTCCACATGGAATGTGGAAACAGACCTTTAAATTTCAAACCCTGGGCTTGATGGCCCGGGCCTGGCCAACAAAAGTACTTTACCAACCTACAGTCAATGATTAGTTCAGGGATGAACCAAGTGCACCACTTAGAAATTTCCCTGAACCTTTTTCTGGTTGCCAGACTCTTCTCTGAAAGTAAAAGGCACACATATCATGGATCTGGAGTTTTTAGTAATCGTCTTGCTGTTTGAGACAATCAGATGCAGAAATTTCGACCCAGAGAGTTGGAAGAGTTCAGATCCCTACATCCAGCTGTGCCAGAATCTGCAAGCCACCACTGGGAATTCCCAGTGTTTGAGCTGTTCAATTTCCTCTTTTTTTTATAAAACTTAGTTTGAGTTGGATTTCTGCCATTGGCAACCAAAGCTTTTATGAATACATTGGCTCGCAGAAGATACAGGTCTTCAGATTTGATAGATGTTTTTTTTTTCATTAATTAAATCTAAATATTTGCCTCCAACAGACAGGTGAAATGATTTTTCATTAGTAACGAATGACGGTGAAGCAGAGTGATTTTTCCTTGTGATTATTTTAGCAATTAGAAAGTAAAAGAAAATAAAGGAGAGCTTGGACTTTTCTAATATTTCAACAGCTATCGTACGAATGAGCTGGAAACAAAGATGTTGGGGGGCGGGAGATGCCATCTATTTCACCACTCCTAAAATTCAAACACAGAGTCTCCAGTAATTGTGACCCCACCGGCAACATCCGTCTTAGGGCACTGACACAAGGGAGAATTAAATTTTGAAATAGGAGTCCTGGTTGAAGCCTGCCATCCTGATAGAACATCAGTCCGCCTCCTCTGCAGTTCCTCCCCCGTCCATGCTGATGAGAAGCAGAGGACCCCTCGGGACTCCAGGAGAGGTGGTCCCAGGTGATTGGCACTGACCACGGGAGTCGGCAGGACACCCCCTTGGATTAGATCAGGTCTGCACACCTGATCTGTGGACCTCCAGGACACCCTAAACAGACAACCCCAGGGGAAAATCAACTTTATCCAAATTATCCACGGATGTCAAGGTCGTTGTCAGCTGCAATGAGCTGTTGAGAGAGCCTGGGATTTGCAGGACATGAGTCCATGGTGGCTGGTGAGGACAGGAGGGCAGGCTGGGGAGAGCAGAGGGCTCGAGAGCCTGGGAGGGAGCCTGGCTTGAGCAACTGCGTGCATCATCAGAACGGCCGAGTGGGCAACTGGAGACGGCCATGTTTGGAGAAAGAGAAGAACATCAGGCTGGTGATCGGGGCGGGGAATGGCCTTAATGAGAGGACGATTATGAAGAATTAAACAGGAGAGCCATGGCCAGGGTGGAGCTCAGTGGTGGATTGCATACCTAGCCTGCTTGAGGCCCTGGGCTCTATCCCCAGGATGGAAAAAATAGATAGAATATAAAGCTTATGAAGGTAGCTGAATGGAAAGAGGGAGGCAGCCATTGCTTTAAGAGCGAGTGTTTTAGATACATGAAGACCCAGAATCAGTAACCAAGACCCTGGTGCTAGAGAACGTGGCTCTAGAATTCAATGAGGGAGCTCAAGTCTGGATTCTACCATTTACCTATGCCGTGGGGGAGGGGAATCTCAACGGGGGAAATCACATTTCCAGGACCCCTGCGGCAATATCCGGGGACAGTTTTAATCGTCACACCTGGGGAGGAGGGATGCCCCTGAAGTCTTCCTGGTGGAGACCAGAGGTGCAGTAGCATATTCCACAGCGCACAGGGAAATCCACCAGCAGCAAAGAATCATCTGGTCCCCCCAGGTCACTAGTGCTGAGACTGACAGACCCCATCAGGGCAGGTAATGAAGTCCCCAGCAGAGTAAAGAGGAGCCACAGTGCCTAATTTCTGGGCACTTCAGGGTTCAAAATCAGTACCCGCAAGGTGCATGGCTCTGGGAAGTCTTCGGGACACCCCCACTATCCATGCTCTATCACTGGGTACCATGGCTGAGATATTGATGCAATCGGGTCACCCGGCAGGGCTCCATGCTGGCAGGAAGAGCGTGACCGTACAGGACATGTGCCCCCGCCCTCGATTCTCTGGACTTCCTTGGAGGGGAGCTGTTAGAGCTGGGGGGAAGGAGGAGGCTGCCTCCAGAGACAGGTTCATCCTTGTTTCAGCTTTGGACACCCCCTCCCCCCTGCCCCAGATGTCCTGGTTTATATATAGAACTTCTCCTGCAGTAGGTCTAACCAGGTAAGAGGTGCTTCGGAGCATTACCTGGGTTAGAGCTAAAACGCTTCTGACAGAAATGGTTTCCAGGCAATCAAACTGATTCCGTTTCTGCTGCTGTTGAGAGTGGGCTGCTCTGTGGCAGGATGGATGGATGGATGGATGGATGAGGCATTGTGTGTGTGTGTTCGAGGGGTGGCTGTAACCAAAGAACAGCTGATTTGCTGCTGGAATTATGCACCTATGAATGATTTCGTGTTTTATACCTGAATGTTTTTTCTATTTGCCAAGATGGTATGAAAAAACAGGTTGAATAGATCTTGGGAAATATAATTGTTTTGTCGCCAGACTGTAGCATGGGTTGTGTGTGGAACTAAAAACTGTCTGCAGAAGAGTTGGGTGCACATTTGAAAGATTCCTCCACTAGTCAGACTCACTTAGCTCCTTAATCCCTAACCTTGGCAGCTGAATCCCAAGGACGTGTCCCGATGCACACAGGAGCAATAAACAAACAGCTCAGGGCTCCGGCATCACAGGGGAAAAAATCGCCCATTTCTTTTAAATAGATTGCAATAAAACAATAGCGACGGAACATTTAGTGGAGGACAGAATCAACCAAAGCACTCTGCCTTGGTGGCCTTTAAGAGACTAAAAAAAAAAATAAACAAAAGAGCCCTGGAATGGATACAGACAAATCCTTCCACGATGGTCAGCTTTCAGAGGATTATTAATCAACCTCTCGTCCAGAATCCCAGATTCTTTTAACCAGAGCAAAGGTGAAAGGAAGTCATAAAAGAATAGTCGGTCAATCATCCGGAGGACGTGTGTTCCTACATCAGCAATTAAACAGTCCTTTCTGCCTCGTCTTGGTGTGTTGGTGCTGGTCAAGTTCAGGGTCTGTCTTTCACAGACTACTTAAAAGAAAAATAAATGGAAAGATATGCTGTTTGGCAGCCTTTTGAGAGTTTTTTTTTCTTCTTCTTCTTCCTACCCTCAAGTTCCTGGTTTCTAGTAAGAGATTCCGACTGGCCTCTAGTTGGAAGGGCGTGGCTTGGAACAGGTGACTTAAACTGAACCGATTGGCCCATCTCATTCCCTCGGGCCTCCGCGATTGGCTTATTGTTGAGATGGGATCTAAGCAGATCTTTTCTGTGGTGCCAGCCAAGACAGTCCTCTCATAATCAGTCTGTTTCAATGGGCTTCCTATCACGTGTCACCCAGAGTGTGTGAGCTAACGTCCTGGTGCCACCTCTGCGTGTCAGTTACTAGAGTTGATGTCCACTGTATCAGCTTCCTGTGGCCGCTGTAACAAAACACCACAAAGAGCCCAGATTTATTACCTTGTATCTGTAGGTCCCAACTCTGGGCCAAACTCCAAGTTGTTGGCAGGACCGTGCGCCTTTGGGAAGTTCTAGGGCAGAGTCTATGTCCTTGACTTTCTCATATCTTGGGGACAGCCTACATGTGTGGTCCCTCCCTCTCGTTCCAGAGTCAGCCACGTAATGTCTCTCTGACTCGGTTTGATCTGTCATTCTTTCTGTGACCCCTCTTCTGCCTCCCTTTGCCAGTTTTAAGAAGGGTTACAATGTCATCAAGGCCAGTTCAATACAGGACGATTCCCCCATCTCAAGGCCAGCTGAGTGGTGACCTTAACTCCCACCTCCAGCTGAACTCCCCCTTTCCACCTGAAGCAACGTGACCATAGGTTCCAGGGTCGCGGCCTGGACTCCGGGGGAGGTGATGCTGCTTTCCACCTTTATATGGGAACTTCCTCGGGAGGCTTCTCCATCTTGGTGGAAGACAGGGCTTCGTGGCACCCAGTTGGAGTGATATGAATGGCACTGGATCTGCTGGTCAGGAAGTTTGCTACTTTGGCATGCCTACGTTTTCGCACCTTTGTAAATATTGCAAAAAAAAAATAAATAAGTTTTAATAAAATTTGTTTTACAACTTAAAAAGACATCCTTGACCTTCACTGTTAACTCTTGTGGTAAGCAAAGGGATCAGGTAAGGGAATGAACAATAGGGTGAGGCTCAGGAATGGCCTGGCCCTGGGTTGACCGTCAGGGGCAGGGCCAGGGTCCTGCTATAGAGAACACCATCGCTACACATTTTTCAGGACCCTCCTTAAGGAAAATAACGTAGGAGTGAAAATGTGTGAGAAAAGTGAACATTGACTTAGAAAGAGAACACCAGCCACAATAAATTCCATATTTTTACAAGTTTACCAAAAAGCACAAACATCAAAATTCAGAGAAATTGTGTGATATTTTCTTTTCATCGCCTCCTTGACAAACCCACAAAAGACTTTCTTCTTATGTCTTTTAGCTGCAAACTCTTTGCTCACTTTTCCATATGACAACAATTTTTGTAATGCTTTTCACAGAGAGAAAAGGAAGAAAATTGTTTTGTTGATTGGGCTGCCTTGCGATTATTACTGAAGCCTGTGCTTCATGAAACATGTGGCTTTGCATAGATTCTCGTGGTATGGAGCAGTGCTTCAGGATTTTGCAAAAAAAAAAAAAAACAAAAAAAACAAAAAAACCACTCAAGAACGCTAATGAATTTTGTTGACTATGATCCCTATGTGAAAAGGAAAACCTTGTAACATTTAAGCTATATCTTTCCAATATATTCATGTGGGTAGTAAATTACATTTTCATTAGAACCAAATCAATTACAAATAACTTTACACGTCGAATGATTAAAAGACCTTTCTACAGAATTACTATACTTCTACCTCTTCCCATTTCAAATCTTATTTTTCTCTTCCTACTCACATATCTTCAGGGCTTGGGAAACAGCACCAGGGGTATCAGGACTGTGTAGATTCATCATGATGTGGCTACAGGCCATCTTGACTCATAACCACCATGATGGCTCCAAAGTGACCCTAGACAGATTTCTTCTGCAGTCTCCCTGGATTCTATAAATAGAGAAACCCTTTGTGGTGAAAGGTGGTAGTTTACAGCTTGAATGTGTCTGACCTTGATATTACCTTGAGAAGCACCAGGTATATCCAAGCTTGGATGCAATCACTGTGGTCTTGCCCACAGGACAAGACCCAGCCTCTATCTTTCTGACCCAAATTATGGGGATCTAATTGGTGTTGCTGCCACCCAGAGCCTGGCTTCTGACAGGAAGTCCCCCTGTCTACCCCCCCACCCCTTCTTTCTTTGGTTAATGGCACTTTGGGTCCAATTCTTCTATACTGGGACCAACTGGGGTTCTGGAACAATGAAAATGCTCTGCATTTTCATATCATGACTCCTGGCAAGGATGCAGTGGTTTAGAAAACATATTCCTAGAAGCAATACCGATGCTGGGATGTAGCAATCATTTAATTCTGCATAGAAGTAACCAAAAACTGCACCAATGTATCATGCTCATCCAAGTAAAAATGTACCCCATATCACTCTTTCTTGGACGGATCCTCAGAAGGCATGGGCTGTTTTGATACCACCTAACATGAGGAAATGTGACGGAGAGGTTGGTGGAACAGAACCAATAACCCTAACTGATAACAGGAACGGCGTTTGCCTTTGACGTGGTTGGAAAACGTTTGACCACATGAACGCATCGCTGGGCTTGCTCCCAGGGTCTTGAAAGGAATCAGAGTCAGCAAAGAGCCTTGAAGCCTGAGAGGAGACTCGGAAATTGCAGCATGTTTGCAGATGTGATGAAAGGGAAGGGGATTTGGCCATATGGATGGTGTTACAAACTGGAAGTTTAGGGGCTGCGATTTGTTTTATTGATGGGGTCCAACAGCGCCTGCCAGTGAATCCACACTGTACTGATTTGGAATGAATATGTTCTTCTCGGGTTCTCTCATAGTTCAGCATTTGGCCATTTTCAAAACCTTTTCACATTCACCACTTCATTAGAGTGCGATTTCCTTGTCCCCCCGTATCATCTAGCCGATTTTAAGGCATTCATTTAATGACGGTGGCGTGTGTGTGTGTGTGTGTGTGTGTGTGTGTGTGTGTGCGTGCGCGCGCGCGTAGGCACCCACACATGCAATCTCTTCTGATGGATGAGAACTTATTACAGAGCCAAATGGGATTCTGAAGAAGAGTTTTCTCCCAAGATCCTGGTGGAAATTCTTCTGTCCCTTAGATAGGAGCAGATCTGGCCCCTAAAGAAACATACACAGGTCAAACTGGGAGCTGCCTGCTCGATCCAAAATGTATTTTCTTTCAGTAAGTACGTCCACAAAACTGCCTTTCACTTAATAAATGTTCACTGAGCATCTACTGTGAGGTGGACCCTCCAAAGCAATTGGAAAATAATAATGAAGAAAATTGGGAAATACCTTGACGTGAACCAAAAAGATGAGTGGGGTCGAGCTATTTTCCAGTTGTGTAAATTGTAGAAAAATGATAGTAATGCAAAAGCTTCCTCTCCATAGAAATGCCAATTGTGTCCCAGGGAAGGCAATTCGCTCTTGCCCTGTGGATATTGACCGGTTTTACCAGTTTTGCTTCTATTTGTAAATTATTTTCCACATTCCTGATAGCTGCATATTTTTATCTGCCCCTTGGATTCTCCAATGAAGCACTTACAACATCTCGCAGACCCCTGCACTTGTCAAAGGGTTAAATAAGTTTTGGATGTGGGTTCATGTTATATCTCGTCGTTTTAAGCATTTGTCCTTTAGCCACACAACACGGGCTCCGTGGAGGTGAGAGTATGAATTGATGCATTAACTATGTTCTCTCCAACGCCACTCTGGCAGCCTCTCAGGGAGCCCCGAGGGTCCACAACAGGAAGAAATGACATTGTCCCTTCAATCAGGGCGGAATCCTTCAGTGGCACCTGAGGGATCAAATGGGAGCTTCCGGTGTGTGTTCCCTAAGTGGAGGGAGCGATCCGAGCGCACGTCAGCTTGTGGGGAGAAGAGCTCAAGGCTGCTTCTCCCACCAGGAGCTTTGTGGTCCTGGGGAGGTCGGGCTTTGGACCAGGCTTCAGAGAGGCTGGCAGATTCGGCAGCTGACACTGTCTGTGCTCCATGATAAGAGAGTCTGCCAGGGAGCCATCTTCAAATGGGATGAGTCCAAGGGCTTGGGGCGCCGGGCGGGCGGGCGCCGAGGACCTGGGGGCTGGCTGTCTCTCACCTCCGCTTCCTGGGCTGAGTGTTCCAGCCACTGGCTTTGATCATCAGTCAATCTGTTTCCTTTGAAGCAAGTTCACTCCAGGCCCCGCGGTGGTGCATGTCACAGAGTGATGACATCTTGAAGGCAGGAGGAACTCGGTTTCCCCCTGTGATCCGGGCAGGTCATTAAAGCTGCCCCTTCATTACTGAAGGAGGATCATTCTGCCGTCTTCTGACCCTCCTACCTGGATCCTGGTATCAGGTGATTCCCCGTGTGAGACCTGCACACACCTGGATCGGCCTTTGTCGGGCAAGTCCCTGTTCCCATACTGCCTTTCCTTCTCTGCCCCAGTGTGGGCTCCTCAGAGTGATGTCACCCGTCCCCCATCTAAAATGCCTCCCCAATCTCTAGTCTTTTCCCTGCAGCAGTAGAGACTCCCAGCTCTCTGCCAATTGCCAATCTCACCCTTCTCCCCCCCAAAAAAAGTCTAGGTGGGATGAGGATACAGCACCCAGTCAGACACATTCCTGCACTCCTTCGTAAAGCCAGCTTCCGGGGGATCCCGGTCAATCAAATAATGTTAAGTTCAAAATGGCCACAGCACAGTCAACCGCAGAACAAAAATCCCTTTTTGAGTCCAAGAGATTTGCCCACAGGATAAATTTTACCATGAAGACTTCATGTTGGGAGGTGACTCTGCCCAAGGGAAGAGTCTCCGGAATCTGTCCAATCCCTATGTGGTTTGAGAAATACCGGAATAACTAGCTTGGACTCCTCCCCTGGACGCTCCAATGGATGACAAAACTTAGGTCCACTCTGACTGTGGATGGGCTTACGTCTCCCACAGAAAGCTAATTTGCTCGTAACCCCTCTCCTGGTTGTAGAAGTCCGAGTGCGCCTTCTCGGAGAGTGCTTGCCTCACCCAACTAAAACTGTGTTTTCTGGTTCTCAGATCTCTTGTGCACCCAAGTTGAGCTTATGAGTTCATGGTTTCCATAGCTTTGGTGTAAAGCACTTCCTGACCAAGGAACCCATTCATTAGTTGATTGGCCTTCCCCCAAGACACCCAACCCCAGTGAGGGAATTCAAGCCAGAGGATTCTGATAGCTCTAGAGGCTCCTACATAGTGTAAGATACATATTGTACATATCGTAAGATATTGCCTTTATAGGTCTCCCCGAGTTCTGTTAGGATTCATTGGCCCTTCATTGAATGAAATTGCTCCGGGAAACATGGGCATGCGTGCATTCAAAGGTTTGTTTGCATCTCCTGTGGGGAAGTTCATTTTGCCTTTACAGGCATTAACACCTCAGTGTTTGCATGAGATCCTCCAGTTATCCACAATTTGAAAGTCCTCCATCAAGACAAGAGTACACTAGTCATGTAGTTTGTCATAGCAACGAAACCCTAGGTTTATGAGGTCCGTGTGCCAATTACCGTATCAGGACTTCAGCCGTGGGGATCTGACTCTAGCATTCACGGTCTTAGAACTCATGTACTGTCTCTTTCCTATTTACCCTCACAGCTCATACAACCAGTGCTTTACAAAATGGAACCTCTTGCATTGGTTTTAAGCTATGAAGGCTGATGTCCAACCACGGATATGCTACAGTGAGAGTTTCAACCCTGCCTGTCCAGCAGAGTCCCATTGAGCTTTAAAAAATATCCGTGGTGAGGCAGACATGCCACTTCAAGGTGTCAGTCTGCTGGCCTGTATTTCAGAATTCCTGAGAAGCTGGAGTGAGCTGACTGAGCCACAATGGAATGCATGATTCAAGATTCCGGAGTCCAACTCCTTGGGCACCATCCAGGGAGAAGGGCTCAGAGTGCAGGTGGAATTTGGTAGGCTGCTCTGGGGTGTGGGCCCAAGGCCTCTCGATAGGGTGGCCTGGCACCTCTCCTCCAATGTCACCTGTCACCATACCCCTGTGGACCTCACCTCTGCCACACTGGTAGTGTCTCCCACAGAGACTCCGGCTCCTCTGGGCCTCCAGACTAGGAGTTCATCCTCCGTTGGGAAAGCACACCCTCCCTCCATGTCCCAGGCAGCTCTGCTTACCCGCCAGGTTTCAGGGTAAATGTCATCTCCTACAGGAAGGCCTCTTGGACCTGCCAACCTGAGGATGTCCTTTGCCCCCCAGCTCCCTCGTAGCGTAGTGCTGGTTGTATGAGGTTTCAGTGATCCTTCAAGGCACCCAACGTTACTTAGCATAAGTTTGTGCCTCTCTAGGAATCGGGTAACCGGGGTTAGCACACAAAAATGCAGGGTACACAGTTAAATTTGAATTTCAGGTCAACAACAACTTTCTTTCAGCATAATCATGTACCAAACACTGTACAAAACCTAGTGATCCTGAAGAAAAACTTATTATTTAACCAAAATTCACATGGAGCTGGAGATTCCACCGAACTTCTCCTAAGTTGGCCTTCCCAGGGATGGCCACACCCTCATCCCCAGATTCTATGAGTGAGTGATTTTGGGTCATAAAAAGGACTTTGTTCTCCTGCTAGAACTCCCGATACTGGGCATTCCCCTGGAATGAGAATGACCGAATTGTCTCATTACATCGTGTGCGTGTACAAATAGGTGATGATGCATCTCATACATACGATGCACCAATAAAACAATGAGAATGCGTACTTGTAGATGAGACCAAGTCAAGGTGCTGGAGATGGTGATAGGGTCCTGGGTTATTCTGTGACCCCAATGGAATCATTAGGGCTTCTAGAAAGATTCTTATAAGAGGTGGGAGAGACAGAGAAAGCAACGTGATAACCAAGCAGAGGGAGAAGGGGCTATTCATGTGGGGCCGTGAGCCAAGGAACAGTGATATTGGAAAAGGCCAACAAGTGGATTCCCCTTGAGAGGCAAAAAACATACAAACAACAACAACAACAAAAAACCCACAAGAATCTGGCAACACCCTGACTTTGGCTGGTGAAACTGATCATGGGCTTTAGGTCCATAAAAGAGTAAGCTAGCAACTGGATATTGTTGTAAGTCATTCCGTTTGTGGTGTTTTGTTACAGCAGCAATAGGAAACTAATACTCCGGGGCATTGTATATCATGACAAATGTTTGGTCTAATGGAGAGTTTTACAACAGATGTGGAAACTTGACCGCAGTAGTAAAAGAGCAGTTTCTATCTCAGCTGAGAAAAGAGGTGTTGTTGATGTGAAGGAAAAAATGAAGGTATGGTGACTAAACACTTTCATTTACCAAAGACCAAAGGGGGTTCCTAAGACATGGACATTTCTAATTTACAATGGAGAGGGTCTAGCCCTACCACTTCAGCTTGCTTGGGACTGAAGGCACGGGTCTTGGGGTGTAGGACTTTCATTGCTAATTCTGGGAACATCTCAGACAGCTTTTGACAAGTTGGTCACCCTAGAGAGATGCGAGAGATTTTAGTTATGTGTTGGAGACAGAGCTAAGAGAGTTTGCTGATTTGTTTGGAGAAAGAGATAGAGGGTCTGAGTGGTACCTAGATTTAGGCAAGAAATTGAAGGATGGCTCCACTTAAGGAAACGGGGAACAAATATGTTGGAGGTGTTTAAGGGGCCAATGGAATGTCCAATATTGGGAGTTGTCCTAGCAGGAGAGGAGAAGACACAAACAACTATGTCAAAATCAGTGCCTCGGACATCAGCTTATTCTACTCCACCATTTTGTGGAGCATCGGCGATGAAGTCATCTAGTCCGGAGGCTATTTTTCCTTCATTTGAAATAATGGAGATAACAGCTTCGCCCTTACAAATTGAGTTTGTCTTCTAAGGTGTTTGCTAGAGCTTTACAAGAAGCTTAATCAGGTTCACATGAATTAATGATGGCTATCAAATGGGGGGAAAGGAATGAATTCCAAATAAATACTTTTTGCATAATTGAAGTTGCAAGAATCCACTAATGAATAAAATATATTTGTATTTACAATGCATAAATCTGATGGCGACATGGCGGGGCGACACGAGGCTTTCTGATAAGAACCTTGAACGGTGTTAAATTAGTAATAGGCTGAATACATTTCTTAATTATGTCACGGGCATTGTACTTGGGAATACCATTTGCAATAAATTGGGTCCCATTTGTATGCATGCAGTACAAGGAGAAAGTGCCTGTATTTTTGAAAATCCTAATGTACTCCTGGGAACACAGGTTAATGTCATCGTCTGCTTAAAATGAGTCCTTGGTTTCAGAGCTTGCAACTGTATTAAGACTTATCATGCACTCCTTCATCAGCGTAATAATTACTGTAGATTTACATATCCCTCCACAAGCAGAAACATGGTCCTTCAGGGCCTTTCCAAATGGGAAGTAGTTATACATGAGCAGTGGGCAGAGTGTATGTATGTATCACTTTAAAAAAAAAGAAAAAGAAAATACATAATTAAAAGGTATTTTTTTTCTCACTGAAAAGACTGTAAAATAGATGAAGGAGAAATCACAAACATGAAAATCATTCACGTAGTGGTTTGAATAGCAAATCAAACAACAACAACAACAACAAAGTCCTAATCTCTGGAACTTTTGACTTTGACTTTATTTGGAAAAAGGGTGTTTGTAATCAAACTAAGGAGCACAAGGTGAGCCCCGAATCCAGTGACACTTGTGCTCACAAAGACAGATCGAGATGGGAGATATTGCAGACGAGGTTGGGGCCCAGGGAGACCACGGGCACGTCCTGTGTTGGGACACAGATTCGAGACAGAGACTCAGAGAAAAGGAAGATGAAGACATAGTCAGAGATTGGGGTGTGCCAAGGAATGACAGGCATTGTCATCTGCGTGGCTGGAGCCACCTGTCACCATGACAGGGAGGGGGGGTAGCAGACTCTGCTTTAGAGCTTCCAGAAGAACCCAGCCCTGATTTCTGACTTCTAGACTCCAGATCTGAGATAATAACTTCCTCTGTGTTAAGCCACCAAGTCAATGGGTGCTTATCATGGGTGCCCCAGGAAATGAATACCATCAGTATTACTACCAGACACGGAAGCACACTCATGCCCTCGATAGGTGAGAGAAGTGGTGTTATGAGGTCGGTGCTATCAAGAGACCTGTTTTATATAGAAGGCAAGTGAGGCACAGAGAAATTCAGCAATTTGTAAAGGTGAAATAGGTGATAAGTGGTTGTGCTGAGATCTGAACCATGGAATGTAGATTCTAGGGCTGGAATTTTTAGAGGGGCAGACATTAGTCATGGGTAGCTAATCAAGCTTAAAGTGAAATTTAAAGTAGTCAAAGTTAAATAAAATAAGTTCAGTTCCTCGCTCCCAAGACCAACACAGTAAGGACTCAGTGGTCACGTGTGACTTGTGGCTAGTGGTTACTGGATTGGTTGGTGGGGATTGTAGAATGTGTCCGCCATTTTGAAAGTCTGGTTGGCAGCACCTCCATTGAGTCTGGGAGCCCTATCATCCCCCTGCCTCAAGGCACCCAGGGTGAAGTGTTCCACACAGTGTGTGATATACAGTTAAGATCTATGTTCAGCAGAGTTGAATCTTTCCAGGTTTGCTTTGTGTGGGGATACAAGTGTGTGTGTGTGTGTGTGTGTGTGTGTGTGTCTCTACACTCCTGTACACATGCAGGCATGTGTCTGAGGTCTGGGATAACTACTCCCAAATCTGTTTTGTGTTGTTAAGGACACACTGTGCATACATGCAATTCTGTTCCTTGCTCTTCCTCCAATAAATAAAATATTGCTAGACCTTCTGGTGGACATCTTGATTATTGGAAACAGCCTCTATCACTGAACACTGCTTTTTTCTCCAAGCGTCGAGGGATCTCTTTCTCAGTAGCAACTGTCAGGAATGGCTGTCAGAAATGACCAGAATCCTGAATCAGGGGAACATGACCCAGTGGTTAGTCTGGATCAACAAACAGGACTATCAAATATACCATGACCATGTGAGATAACAGGTAATTGGGATTCTCTGTAATAACTGCTAAGCATAAGGCGCTGTGTGTAATTGGCTCCCTGAGTAGTGTAATAACTACGTAGTAATTGATTCTGTCATCAATTACACTATGTAATAACAGAATCTCAGTGGAGTAATGGACTTGGTGTAATAACTGATTCTTTGGCTGACAATTAACTCTTGTGATGTGTGTGATAATAGAGTCAGTGGACTAGTCGACTCTTTGCAATTATTGACTCCCATGTAATAACTGACAGCGACTCTGTGTAATAATTGATCATCAGTATAACAATCGACTAATAATTGGCTCTTTGTGTGAAAATTGATCACCTGTGTGATAATTAACTCTGTGTCATAACCGACTTTTTGTAGTAATGAGTTCTTTGTGTCATCACGGACTCTGACCATAGGCATACATGTATAATTGCTCGGCCTTGCAGCGATTATAATAATAGCCAGCTTACTTCCAGTTTCAGGTGATTGAAAACAAATTTCAAATCACCTGAAGGTGTTGGGAAGAGAAGGGAGACAGGAGCTGAGGCCTCCAATCCAGCCAAATCCATGGCTCAAGTGAGATCCTTGGGATTCCATGCCTCTTTCCGACTCTGGCTTTCTTCTGAATAGATCTCCCTGTCCGTGGTGGGAGATGGCCCTCGCAACTCAGCCTCCATGGCCAGTAGACCACCGACCCAGGGAATTTGAGAGAGCAATGCCCTCCTTCCAGCCTCTGTCTCAGCTTCCCAACGGCATTCTGGGAAGCCTGGTTTGCGCACCCACATCTGAGTCGGCGGAAGCCAGCACCTTGATTGACAGACACATCTTTATCACAGGGGTAGAGACACATTGATAAAAGGAACAGCCATGGAGCAGAACAAACAAGCCACAGATGTCTCCGTCCATAACCTCAGAGCCACAACCGTCTCTGTGGGGAGCACCGGCTCTCTGCACGTGGCCCAGAAACTTCTTTCGTCTTTGGGTGTCTTTGGAACAGTGGTTTATGTCTTATATCTATCTATACGTCTGGCTAATTTTCACATAATCACAAGTGCTCTCATGAGGACCACGAGAAGTTATTTCAAAGCATCCAATTTATAGCAATATTTTATCTTTATGGGTTTGCTAAATCAGAGGCTACTAAATACATAGTGAATACCTGCAGTGTTCCATAATACACATTTCTTTAAAAAAAAATCTTCTCATGAAATGCCTAAGAAGCTTGGGAGAAGGACTGTTTGACCCTCTATTCATGCCTTCCACTTCATTATTTCACAACTCGGATGACAATTTGGAAGCATTGCTAAAACCTGGCTCTCCGGATGGTACCAGGAAGATGGTGCTCAATAAGAGACCCTTCACCTGTCTTGCATCCCTTTTGTCTTTCATCCTTCAGATCACAGTGCAAGGGGCTCCTCAGAAGGAGAGCCTCTCCCGAGTCCCCTCACCAGACCCAGTTGCCGTTCACGGTGTCTGTCCCTGACATTACTATGCACCGCCATTCCCACCACCGCCTCAGGATGCACCCCGTGTAGACAGCGGGGGTCTGTGTGACTGTTTGAACAGTCTGTCTTCTATACCAGACCGTAAGTGGCCACAGAGAAGCTTGGGTGTGTCCCTTCTCTCTAGTGTGGCGCCTGGGACACAATTGAGGCCCAGTAAATAATTGCTGAGCAGATGAAGGAATCCATAAGTGATAGACATCAAAGGGGAACCCAGGGTCAAATCTGATTTTCTTCTTACAAAAGCACCCCGTTGCTAGTAAATTCCAGGAATCAGATGCCTAAAGCTCTTATGATGTCGTGCTTTTCCAGATCATTGAAAACTTTTGCGGGTCTTAAAAACGCATTTAGAAGCAAGCATTGTAAATAATGAGAGGAAAAAGAAGACCACTCAAAGAGAAGGTGGGTAAAGATAGTCCGAATATGCCTGGTGGGTGGAGAATTCCAACATCACTGTCTAACCTTAAAGAATAAAAGTCTTGCTCTTGATTCGTACAGAAGGATAAATCTGTCGAGTCAGATCGTTGTCAAACCCACCCAAGAAACAACTGCTTGTGGCATCTTTAGCAGAGATCAGACCAAATACCCTCCCATCCCCGTATCGGAGGTAGCGGATGTTCCCACATCTGCCTGTCTAGTGTGTTTTCTCCTTCTCATGAAGCAGTGGCGGGGATTTTTTTTCTGGTGGGGATCCCATCCCACAGACTTGGGAATGCCCCTGCCTTTCCACCTGCCAAGACAGGAGGCTCCATCTCCTGGGTCTCAGAGATTGACTCCGAGGAGAACATACAACCTGAACAGAGTCCCTCAGTCCAAGAAGGAAGCCAGTCTCCTCCTCGGGGTGGGGTAAGTTTGGGGCTGCTGAGCTTCATGCCTGCTGCAGAGGAGACTCACTGGGGAATGGTGAGCCATGAAGGGTGCATTGCTTTCTGCAGACCGCGGCTGGAGCAGATGCCCTCAAAGCCAGTAACACCCTGGGATTTCTTCTTTAGGCCAATCGATGGATTGTTTTCTGTAGTTGTGCCTAAGTTGAGTTTGGAGATGTAAAACATCCAACACTTTCTTTCATTGAAAGTGAATTTAAAACATCCCCAGGACTGGAGAGGCCATGTTTCACAATTGCATAGAGCAGAAGAATAGGCTTATCTATGGCTGATCTCAGACGTGCCACTCAGCCCAGTCACCCACATGTTAGGTTTCCACCGGGTTCTGCTACAGTTGTTGAGAGGCCCATAAAACAGTTTAACCAGACAATGCCTCTCAGAGACATCCTGAGTGCAGGTTTTTTTTTTTTTTTTTAAGGCTTAGGAAGAAAGTGGGACATTTTTCATGTCTCTGGCAGCTCCATTATGGTGCATTTGGACATTTTTGATAAAATTATGAGGCATAAAAAGTTTGAGGCATTGAAGATTAATTTTCCTCCATAAATATATAGATCATAGTCAAATCCTATATGACGAGTTTTGCCCAGAGCAAAAAATATTTTCAATGTAATTTCCGAGCGATATGGAAGCAGATGATGGGGTAACAGCATTGAAAAAAGGCTTCTGTGGATTGTAAGTGTCAGGTTAACATTCATAGCCTGATGAATCGAGCAGAAGCCGCTCTTTAAAATGGAGGGTTTTTGTTGTTTTAAAGTTAAAAAAAAAAAAAGTTGGGAGCTGGTACAGAAGTAAAATTAAAGTAAAAGAAAATAAATAATCCCTATCTCCTCTGTTCTGTTTAAATATTAAAGTGTCAGCTGCAATTTTGAAATGACACAGAGGCTGGCTGGGTGGGAAAAGTGCTTCACTTGATGCGTTTCCTCGCTGCCTGAACCACGGTATCATCTAGGAATGATTTGAAGGCAGGGTGTGCCTGGGGTGTATGGGTTTTTCCAGGTTAAGAATCAAGTACACGCTGCATTGGATGGTGGTGGTTTCTTCTTCCAATTCCTCCAGACTTCCTGGCCTCTTCCAGGTGCCTAGAGTTGGGGGCCCAGTAAAGCGAAGTGCCTCACTCTAGTGGGAATTTTAATACCTTCCTAATGTGCCAAACCAAACTGTTAATCTTGGACAACTGGTTTCTCATTCTTCACGGAAATCCCCAGGTCCCCAAAGTGAGTAGCTTCACCACCTGTTCTCCTCTGGGACACTCAGGGTTCCCACTGAGCCGTTCACCCTCCGGAGACTCAGTGTTTGGCTCACCAGGATGGCCGTTTGTCCCTGGACACCAACCGAGAAGCTCTGCCAACTGGAGATCCAACATGGCGGCATGGGGTTGTCTGGCTGTACTCTCTCGCCGTGGAACGGGCCACGTCACAGGGAAGCCACGAAGAAGGTATAATGGGGCTTTTCTTCCCTTGAAGGTGGTTCCAGGATCCAGTAGAGCAGCTGGAAGCGGGAGTCAGAGTGGTCAGGCTGACCTTCATTGACAAGTCAGGAAGGTAAACGGTGTTGAGTCCAAAGGCAGCTGGGTATATGCTGGGCAAGACTCAGGCCCAGGATTTGGAGAAGGACTGGAGTAGCTGGAACGAGACGTTGGAAATGAGTTTGGAGGATTCCAGGAGACCAACAAAGACAGCTCTGCAGGATCTGTTAGGGTTGGACCTGATTTTATTATTTTACATCACATTCCTCCTAGGTGTAAGGCGTGTTCCATCTCATAAGGTTTCTGAGGAAGTAACACTCACTCTCAGCATAAATTATTTGCCCAAAATTCCTTCAGTTAGGATAGGGGAGTCCAAGTATTTTAATAAGTTCTGTGTCACTGCCACCAAAACGCCCTCTAAGAATAATTTAATTCAGAGGAGGAAAAGTTTCACCGGGGGCTCACGGTCTCAGAGGTCTCAGTCCATCGATGGCCCACTCCGCTGAATGGGCCCCAGGTGAGGAAGCACATCACGGCAGAGGAGTCCAGTGGAGGAGAGCTGCTCAGCTCGAGGTGGGAGCAGGAAACAGGGAGACAGGAAGGAGGAGGGAGTCTCGGGAAGATGCACCCTTCCGGAGCATGCCCCAGGGACCCGCCTCCCTGGTCACACCGTCCGCCGCAGTTAGCGCCCACGCCATTCAACCAGGATGGACTGATTCGGCCACTGCTCTCACAGTTCAATTGTCTCAGCCCTGAAGAGTCCAGCTCAACAGAAGCTTTGGAGGGACACCATATTCAAGCCATAACCCTCCACCACAGCCCTGGGAACGATTTGGACAAAGTGACCCTGGGCTGTGGAGGGCTGGCCTGGACACTGCAGGGTGCTCAGCAGCACTGCTGGCTTCTAGGAATGAGATCCCAGTTGGAACCTCCCCGTGGTTTGGCAACCACAACTCCAGATCCTGCCCATGTCCACTGCAGCAGTTACCCCCACGGAGACACCACAGCCTGGCTCCGGGTCCAGATGTCAGCCAGTCAGACGCATCTTCTCCAGAACAGCTCTCAAAGCTGACCGCCTCGGCCCAGATGACAGCTCCCCGGCAGCCCCAGTAGCACCCAGTCGGCAAGGAGAGAGCAGGCAGAGTCCCCAGTCAGCCACTCTAGTTAGGCTTCAGTCCGTGATGTTGTCACCACACTAGTCTTGGCCAAGGCCTTGTCTTCCAAACTCTCAGTCCTCTTTCTTTTAGATATAACTGTCCAGCTGTTACGGTGTGACTCTGCGAAGAACCCCATCAGTCTCCCAGTAAATCCCTCTTTGGCCTAAGTGAGCCATGGCCCATTTCTGCAGCCTTATCTAAGAACCATAATAGGTAGACCAGCCCTGATACTTCCCTGGGAAAAAGGGATCCAAGGACAGCCAAAGAACTCCAGTCAGAGGTCATGATGGATGGAGATGCCCTTGGCTGGCTTCAGATCGAATGGACAATGGACTCAGAATGAAATAATGTCCCCACTCCCAACCCAAGTTTGTCGAATCAGAGTCAACCTGAGAATGTTTGCTGAAGCAAGCAGCAAGATGGTTTTACCGTCTCCCAGAGGGGGCTGTAATACAAGCCCAGAGCTTCTAGTAACCTTCTTGTCACCGAGAGAAGGAATCAACTGCAAAATGGGGAGGTCAAGAGAAAAAGATCAGCAGAAAGAAGACAGCAGAACACAGTCTCCTTGTCAGCATCCGAGACCCTGGATCCAGCTGTACCTTAAGCAGGCTCTAGCCTTGGAGTTCCCAGTAGGTTCCCCTTCTTGCTCAGGTCCGTTTGAGCCGAATCTCTGTCTTCTGCAACAGAGAGAGGCTGGCTCACCTTGCCACCTAGGGCGTGCGTGGTGGGGACTCACCACATGAGTGCCAACAGTGAAACCGTGACACGTCTCTGAATGACTGATCTTCAGGTTTTGTCCCCAGCCCCTGGCACAGGAGACATTCATAAGCTCGCATCATGTTGGCGTTTAATTGCATGAAGGACAGGAGCCGGGTCCCAGGGTGTCCTATCGGGCATTTCCTTTGTGAAGGAGCTAAAGGGGTCAAGGTCGTTAGGGGAAAATGAGCCTCTCCCACAGTCGCGGGTGACCCTTGTGCCTCTCCCCCACTCCGTAACTCCCTGGCTCTGTGGGGAGGGACCTCTGTGGGTCCAGGAAGGTCTGAGAGCTGCTAGGGTCCTGAAATCACAGGGGAGAGGCTTGCCCCGGGGCTCAGTGGCAGTGCCCGCCCCTCCAGGGCCTCTGTGGGAGCACTGGCGGGATCCAGCGCCCATATCTAAAAGTCACCACCAAAGGGCCTTCGGATCAGCGCCATCCCCCGCAGCATTTCCTCACATGTCCCATTAAAAAGACCCGTCCCTGGGAGAGTTGTAAAGGCGTTTTAGTGCAGAGCATACATCATGGATGTTTCATCCTTATTCCTCAGGATTTGTTTAACATTTTACTCGACAGTCCCTTTGGGTTTTTGATTGATTACTAGGCAAATTAGATAAGAAAACTCTGTCTGTAGGAGATTCCCACGTAGCGTCCTGGTGGAGCTGGTGCTGGGAGAGCCGCCGTGTAGGCCTCGTGTCGACACCTGAACTGGACGGTCCTTTAGCTTTCCCCCCTTGGAAGGAAGAATTGTTATTTCCACTTTGCAGGGTGCAGAGCTGGGGTTGAGGGAGCTCATGAGTCCAGACCAGAGCTCCGGTGGCGTCTGACTCACGCCCAGTCCCACGTTCTGGACCCGTGCATGTTCCTTCACATCAGGGATGCCCACAGTGCTGTCCGGAGCTGGGTCACTTCACGGAACCACACGGTTCTGCAGCTGGTGTTGGTGGAGACGAACTGGACCCTAGGTGGCCATGACCTCAGGTTGTGCAGGGACCCCGCTGCCCAGCAGGCATCACCGGAAAACAAGAGCCAGGATCCGCCACGCTGGGAAGCAGGGTGTACTCCCTGCCCCTCTTTGGGTTTCACAAACAAATGACCCAATGAAAGGTTCTCTAGGGAAAAGTCCAGTTTGGGTGTATTTTACAAAGGTTGTCAAGGCTATTGAATTCTGTGAACTTTTGACGGCTGGCTGAGTTTACTGGCCTCTTCTGATGATGACAGTTGACATGCTGATGGCATTAAAGATACACCTTGGCCTCGGCATCTCCCCAGCACCTCTCAAATGACCACGTGGCCAGAGTTGGCCTGCTACAGGCATAGGAAACCACAGGTGAGGCTCTAAGTGTCTTTGAAAATCAGATCACCGTGGGAAGGCTAAGTGGACTTCCTGTTCTTCTCTCCGGGGACACGTGGTCCTAAAGGACAAATGGCAGGTAGCCCTACTGCTGACTCTGTAAGGAGCCAGAGCGCTGCAGGCAGGTGGGCCCTCATCTGGTTCTGAAGCACGTTCACGACGTCGGCAGAGCCACTGGTCCAGTGTTCTAATGAGCCTGAAAACCACTAGGGCTGCGTGCACAGCAGAGGGGTCCAATCAGCCTAGACCCCTGGATTTCACCAGGAGAGATTCCACCCGGGATCCCTGGGCCATGTCTAGAGACAATGTGGTGGTCACACATGGGGCTGTCCTGGACCCAGCCTCCCGTCCATGCAAATGTCAACAGCACCAAGGCCGAGAGAACTCAGGTGAGACCTGCGGAGGGAACACACCCACCACACAGGACAGTCTGGGGCTGACCGAGCTGGAAGATCCTGATGCTTCTGTGTGCTCCTTCATGAAAGGTAGATTGCTGATGTTTGTGACCTTCCTCCAAGTGATACCTAAGCAAAGAAGGCTTCTTCCCTCAGGAGCCATTCCTACCAGCCCTACAGAAGGTGGGGGTGGGGGAACGTGGACGGCTGTGCGGGTCTTTTAAGGTCCAAAGCCCATAAAAAGGCGTCACAGCCTTTCTGCCTGCGTTTGGTGGCCAGATCTCAGCCATGTGGGTGCAGCCAGATTCAAAAAGTGCTGGGAGATCACCTTCCTGCATCCTCAGAAGGAAAGCGAGACATTTGGATGAACGCTTCGTGTCTCCTCTGGAAGACAAAGAACGTTCCTTTTAAATAAATGCAGAATAAATAAGGGACAAGAGCCAAAATATTTACACAGCAATTAAGCAGTGGAAAACTACTGAAGAGAGGAGCATTGCTGTGGAGAAAATGGCTCCCGGGCCCAGGCGTCAGAATTTGGGCAAGGGAACTCCGGTGTATGAAGAACCGGCAGCTGTCAGTCACATGCAGTACACACACAGCGAATGAGTCACAGTGGCAGCCTGCAAGTGGAGGACCGAATGCGGAACCTGATCCTTTCTTTCCTGGGTGTTGTCCACACTGGCCTTTATGACACCCCATCCCTACGAAAATCGTCCTTAACTAACGTGTTCGATGAGCAGAATCGTTTGAGAAATTCTGAATGCTGCATGTTCCTCTCAAAGAGTCGCAGTGCTTATTAGAATGCGTCATGTATATAAGCCTTGTTTTCAAGAGATCCATGAGGCCCATTAGATAAAATATCCCTGTATTTTCATTACACATTAATACTCCGTGCAATTAACTAGCACCAATCTTGGGAAATGCTGCTGCCTTCTCACAACACATCTGCCTCCAGTTTGAGATCCAACTGTGAACCCCGGCCCATGCGCACGGTGACACTGTGACGTGTAAAGCACTGTTTGGAAGCAGCTTGCTGAGCCGGGAGGCCCCCGCCAGGGAATTCAGACAGGGCCCTGGCTCTCGGGCACGGGGGGAATATTTCACTTCCCTAGATGAGGTTTCCTGCCAGATAACGAGGGTGGCACGGAGTTAGCTCAGGGTGTCACAGAGGTCTCATGTTCTATCCCCAAATCAAATACGTTTTGTTTTTACTCTGCTTTATCTTCTTCTGTTGTCTGGATTTTGTCTCTGGACTTTGTGGCCACTATCAGCTACCCCCCCACCCCAGCATTCACGTACCTCCCACCTGCGGTCACGCGGGAAAGGGCCCCACTTCTCTCTGGGAGTTTCGCTGAAGAGTCGCAGGACACACCTTCAGGCACGTTCCAGAGTCATTGGGGCAGCAGGGATGTGACCCGGCACAGCTGGAGGAGAGACCAAGAACCCCACCGTGGTGACATCGGTGGTCACCATGACATCTGCTGCTAGCCCGAGAGCCACCACCTGAATAGCTCGGGAAGCACCCTGGGGGGCGGCCCTGGGTTTGACCCTAAGGTCTGTGACCAGCTGTGCCTTGTGAGTGTCCCACGGGGCAGGTGCTGTCACTAATGCTCGACCCCCGCAGGTCCTTCTGGGAACCGAGCTCACGTTGTGTCAGGGACTGCGTGTTTGTGTCCCCTCAAAGTCCCCCAAACCTAGTTACGCCGACCGTGGCTGCTGTGGAGCAGGGTCCCCAGGCCAGGCTGCCCAGCACGGCGCCCTGGAGTGGGTCCCGGGGTCTGCCTGGGCACCCGGCGCCACGAGGAGTTTCCCATCTCTGAGCCAAGGAAGGCCTGAGGTCTTTTCGACTCGAGTTCCACGTGGTGTAAAAAAGACGAACTCTCTGCTTCTCCCACCTGCACGTGGACAGTGACTGGGACCAGGGCGGGCGGTCCCGGGCTTGGCCTGAACTCCAAGGGCCAGGAAAGCCCGACCGTCTGCACAGGTCCCAGAGATGCGCGGCTCCCGGAGGCTGGGGGGCACTTTTTAGGAAGTGGTCTTTGAGCTGAGTTTGGAGGGATGTGTAGGAGTTTGGCAGCCAGGGGTGGGGACAAGGGAGTCCAAGCCCAAGAGACAGGCAGAAGATTTGCTTGGGGATGACCACCCCTGGTGGCAGCAGCTGGAGACTTGGGAAGATAACAGGGTCAAATAGAGGCCAAGGAACAGAACCCTGGCAGGTGGCGGCGGGGTTATCAGGTGCCTCAAGTGTCCATCTCGGGAAGTCCTGAGTCACGTCCTGGTGTTCTGGGGTCAAGGCGTCTGAGGGAGAGTGACGACGTGATGGTAGCTCCAGCAGGGCAAAAGCAGAAGTGGCTTGCAGGAGGACTGTCCCCTCGCCCACTGTGACGGAGCTGGCCAGTGGCATCGTCCCCTCCGCTTCCGCTGGCCGCCCAGGACTCCTGTCCTGGAACGGGGCCTAATGGAATGTTTCCCGTTTTATTTCAGCTCTGCTGGGAGGAGCCCTTTCATCTCGGCTGCCTCTGCCATCAAAGCCCACTCGAGCGGAGGAGCTGCCCGCCCCCACACCGTCCCGTCCTCCTCCCCAGAATCCCGCCTGGAGGTTTTCACTCGGAGTCTCAGAAGACGAGCGAGGGGGCCGCTTCTGATTGATCAGTCAAACATAATCCCTTCGCAATTGTCTTTGGAGACCCCGGCTCTAGACATGAAAGATGAAAACCAGAGACGCCGGCGTGGTCCGAGACGGAAGCGTGCGCGGATCTTTCTGTTCTTCCTTCAACTCAGAAAGAAATAAATAAATTGAACAGAAGCCTCCTCTCTGGGCCCCACCGGCGCATTGTTTTCCTGTCTACCCGTCTGGCTCCGGTTCCCGGGTGAGTTCTCACTGATCCCAGAAGTCATCCAAACCATCTCACGTTTCTTGAGGCTCCTCTGATCACCTTGTGGAGGTTCTCTTTAGATCAACCCCCTTCATCTCAACCTCCGTCTTGCCACGGGGCGACCACGATGGACTCCACTTACGGACGGGGAAACTGAGTCGCGGGACAAGACAGCTGCTCAGAGATGGACCTGGGGTGGGATGTCAGGCGTCCTGGCTCCAGTCCCCGCTGGGCCTGACACACCGCGGTGACGCTCCTGACATTCTGTCCTCCGTGTGACCTTCTAACAAGTGATGAGCAGTCAGGACACTGAGCACCGCTCCACCAAAGCGTTTTGAAATACGTCTCTCTGGGATGCGTGAGGAAGGAGTGAGGAGTGATTCGTGAATTCAATGAAGCCAAAGCGTGTGGCCTTCTGTCCATCTCCCAGGCCTGCCCGATTTCACAATGGAGTCTAGAAAACGTACAAAGAAAAGATACAAGATTCTTCAACCTCAGAGACACAGGGGGACCTGCCAGCAGGGTAAGGAACCCACCCCGTGTGACGGGCAACACGGCCCCGTAAGACACGGGCTGGGATAACCCCATTCACTTCCTAGAGCTCCAGGCCAGGTTTGCAGCTGAGAAAATATTAAAGAGTTGAATCTGGGAGGATGGAACTTTGGATGAATCGGCTCTAACTAAGAGCAGGTAGAGAGTAAGTGGCTGGGGTAAGTGTTCTCTGCTGACCCGAGAGGGGCTGGCCAGAAGCTTCGGGAGGGTGGTTTGGCCCAGTGCAAGGCCTTCTTGGCCGAATCTGTTACACCTGGAACAGGTTGCTGTAGGTGACATGGAGCTTTCTTACAGGATGTCAGTGAGCTGCATCTGGGTTGTCCATATTCCCAGAAAATGGCAGACATTCTACAAACACCACAGGAAGACGGGCGGCAGGCCAGAAGCATCGCTAGGAGGAGAGGTGGAGGGTATTCGTGGAGGCTCCAAGTACCCAAGAAAAGATACCTGTTCACGACATAGAGAAGAATATTAGCTTTGCAGTGGACACGGCGGACAGAGTGCCTGAGCCACGTGCTCAGAGACAGCATCTCCAGGAAGAAGATGTCAAGCTCACGTCAACCCCGACCTGACGCACGAGATGTGCCCCCGATGCAAATCCTCCATCTGAATATGAGGGCACATCACACAAACCCAGCTCCAAGGGTGTTTTATAAAATAAGTGCCAGTATTCTTCAGAAATATCCAAGTCTGGAAAGACAAAGAAAGGCTCTGGGATTGTGATGGATCAGAAGAATCTGTGATTAGAATCAGAAGTTAAATGCACGTTGGAAGCCCAGATCAGATTCTGAAACAGAAAAGAGATACTAATTGGAAAATCTGATGACGTTCTAGTGAGGCCTGTCGTTAGTTCATATCCGTGATAATTCTGTGGTCCTGACCATTGTGCTGTTTATGTACGATGCTTACCTTAGGGGAAACTGGCCACAACGTTCTTGGAACTCTTCGTACCGCTTTTGCAAGTTTTCTGAGACTAAAATAATTTCAAAGTAAAAAAAAGAATTTTTTCTTAAAAAGATGCCATTAAACTAGAGAAAGAAAGACAGAAAAAACATTGAGCATATTTTCAAATTTTAATGTTTTTTTTCCAGTGGTGAAGCTATCCACAAACATTTCCTAAGAGCTTTTCATTCTTACCATTTTTTTAAAAGACCACTTTTTTTTAATTTTGAGAGAGAGAGAGAATTTTTTTTATATTTATTTTTCAGTTTTCAGTGGACACAACATCTTTATTTCATTTTTATGTGATGGTGAGGATTGAACTCAGCGCCCCGCGCATGCCAGGGGAGCGCACTACCACTTGAGCCACATCCCCAACCCCTAAAAGACTACTTTTTAAAACGAGCTGAATTGAATGGATGCTGCAGTCTGGGCCTGACCAGTCTGCCCCTTAGAGGGACTGTCACTTCTCCCCAGTAGGCCATCTGCTGTCCTGTCCCCTTCCACAGGGACATGCTCCTCACCCCTCACCTCAACAGCTCGCTCCATTCTGTCTCCCGGTGGGGTCCCTCTGTAGCTGGCTCCAGCCGCCAGCCGCCAGCCGCCAGCCAGGACTCCCCTATTGCCCAGCCCCAGCCAGCAGCTTGGGAACCAAGGTGGGGAAGAGGAAGGAGGCCGTTCTCCTTCTCTGGTGCCTTCTCTGTTCTCTCTGAAACACTCCTCCACAACCAGGCACTGGGTCTGTGCTGGGGCTTCACATCAGACTTCCCTAGCCCTCACCCTACCACCTCTCCCACCCAGCCATGACCACCATGGGGTGTCTGTCACCTCCCAGCTCCTTTTCATTGTCACCTTTATTTGATGGCAGAACAGCCTGGGGCATAACGGGGCAATTAATAAAATAAGACTGGGTGGGGGGTGCTCAGCCTTACTGCACTGACGGCCCACGCAGCCCCTCTGTGTGAACTGGGAAGGGCCTCCCTCCCTCCAGGGAGACGCAGCCCACGGGAGAGCACAGTCCAGCAGGGATCACCGTCGGGGTTGGCCTCCCACCTCCCAGCTGCACTCAGGAACCTGGTCCTGCTGGTCAGCAGACTGGGGTCATTGACGTGTTTCTCGGAGGCTCAGATTCCCATAGATAAAATCAGAGACACCTAGGGAACCTGTCTTAGAGGCAGGTGGCAGAATTAAGAGAAGTGGGACTTCCCAGCGTTCGCCGTGGTGCCTGGCCCAGGGACAGCACTCAGGATGCTGCTTGCATGCCAAGAAGTATGTTCATTGCTCCAGCTACCTACGAAATCACAACATGCTTCAATAAAGGATGCACCCTCTTTCCTATCGCTGGACGGTTCATGTAGGTGGGTAGGAAGGTCACATGGAAGCATCCAGGCTCCAACATGGCCCCATGACCCTGTGTGGCCTTCTCCCACGGGTCCCCGGGTCTGGTTAACAATAGAGAAGAGAGACGGTGGTGGTGTGTGACTTCCAAGGCCAGGTCATGAGAAGCCTATGGCTTCCCTCTTTGTTTCTTGGATTATTAGCTCTGGGTGGAGCCCACAGCCGTCTTGAGGATACCAAAGCCCCCGCTAGAGCGGATCCCATGGAGGGGAAGCAAGCCAGAACTTGTCAGCACCAGCCTGACCCACTTGTGCCTGGCTCCTTCATTCCATAGGGGCTTGAGCCAGTGACCGCCCTAGCTGTCGCCTTGGCTGAAATCTCAGTGCAGACCCTGGGGAGCACCTCCCAGCCATGCCACCCCCAAGTCCCTATGCGCAGGACCTGTGAGAGGTAGTAAATCGTTCATTGTTTTGGGGAATATTTTGTAATTCAGAAAGAGATAGTGTACAACCAGTTCTGGTTTTTGAAGAGAACACTAATTTCTAAACTTTCTGCCAACCACACGTCTCTGAGGCCAATAAGGAAATATTTCACCAAGTGCTGTTGATATCCTTAGCTTTGCTACCTTGGTGAATGCTTACGGGCACTCTCTCTCTCATTTTCAGGACATTTCTATGAAGTTACCTACTCTTCCACCACTTTCTGGGTGAGAAAACAGAGGCTCACAGAGTCGCTGAAGACTAAACAGCTGGTCCATCGGGTCAGATTTGAATTCATCTCTAAATCCAAGCCCAGGTCCTTAACCATGATGCCAATCACCTTTCTGCAGAAGTACCCATTATTCCGGGTAAGTAAAGGCCTGGTGAAATGCTTTAACAAGCGTTGTCACACTTGGACTTCACCACTGAGAAGTTTACTTTAAAGATGGAGAGACGCAGCACTGGTAGTCAGGGCTGAGTTCCACGTTCCGGCAGGTTGTTTGGGGAGAATATAGGACCCTCGCCACCTTGGTCTAGCTCATGCTCAGTGGTTGGAAACATGGGGAGGAAGGGAGTGAGAGGAGGGGGGAGGCGGCAGGGGGAGGGGGAAGGGCCCCTTGGATCAGAACCTGCAGTGGGCGCCATGAAGGGGCGTTTGCCCAGGATGGGAGTGGAGGGCTCGGCAGATCAGGAGGTAAAATAGGGTCCAGGTGGGATGTGAGCCTGGTAGAGCACGTGGGGCGGGGGCAGCGACCTAGAGAACACAGGCAGGTCTGGTTAGAAGCCGGCGGAAGCTGCCCATCAGCCCATCGTGGGCAGCAGCACCCGGGCCCAGGCTGCAGGCGGCTTGCCTTGCTCCTTCCGCCCCTGCCTTCCTCCCCTCCTTCCTTCCTTCCTTTCTGCCTCCCTCTTTCCCTTCCTCTTCCCCTCCCTCTCCCTCCTTCTGTCCTTCCTTTCCTCTCTGTTGAAAATTTGGATCTCTACAAACTTCCTGATTTCTAAAAATCGACGGCTGATTCGTCTTAGCTCACATTTTTAAACACGGTCTGGACCAGGCAAAACATGCCGGCCTGCCTGGACCGACCCTCAGGCTGCAGGTGTGTGTGGCCCCCTTGCAGGGGAACCCAGGGCAGGAGGTGGCCAGACCGAGAAGGACCACCTGCCGAGAAAGAGAAGATGGGCATTCAGGGGCTTCAAGAGGAGGGTGCTGATGCTCCAAAGGCTCGCTGGGGGACAGGCTGGCTGGGGTGGGCACCTGAAGAAGCTTGTCCTGGGACGTGGACCCCGTGGACTCCGAT